>NC_073694.1:133968577-134292032 GCF_029784165.1 Wyeomyia smithii | reverse complement strand
CTAGCTAATTCTGATCTTTTTCTGCTATAACCTTACAAAACTTGCTATAATTTGCAATAATCAGTAAGTTTTGATATTTTAACTATTGACGAGACCAAGTTTAGAACAAAAGTTGATACAGAAACTCCGTAACAAAATATCAAAATCAAGATTGTTATAATCCTAATATTTTTGACTGATCGGGTAGTCATCATATTTGATGCAAGCGGCAGAGATACTCTTTTATTTGTGATATAGATTTCTATTTACTCAAACGACTGAAGAGCCTAGAGTAAAAAAATTTCTAAGACTGAAACCTGACTGAGATCTTTAAAATCTATAGAATGAAAATAGTGTAGGCACATTTGAAGGGTAAAACCTATTTTGAAAATTTGGTAACCAAAAGGTCCTTTTTTTTGCTTTTATCCGTTATTATTTTCGGTTTTTCTGATTTCCGTGTTAAATAGATATTTTATGAACAAAATTCAATCGAAAATTCAACAACTGCAGAATATGTTTATTGGGCAAGTCATGTGTAGATTTTTATTATTTACATTCATGCTGAAAATTTTATGAAAATTGCCAAAACTTGGAAATAACAGTCACCCAAACATTGGCTGCATATACAGAACTTTGAAGGTTATGCTCTTCTGATCGGGTTGATATCGGTTTTACGTTTGAATAATTTTACGATCATCTTGATCAACTAGATCAAGATACTACCAATCAATACAATACCATATGCCTGATTTGCTTTTGATCCTTTTGAGCGACATAGTATGAGTCATGATTACAGAGACCGTACACTAGGGTGCCAATGGAATTCGATTTTTCGTATATCGTTTGGCGGTAGAGCTCAGAAGTTTCGTCTTCTCGAACAGAGCCCCGTGCACCCAAATTTCAGCTCAATCGGACTTCGGAAACACGTGCCTCAAAGCGATTTTTTAAATCTTTGATTGCATCAAACGGGTTCTCGCAATTTGAATGGGCTAAAATTTTGCAAAGGGAATTTTTCGAGAAGATGAAATCACAGACAGACGTTCATGTAAGAACAACGTTGATCGAAAATTCCGTGTAAATTTTCGCTGGTGTACGAGGCTGACGTCACTTGTAGCACTATCTGGTTACGAATTGCTAATACTAAAATATTTACAGAAGTTTGGAACTCAGTTTGGACGTCTGTCTGTGACTACACTTTTGAGTCCTACCGCTAAACGGTATTCTAAGGTCAATTTCATCCCTTACATCCCACTTGCGCCGAATTGTACACTACAAATGTGACTAAATGCTCACCGTTGAAATGTCATGCAAAAATGCAAAATGGAGAGTTCCTATGGAATCTGCATGAAAGCTCTCCGTTTTGGAGTGAATCTCTGTACTCATGATGTATAGACTAGTGTGCCGGTTTGATAAAAAAGTTGGCGCCGGGAGAAGAAATGTTTTTTACTGCGAAATAATGGAGACAGCACTAAGCGACGGCAAGAAAATCATATATTTTTGTGTTTCGAACTGTTTCATGAATGCATGAATAATTTGATACTCTGCTGGCTAAACTGAGCGGCCATTCGGTTCCACGATCTTTCCATTTCTATCGCATCCCGAGTCACATTCCTTATCTTATTTCATCAGTCAGACGAGAGCTGTGGTGGCTCGTGCTGTATCAAGAAGTTGTCGCCATGTTGCTCGGTTTTGGTCTGTGTTTCCTCAGTTTCCCATGCGTCTTATCACCCGCAAGTCTCCTTCGATCTAGTTGAGCCATCGTGCACTCTGCGCCCCTCTATTCCTGGTGCCGGCAGGGTTGCTGAAGAGAAGTGATGCTGCAGGATTGTTGTCCGGCATCCTCACGATGTGACCGGTCCACCGCGATCTATTGACTGACTTTCGCCAGGTGTGCAATGTGGTTCTCTCCAAGTAGCGCGTGCAGCTCGTGGTTCATGTGCCGTCGCCATTCTCCGTCGTCCGTTTGTACTCCACCGTAGATAGTTCGCAGCACCTTCCGTTCGAAAACTCCAAGGGCATTAAGGTCCTCCGCGAGAAGCGTTGTTGTCTCGATTCCGTAGAGGACTACCGGTCTTATCAGGGTTTTGTACAGCGTCAACTTCGTGCGTCGTCGCACTCGACTCGATCGAAGTGTCTTCCGCAGAGAAACTTCCAACCACGACTTCCAACCTGGATGCGTCTCTGGATCTCTTTGCTGGTGTTATTGTCGGCGGTCACCAGTGATCCCAAATACACGAAATCGTCGACCACCTCAAGCTCATCGCCGACTACAGAGACTTGAGTTGGGAGGCTGATGTTGTTCTGCTTGAAGCCTCTCACTCGCATGTATTTCGTTTTCGACGCATTTATTCGCGTATCACTGGCACGGTACAGCTGCTCCAGCTCCTCATGTTCACGATCCTCTTGCTGGCGCTTCTTTCTTCTGAGAATCGTGGTCCTGTCGTTCCGTGCCTGTTTATAATTGGCCTTGTTCTCTCTCGTTGACCAGCCCAGGTATAACGCCCAGGTCCAGTTCTTCTCATTCACCGCTGTCTCACACTCCCCGTCATACCAGTCGTTTCTGTCGCTCGGTGCTTCCACTCCTAGTATCGTCGTGGCGGTCTCTCCGAGAGCTGTGCGGAAGCTGCAATCTTCGAGAGGGGTAGTACCGCTTGGAGCTATTACGCATATACCTCCGCAGTATGTGGGTCCCGGAGCTGCGTACATTTGTAATGTCTGAGAAGAGCCGGCCGTCGATGAGAACATGGTCAATTTGGTTTGCTGTACTTTGGTCAGTTGAACTCCAGGTGAGTTTGTGGATGTCCTTTCGGGGAAAGAAGGTACTTCGGACTGCCAGTTCTCGGGAAGCTGCGAAGTTGACGCATCACTGGCCGTTGTCGTATGTCACAGGCTGTGCGGGCCGTAGTATTTGAATTTCGGCATGCTGCCTTAACGTATGCGTTAAAAAAATGGACTTTTCCGGAAAGGGGTAAAAAAATAACCAAGAAAGATAATTGAGTTTGATAAATTTTAAATGGAAGGTAATTATGTTAGCTTACTCGCAAAAAAATTCTACGCTCTTGCGTGCGGCATTCCGGCAGTTATCCGGATCATTCGTCATGACGGACGAAAAATGCGTGTAGTCATGTTTTTGAGTTCTTTCTTCGTTTTATTAATCAACTAGTTGAACGTTCCCGGCGATGCTCGGGATTAAAAGTTTCAAAATTAGGAATAATTTTTTATAATTCATTGCATTATTAGCACAACTCACTTCGAAAATATTTCACATCTTATACGTCCATCATCTCTTTAAGTACTTTAACATTCTGAGAACGCACAGAACGGAAATACCCATATTGGATTGCATTTTGTGATTTGGGGATGTTTTACAGAAACTGGAAATCGCCATTTCGGATTTCAAAATGACAAATGGAGTTCGGAAGTTTCGGAAGTATTGAAATGGCTGGCCAAATACCATTTCAGATTATTTTCCTGAAGCCGTTATTTTGGAAAATGTTATGTGGGATCATCCCAGTTCCGAATATACCACACTCGGGTGATAACCGGATATTCGTCAATCGTTCACAGTAAAACCTCTTTTTATGTAACTTTTAGAAGAAATAAATCAAAGTAAGAAGAATTTAGCGTGACCATTCATGCTTAGTTCTCCTCTATAATCATATCTAATGAGATAACATGTGAATTTTATATAACGAAAATGTTTGTTGGTGTCCAAGGAACACGTCTGAGAAGTAGTTAACGTTTTAATCCACATAACTACGTAGAAATTAGAATAAAATTAAACCAATGAAATGCGGCCTTTCCTCCAGCCAAATGTCCCAAGATCTAGTTTTGGTAAAAGTGAAAAAGTATTTCGTATCCCGCAATGTGTTACTATTCACGAAACTACGAAAACATCAGAAATGTAATTTTTTTTCTGCTCGGCTCGCACCAAATTACAACATAAATTCTTCTGCAAGAAAATATTTGCAGATGTTGAAGAAACAACGAACATTTTATTGAAACAAAAATTTAATTTACAGGCGAATTGAGCTCATGCTTAAAAGGTCAAAAATTTGCATGTATTATATGCATAATATACATAAATTTCAAAAAAAAAAATTTAATGTGTTTTTCTGTATGCAGAAAATCATCTTCAAACATACGTAGTTTTTTAAGTAATATCTCAACTTTTAGCAATAAGATACCTATTATTTTTCCTCATATGTCTTTCTCGAACATTAACAAACATTTCAATGAAGAACAATTACATATCATAGCCTTGAATTTCGATTTAGAGGCCAATTGAGTTCAAATATTCATGATTTTGCTTGTTTAACGTAGTGTTGTGAATAATATCTCAATTTTCAGAAATCAAAAATCTATTCTTTTCACTCAAAAGTCTTTCCTGAACAATAAACAAACATTTTAATGGAAAAAATCATATATCATAGCTTCGAATTAAGATTTAGAGCAAATTGAGCCAAAATATTCATGAAATTGCATGTTTTATTTAGTTTTGTGAAAAATATCTCTATTTTCAGTTATCAAATAACTATTATTTCTTCTCGAATGTCATTACTTAATATCAACGAACATTTTATTGAAAAATTCACGTGTCATCGCTTTAAATCAGAATTTTAGAGACAAATTGAGCTTAAAAAGTTATGGTTTTGCATTTTTCATGTGGTTTTGTGGAAAATAATTCAATTTCGAATAATCGAATAATCGAATCGAATTTCGAATATTTATTTTTCGCTCAAATATCTTTCCTAAACACAACGAACATTTTATTATAGTAAAAATCACAGACCACTGCTTCGAGTTTTGATTTAGGGGCAAATTCAGCATAAAAGTAATGATTTTAAATGTTTCACATAGTTTTGTGAATAATATCTCGAGTTTTGGTAATCAGATACCTGTTATTTTTTCTCAAATGTCTTTCTTAAACATCAACGAACATTTTAATGAAATAAGAATCGCATGTCATGGCTTTGAATTTTGATTTGGAAACGAATTAAGTATGAAAAGTCATAATTTTGCATGTTTTACGTAGTTTTGTGAGTAATATCTCAAGTTTTAGTGATCAGGTACTAATTATTTTTCCTCAAATGTCTTTCCTGAACATTAACAAACATTTTAGTGAAAAAAGAATCATATGTCATCGCTTTGAATTTTGATTTAGAGGCAAATTTAGCACAGAAAGTCATAACTTTGCATGTTTTACGTAGTTTTGTGAATAATATCTCAAGTTTTAGTAATTAGATACCTATCATATTTTCTGGAATGTCTTTCCTGAACATCAGCGAACATTTTCATGTTAAAAAATCTACATGAGCAAGATCGCGCGGAATGACCTATGGTCGAATATCGACCATTTTTGATTTGAATGAAACTTTGCACAGGTATTTGGCTTAGCAAACTGAGCATTTTTCACAGGTGGAGAGATTTTTTACACCCATGAGTTACATTCTAAAAGGGCGTATGGCTTTTGGCATAGGTTTTATCGAAGCATCGTAGCCCAGAAACCGTTGGTTGTATAGAAAAACTGTCTGAAAATGAGTTGTAGGGAATTAAAAATGCACCATAAAAAAATATACACTGTACAAAAAAAATTTTTTTGACCAAAAAAAAATTAAAAATAAACATTAAGTTTCAATTTTAAAAAAAAAGTAGGAGGTTGTATCCAAGACACGACCGCATAAATGACGTAGAACTACGTACACTATTAACAAATGCATGGAGTGTTTCATTACCCTAGTAACACAACTGTTTTTATCAAAGTTTTATAGCGCTTTTTTGGCTGTATTGAGCGCTATAAAACTTTGATAAAACCAATATTTTTACTTGGGTAATGAGTTATAATGTCTACTAATGAAGGGTTGTGAATTTCGTGAACCGGTTTCAGCAATTAGCAGATCGTGCCGAGTTAAAAACCATACACAGCACACACACACAAATCATACCATTTCATAGACACACACATCATACCATATCATTATACCATACACACATCATACCATATCATACACACATACACACATACACACATGATACCATATCATACACACACAGCAAGCAAGCGACCAATCAGAGGACGTTATTTTTATTTCAACAAGGCTTGACAATTTTCAATAGTGCAATAGTTCGTAGATTCAAACATCATTTTTCTGCATTTGGGCAGATGCGTGTATAATTTTCCAATCGATTGCTGCAAGAATGAAGAAAATCGGTTAAAAACCAACCGACCTATAAGCATTTGAAAAGGGACAAATTTCGTCCCAGTTTTTCAGTTTGCATCCCTGTGTGGTATGCTAAAGTGAAACATAGTTCTACGCCAAAAAGGCATTTTGTTGTTCAAAATCGGTTGCTGATCGCAACCTTTGTGCTGCCCCAACAGTGGGGGAGTTAAGATACACGGACAATATGCACTGTGGAAGCTATTTCACCTTCTGTAAATTAGACGGCCGCGACAGATGTAACTGCTAGAATCCGCACAGAATGCTTGCTCACGTTGTCAAAAATTATTAACTTTCAATGACTTGTTTATTTGCCTTGAAAAAAGGCATTTTGCTGTTCAAAATTGGATTTGGTGATGACGATCTTTATGCTGCTCCAACAGTGGGGGAATAATGGCAGTCTGGCGAGGCACGCTGAGAAGAACCGCGCTGCTACTGAGACATGGTGACCAACCACAGCGCAAGTGATTTATTTAATTTGAAGGCAGCCACAGGCGCAACCCGCTGTTACTTCTGAGTGCTGTATCTGCTTCTACTGCTGTCAACGTTGTGGACGGTCCATCCAGCTCGCCTTCCGACTAATGAATGTAGCTATTTTTCCCAAAAACACTCTTTTATAGCCGAAGGGTGCTACGTAATAGACCACGCCTTTCAGTTCAGTTGTCTGATTCTCTAATATTCTTTAGACGAATTATTCCACAATTCGCATTCGATATTTGTTTCCAGCGAATAAACACCGATGGTGCTCTCACACACGCAACGGTTTTAACCCGTATTTTATTGCGGTTTGTAACATCAAGCGATTTCGTTTGCTCGTTGTTGCGTGTTGCATCATGTTGCAACTTGGCAGCTGGGAGACGACGAAATTCTGTTAATGCTGATTGATTGAATCGACTTCATATTAGCTCTGCATATTCGAATTAACTGCCTTTGTGAATGCGTTCTAACAGGGCAGTTTGTTATTCAAAATCGGTTATGTTGATCGCAGCCTTTGTGCTGTCCCAACAGTGGGGGTATTAACTAAATAAACTACAACAGAATTTGATTGCTAGGATCCCGCGAAGAATGTTTGCTTGTGTTGATGCTAGGAAATTTTTACCCTTCAATTACTTGTTTATTTGCCTTGAAAAAAGGCATTTTGCTGTTCAAAATCGGTTGCTGATCGCAACCTTTGTGCTGGCCCAACAGTGGGAGAGTTAAGATACACGGACAACATGCACTGTGGAAGCTATTTCACCTTCTGTAAATTAGACGGCCGCGACAGATGTAACTGCTAGAATCCGCACAGAATGCTTGCCTACGTTGTCAAAAATTATTAACTTTCAATGACTTGTTTATTTGCCTTGAAAAAAGGCATTTTGCTGTTCAAAATTGGATTTGGTGATGACGATCTTCATGCTGCCCTAACACGGGGGAATAATGGCAGCCTGGCGACACACGCTGAGAAGAACCGCGCTGCTCCTGAGACGTGGTGACCAACCACAGGGCTAGTGCTGCTGCTAAGGAAGGACGACTGCTGTTGACAACTTGTCGCTGTCCAGAACTATTATGAGCGGCTTCGGCTGAAACAGGCTCTTATATAGGCCAAATAGCATGTTTTCAATTGCAAGGTATATGATTCTGTCGACCGTGCTTGGGAAGCAATCATATAACGACCAATCAGAGGACGTAATTTTCGTTTAAACAAGGCTTGACAATTATCAATAGTACAATAGTTTGCATAATCAATCAACAATTTTCTACATTTGGGTGGATGCGTGTATAATTTTCCAAACAATTGCTGCAAAAATGAAGGAAATCGGTTGAAAACAAACCGATTTATAAGCATTTAAAAAGGGACATATTTCGTCCCTTTTTCGTTAATAGTTTTCCTATTTACATTCCTATGTGGTAGGCTAAAGAAAAACGTAGTTCTACGTCAAAAAGAGTTGAATTTTTCTTCATTTTTTTTTTTAAAGAAACTTGACGTTAATACGCAACTTTTAAAAAAAAGTCCAGGATGGGGAAATGAAAAATGATTTTTTTATGGTAGATTAAATTTTTTATAAAAATTCTAATTTAAACATTTTTCAAAATATTTGTATTCTGATGATTTTAAAAGATGCAGAGTGTCATTTTAAATCAAAAAGCTCTTGGTAGTAAACATTCTAAAGGCATCGGTTTTCGGGTTATTTTAAATTTAAGCTCGAAAAATTAATTATATTTCGGAAAATACACGTTTTTCTCAATTTTTCCATGGTTCTCCAGCCACACCATACGTTCATTGGAATGCTTGATCAAAAATATACAATGCATTCTTTGACAACGAAACGATTGGATAAATAACTCAAGCGCTAAACCTTAGCCTACCTACACGTTCCTCCTTGCCGAATGTTCTATAAAAAAATATGTTTGTCGTGCAACACTACCTACTTGTTTACTAATAATAACTGTTTGTAAAGTACGCAACCAATAACTACTGGGTTACCTATAATATCTGTTTTCGTATATAAATACGATTGCACTACTCCAGATGTGTTAGTAATAGTTTGCATTTTGTGAAGATGAATAAAGTGAAAATGGAATACACCAAGCCCAAATGCTGTAAGCCCTTTCCTGATCATCGGTGCTCATCAAGCTTACGCAAATTAAACGAAAACGTTATTGCAAAATTAAAAATATAATAACAGTCAAGCTCATTTTAATACGTCTTTATCAATTTGTGATTCGTGTAGTTATTGGAATGATAGTCAAGCCACCATTCATCCCTTCGTTGTTTACTATTCAGAATCTGGAACACTTAAGAATATCAGCTTCATCATAATATCGGAAGTACTCCATCATGATACTGTTGCGGTTCAGGTGTTCATTGCCAAACTAATGAGTTTTTTGAAAACAACAATAGAGTTGAAAAAAGCGATATTAATGTCTGATAGAGCTGCCTCACAATATAAAAATAGGAAATACTTGGCAAGTCTTTGCAAGTTCAAAACAAAATATAACGTCGATGCAGAGTGGCATTTTTTGCGACTTCTCATGTTAAAGGCCCATGCGATGCAATTGGTGGCATATTAAAACGAAGGCAGGAAATGCAAGTTTAGCTAAAGAACATGAACATCCCATTACAAGTGCAAAAGAATTGTATGATTGGTCTAATCAGAAAAGTAATAAAAATTCATCAAAAATGTCATTTAGTTGGGTATCATATGAAGCATATGAACAAGGACTAACAGAATGGAGCAATATTTTCAAAAAATCTATAATAATAGCTGCCTCACAAAAGTATTACTTTTTTGTTCCGATTTCAGAAAATAAGATACAAACGAAGCTGTTTTCAAAAGATGACGAATCATTTACTTATGATCCATATAAAATATAAGGTAAAACTAGTTCTTTTCGAGTTTTATTATCTTAAGAACATATTTTTTATGACATAAATACTTCCTATGTCATAAAAAAAATGTTCTTGAGATAATAAAACTCGAAAATAAATATTTGATTCTTATATATATTTATATCACTTAAAACATTTAACTCTTTTCTTGAGAACCGTTCGCCCAATCGTTTTGTTGTCAAAAAATGAATTGTATATTTTTGATCAAGCATTCCAATGAACGTATGGTTTTTTTCTGGAGAACCATGGACAAATTAAGAAAAACGTGTATTTTCCTAAATAATTATAACTTTTCGAGCTTAAATTAGAAATAGCTCGAAAACCAATGCCTTTAGAATGTTTACTATCAAATGCTTTTTGATTTAAAATGACTCTCTGCATCTTTTAAAATCATCAGAATACAAATATTTTGAAATATGTTTGAATTAGAATTTTCATAAAAAAATTAATCTACCATAAAAAAATTATTTTTCATTTCTCCATCCTGGTCTTTTTTTTTTTAAAGTTGCGTATTAACGTCAAGTTTCTTTTAAAAAAAAAATAAAAAAAATTCAACTCTTTTTTTTTAAATTAAAATTTAATGTTTATTTTTAATTTTTTTTTTGGTCAAAAAATTTTTTTTGTACAGTGTATATTTCTTTATGGTGCATTTTTAATTCCCTACAGCTCATTCTCAGACAATTTTTCTATACAACCAACGGTTTCTGGGCTACAATACTTCGAATAAAACCTATGCCAAAAGCCATACGCCCTTTTAGAATGTTACTCATGGGTGTAAAAACTCTCTCCACCTGTGAAAAATGCTCAGTTTGCTAAACCAAATACGTGTGCAAAGTTTCATCCAAATCAAAAATGGTCGATTAAATTTTCGCGTATTTCCAGACGGTTTGAAATGATTCTGCTCACATGTTACCGCTAATTATTTTTGATTCAGAACGATTCAAAATGTTGATGATTACTGTACACCTCAGAGACTGAGTGAATAATATCAATAAGATCAAGCGTTAGGGGATTCCATTTTTATATAGTAGATTCCTCCTCAATTTTCACGACAGAATGGTCGTGGACTTACGCTTCAGGTTTGCTCAGAAATCGTCGATGAGGCGCAACTTGTGGACGTTGAATGGGTTCGCCAACTTCGTGTGTGATTCGCCGGGAAAATCGACTTGACCATCTCAATCAGGTGCTGTCGCTGCGGTATTGCCTGCAGCCCTGAGACTAATGGACAGAACTGCTGCTTCCTGACATGTATGTTTATGTTCGCCAGGTACTTTTTCACTGTTTGGCCGGTTGCGTCATCACGGTTAAAATTCGACAGATAGAGTTGTCAAATTTTTCTGTTGACTCATGGGCCAATATGATTGCTATTGCATGCGTAGTTTCGTTAGTGCGTGCAAAGGTAAACCCATGAAAAATCGGCAATTTTTGTCCATTTTTTGACGCATACATTACTAGTGCTGCGGATGACTACTCTCGCGACGAGGTTGCGGTCCAGTTTCTTCATATATTTCGAACGTATTCATACAATTTCCCGCTCATTTGTTCATAAATAAAGAATTAATTTTAAACATTCACGGCATAAACATAAACTACAACAGAATTTGATTGCTAGGATCCCGCGAAGAATGTTTGCTTGTGTTGATGCTAGGAAATTTTTACCCTTCAATTACTTGTTTATTTGCCTTGAAAAAAGGCATTTTGCTGTTCAAAATCGGTTGCTGATCGCAACCTTTGTGCTGGCCCAACAGTGGGAGAGTTAAGATACACGGACAACATGCACTGTGGAAGCTATTTCACCTTCTGTAAATTAGACGGCCGCGACAGATGTAACTGCTAGAATCCGCACAGAATGCTTGCCTACGTTGTCAAAAATTATTAACTTTCAATGACTTGTTTATTTGCCTTGAAAAAAGGCATTTTGCTGTTCAAAATTGGATTTGGTGATGACGATCTTCATGCTGCCCTAACACGGGGGAATAATGGCAGCCTGGCGACACACGCTGAGAAGAACCGCGCTGCTCCTGAGACGTGGTGACCAACCACAGGGCTAGTGCTGCTGCTAAGGAAGGACGACTGCTGTTGACAACTTGTCGCTGTCCAGAACTATTATGAGCGGCTTCGGCTGAAACAGGCTCTTATATAGGCCAAATAGCATGTTTTCAATTGCAAGGTATATGATTCTGTCGACCGTGCTTGGGAAGCAATCATATAACGACCAATCAGAGGACGTAATTTTCGTTTAAACAAGGCTTGACAATTATCAATAGTACAATAGTTTGCATAATCAATCAACAATTTTCTACATTTGGGTGGATGCGTGTATAATTTTCCAAACAATTGCTGCAAAAATGAAGGAAATCGGTTGAAAACAAACCGATTTATAAGCATTTAAAAAGGGACATATTTCGTCCCTTTTTCGTTAATAGTTTTCCTATTTACATTCCTATGTGGTAGGCTAAAGAAAAACGTAGTTCTACGTCAAAAAGAGTTGAATTTTTCTTCATTTTTTTTTTTAAAGAAACTTGACGTTAATACGCAACTTTTAAAAAAAAGTCCAGGATGGGGAAATGAAAAATGATTTTTTTATGGTAGATTAAATTTTTTATAAAAATTCTAATTTAAACATTTTTCAAAATATTTGTATTCTGATGATTTTAAAAGATGCAGAGTGTCATTTTAAATCAAAAAGCTCTTGGTAGTAAACATTCTAAAGGCATCGGTTTTCGGGTTATTTTAAATTTAAGCTCGAAAAATTAATTATATTTCGGAAAATACACGTTTTTCTCAATTTTTCCATGGTTCTCCAGCCACACCATACGTTCATTGGAATGCTTGATCAAAAATATACAATGCATTCTTTGACAACGAAACGATTGGATAAATAACTCAAGCGCTAAACCTTAGCCTACCTACACGTTCCTCCTTGCCGAATGTTCTATAAAAAAATATGTTTGTCGTGCAACACTACCTACTTGTTTACTAATAATAACTGTTTGTAAAGTACGCAACCAATAACTACTGGGTTACCTATAATATCTGTTTTCGTATATAAATACGATTGCACTACTCCAGATGTGTTAGTAATAGTTTGCATTTTGTGAAGATGAATAAAGTGAAAATGGAATACACCAAGCCCAAATGCTGTAAGCCCTTTCCTGATCATCGGTGCTCATCAAGCTTACGCAAATTAAACGAAAACGTTATTGCAAAATTAAAAATATAATAACAGTCAAGCTCATTTTAATACGTCTTTATCAATTTGTGATTCGTGTAGTTATTGGAATGATAGTCAAGCCACCATTCATCCCTTCGTTGTTTACTATTCAGAATCTGGAACACTTAAGAATATCAGCTTCATCATAATATCGGAAGTACTCCATCATGATACTGTTGCGGTTCAGGTGTTCATTGCCAAACTAATGAGTTTTTTGAAAACAACAATAGAGTTGAAAAAAGCGATATTAATGTCTGATAGAGCTGCCTCACAATATAAAAATAGGAAATACTTGGCAAGTCTTTGCAAGTTCAAAACAAAATATAACGTCGATGCAGAGTGGCATTTTTTGCGACTTCTCATGTTAAAGGCCCATGCGATGCAATTGGTGGCATATTAAAACGAAGGCAGGAAATGCAAGTTTAGCTAAAGAACATGAACATCCCATTACAAGTGCAAAAGAATTGTATGATTGGTCTAATCAGAAAAGTAATAAAAATTCATCAAAAATGTCATTTAGTTGGGTATCATATGAAGCATATGAACAAGGACTAACAGAATGGAGCAATATTTTCAAAAAATCTATAATAATAGCTGCCTCACAAAAGTATTACTTTTTTGTTCCGATTTCAGAAAATAAGATACAAACGAAGCTGTTTTCAAAAGATAACGAATCATTTACTTATGATCCATATAAAATATAAGGTAAAACTAGTTCTTTTCGAGTTTTATTATCTTAAGAACATATTTTTTATGACATAAATACTTCCTATGTCATAAAAAAAATGTTCTTGAGATAATAAAACTCGAAAATAAATATTTGATTCTTATATATATTTATATCACTTAAAACATTTAACTCTTTTCTTGAGAACCGTTCGCCCAATCGTTTTGTTGTCAAAAAATGAATTGTATATTTTTGATCAAGCATTCCAATGAACGTATGGTTTTTTTCTGGAGAACCATGGACAAATTAAGAAAAACGTGTATTTTCCTAAATAATTATAACTTTTCGAGCTTAAATTAGAAATAGCTCGAAAACCAATGCCTTTAGAATGTTTACTATCAAATGCTTTTTGATTTAAAATGACTCTCTGCATCTTTTAAAATCATCAGAATACAAATATTTTGAAATATGTTTGAATTAGAATTTTCATAAAAAAATTAATCTACCATAAAAAAATTATTTTTCATTTCTCCATCCTGGTCTTTTTTTTTTTAAAGTTGCGTATTAACGTCAAGTTTCTTTTAAAAAAAAAATAAAAAAAATTCAACTCTTTTTTTTTTAATTAAAATTTAATGTTTATTTTTAATTTTTTTTTGGTCAAAAAATTTTTTTTGTACAGTGTATATTTCTTTATGGTGCATTTTTAATTCCCTACAGCTCATTCTCAGACAATTTTTCTATACAACCAACGGTTTCTGGGCTACAATACTTCGAATAAAACCTATGCCAAAAGCCATACGCCCTTTTAGAATGTTACTCATGGGTGTAAAAACTCTCTCCACCTGTGAAAAATGCTCAGTTTGCTAAACCAAATACGTGTGCAAAGTTTCATCCAAATCAAAAATGGTCGATTAAATTTTCGCGTATTTCCAGACGGTTTGAAATGATTCTGCTCACATGTTACCGCTAATTATTTTTGATTCAGAACGATTCAAAATGTTGATGATTACTGTACACCTCAGAGACTGAGTGAATAATATCAATAAGATCAAGCGTTAGGGGATTCCATTTTTATATAGTAGATTCCTCCTCAATTTTCACGACAGAATGGTCGTGGACTTACGCTTCAGGTTTGCTCAGAAATCGTCGATGAGGCGCAACTTGTGGACGTTGAATGGGTTCGCCAACTTCGTGCGTGATTCGCCGGGAAAATCGACTTGACCATCTCAATCAGGTGCTGTCGCTGCGGTATTGCCTGCAGCCCTGAGACTAATGGACAGAACTGCTGCTTCCTGACATGTATGTTTATGTTCGCCAGGTACTTTTTCACTGTTTGGCCGGTTGCGTCATCACGGTTAAAATTCGACAGATAGAGTTGTCAAATTTTTCTGTTGACTCATGGGCCAATATGATTGCTATTGCATGCGTAGTTTCGTTAGTGCGTGCAAAGGAAAACCCATGAAAAATCGGCAATTTTTGTCCATTTTTTGACGCATACATTACTAGTGCTGCGGATGACTACTCTCGCGACGAGGTTGCGGTCCAGTTTCTTCATATATTTCGAACGTATTCATACAATTTCCCGCTCATTTGTTCATAAATAAAGAATTAATTTTAAACATTCACGGCATGGGAATTCTCAAATGATTCCACATACTTCCAAAGATTGACATTGAGATTGGTTTATAGTCTGCAAATACTCAAAGAATCGGATGGATATTGGATCTGTACACCCAACGCAAACGGGGAACATTTTATTACTTTAGGGCAATTTTTTATTACTTATTGTGTCTTATGACCGCGCATTATACACAAAGAGTAACAAACAAAAAGTAATAAAAATTATGACGGCCACACGCTTGTATGTGTTTCTGGAGAAGAACATACAGCCAAGCACCGCAATGCATGTGTTAGCAAGACTTCACTCGCTGCATTTGTATTGATGCAACGATCAGGTTCATTTTTGTCCCCTTCACCCACACATAATCAGAATCTCAACCGTCAACCTCAAATGTCTAATTAGAAACACTTTCGTTTCGTCCCCTAGTGTTTACTTGAAATGGAAATAGATCATTGCACACGAAAAATAACCTCACTTTTCTGACACTTCCCACGGGTTTGTTTACAATCTGTTCCATTCACTTTTTATGTGATAGGAGTGAAAATGAATGATACGAGTACGCCTTTGCGAATTCGTTACTGTGATCTTTTGGTTTATTCTTAAAAACATAATTTTTAAGAAGACATTTCCGCATTTTTATTCGAGCCGAAAATTTTACTATGTAAATAAAACCGCGACAACTGTCAAATCCCTTTCTTCTTCTTGTTTTGTGACGTCATCGTGCAATGATCTATATGTAATACTGTCTGACCAGAGTTGCCGAAGTTGCGAATATTGTCTGGTTAGGCACGAGTATTGTATTTTCAAACAGGTGCGAATGAGTTTCCATGAACCAATGAGTATGTGTTTTAGATATCTTGCAGGAAAGCGAATGTTTTTGTTTTTCTCTAACGCAGTTTACAGATCGTGATGTCATTTCAACACGCATTTCAAGTCTTTGAGATCATCAACGTTTGCATACTCTATGACGGGGAAAATGCTGCTTGGCAGCTCTTGTCATATTTTTTCTCTACTCCGTATGCATATAACGAGCGAACTAATACACGCACACCGGATGAATTGGAGACTGAAGAAACTTGAAAGCCATGTGCAACATATGCGACGGTGTGTGATTTTTTTTTGCTTGAGATGGAAAGGGAGCAGTTTTCGACAGAAAAATCTTGCATGTGGTTGAAACGACCATTATTAGATAGTCGTACTCCCGTAATACGTGCTAAATATATGGCAGTATGTGTTGTTACTTGACTGGGGAAGAATTTTATTGCCTTTAAAGTAATAGGTTTGTTACCAAAAAGGCAATTTTGCGCTATTGCTTCTAAAGTAATAAGGAAAAGTTTTGCGTGTACAAACTCAGAAGGCAACTCGTTGCTTTAATACATTGGTATTTAGATGCTTTACGTCAAAACTTCTCTCAATACATAATTTTGGCTGGTTCAGGTTTCCAATCATAATAGTTAGTTACTTCTACGTGATTATTCTAACAATCTACTGATTTATTTATACAATATGTTAATCTCCACGAATTTCGTTTTGAAAAATAAAATTTAAATCGTCGACATCTTTGTTTTTAGCTACCAGGATTGCATGCGCACTCTATCATGGTTCACATGATTCTGAAAGACATTCGGAAACAAAGAACAAGGAAACAAAATAAATATTTTCGAAACCCTCTTTTTGTATAAATTCTCAGAATTTTTCGCATGGGTGGTAACACTCTTTCGAATCAAATAGCTAAAATTCTCCTCAAGCATTATGTATTTTATGGACGTTTTCTTACAACATTTCAGCTCTAGATAAGTCATATTTAAAATAAAGAAAAAAAAATCTGCTATAAATAATCGAACCTTAAATGATATATAGTCTAGTCCATATATATATATGGATTCGTTTCTCTGCTATCGTCGAGAACAGAAGCATCTGAAGATAGCTCGTGATTATTTTGCTCCATCGAAAAAACAATACCGCTTTGTGTGTACGGTACGCGTATCGCTTGTGTTTTTCGATACCGGTCTGACTAGACAATAGCTGTCTAGCAGCCGGAGCGAATTCCCCGCGTCGCCGGGCGCTGGTTATCCAGTAGCTGGAAGTAAATTGTGCATTGTGTGCAGATAGAACGGGTGCTGCTTGTGATTTTGATTCCGATGCTGTGACAACAGAAGGCATCTAGCAGTCGGAGAAATTCCCCCGCCGCCAGCCGCCGGCTACCCCACTAGCGGCGTGGATGATCTCTTCAGCCTGCCGCCGGTGCATTGTTGATCGTGCTAGGAGCTTTAGAAGGATTAATCCAACCAACAGCCACGAGGTCGTGTCTTATACGATAACAACACGGAAGATCGGTGAAGTATTCACGTTGTTATTATATAAACATATATTCATATATATATTTATATATATATATATATATTTTTTTCTTCTACAATATTTATTCTTTTTTTCTATTTGATCCAACCTATTTAAAAATTGTTTTTAAAATTAATACCAATTACTTGCCCCCCCCCCCCTTTCATTGAAATATTTTTCGTGTACGTGCGGTAGAGCAAAACGCTCCCGCAAAAATGGCGAACACGCAGATGGAACTTTTCTTGGATATAGAAACAAATGGGGAAGAAATTGAAATTTTCCCCAGCAGTTCTCCCTTACCTTCCCCTGTTCCATCCCCGCTACCTAGCCCTGTACCAAGGGTACCTGAAATACGGGTAAAAGCTTACCCAGATGCCGCTAGCGGTCCCTACGTTATTTACTTCCGGCCCATAAAGAAACCTTTGAATATCATTCAAATTGGCAAGGACCTGGCAAAACAGTTTTCGGCCGTAACCGAGATTACGAAGGTGAGGCCGAACAAACTGCGAGTTGTCGTGAGTAGCTTGAAGCAAGCAAATTAAATTGCTAGCTACGAGCTCTTTACAAGAGAGTACCGCGTGTACATCCCTGCCAAGGACGTGGAGATCGACGGTGTGGTTACCGAAGGAAGCCTCACGGTCGATGACATTTTGCGTCACGGGGTTGGCTGCTTCAAGAACCCCCTGATTCTAGATGTAAAGATACTGGATGTCAAGCAATTGCATTCAGTATCCATCGAAGAAGGGAAGAAGAAATTTCTCCCTTCGGATTCCTTCCGTGTAACATTCGCCGGATCTGCACTGCCGAACTACATCTCTTTGGACAGGGTTCGTCTGCCTGTACGCCTGTTCGTACCGCGGGTCATGCATTCTCTGATATTGTGGATTGGATATTCAAAACGTTCAACATACCAGATCCCCTTCAAAATATTCTTCTTGCCCTTCTCCCTACAGTGAAAACCTTTTTGAAGCAACTCGCAACAAGTTGGCCCCTCATTTCAGCTATCATATCTTTCGATGACTAATACGGCGAAAGAGGTTAGGAATTTTATCACTGTATTACAGTGGAATTGCAGAAGTATCATCCCCAAATTCGATCTATTTTCTCATTTGATAAACACATACAATTGTGATGCGTTTGCGCTCTGTGAGACTTTTCTCAATTCAAACGATCAACTCAATTTCCACAATTTTAACATTATTCGTCGAGATCGAGACTCCCACGGTGGAGGCGTACTTTTAGGGATCAAAAAGTGCTACTCTTTTTACAGAATCGACCTCCCCTCGATCTCGAATATTAAAGTCGTTGCCATTCAAACGGATATGAATGGAAAAGACCTTTGCCTTGTTTCATTATATATTCCACCATCCGCGCGGATTGAACAGAAGCAACTTACTGATATAGCAGAGTTGCTTCCCGCGCCTTTTTTGATTTTGGGAGATTTTAACTCTCACTGTTCGCTATGGGGGTCGCTGTACGACGACAACCGATCTTCTTTAATCTGTAACTTGATCGACGACTTCAATATGACACTTTTGAATACTGGGGAAGCGACACGTGTACCTAATCCTCCAGCACGTGAAAGCGTGCTTGACCTTTCCCTTTGCTCGACATCACTAGCGTTAGATTGCCAGTGGAAAGTAATCAACGATCCCCACGGTAGTGATCATCTTCCAATCGTTATATCAATTGCTAATGGTTCAACTCCACCGAACCCAATCAATATTTCCTACGACCTTACACGTAATATTGATTGGAAGCGTTATGAGTCTATTATAGCGGAATCTATCGAGACTCACGAGGAACTTCCTCCGGAGGAAGAATACGCGTTCCTTTCTGGCTTGATCATCGACGCCGCGACTCAAGCTCAGACGAAACCGATACCCGGGGTAACGATTAGACAGCGCCCTCCTAACAAATGGTGGGACAAAGAGTGCTCTGAGCTATACGCGCGAAGGTCCGCGGCGTATAAGGACTACCGAGAGTACGGCACTGTCAACCTACTTCGAAAGTACGAGGCACTGGGCAGGCAGATGAAGAGCTTAGTAAAGGCAAAAAACGCGGGTACTGGCGGCGGTTCGTAAACGCGTTGTCGAGGGAAACAGCGATGAGCACTCTCTGGGATACCGCCAGGCGCATGCGGAACCGTGACGTTTCGAATGAGAGTGAGGAGTATTCAGATCGCTGGATACTCGATTTTGCCAAAAAGGTCTGTCCGGACTCTGTACCGGAACAGAAAACCTTTCGCGACGCGTTTTCAGTAACTACGGAAGCGCCTCCATTTTCGATGTTGGAATTTTCAATGGCTCTCCTGTCGTGCAACAATAATCTACTCTAAATCTACCCGACTCTGCAAAAAGACGCTTGTTGAATCTGTTCAACAAGTTTCTTGAGCTAAATATTGTTCCGCATGACTGGAGGGATGTAAAAGTCATTGCTATTCGGAAACCCGGGAAACCTGCCTCTGATCACAATTCATATAGGCCGATTGTGATGCTCTCTTGCCTCCGGAAATTAATGGAGAAAATGATCCTCTTACGGTTAGACAAATGGGTCGAAACAAACGGTTTACTTTCAGATACTCAATTTGGCTTTCGCCGGGGCAAAGGGACGAACGATTGCCTAGCGTTGCTTTCTACTGAAATTCTCGAAAAGAGCAAATGGCTTCTGCGTTCTTGGATATTAAGGGGGCTTTTGACTCTGTCTCTGTAGAAGTTTTAAGCGCGAAACTTCATTCGCAGGGACTTTCACCAAATTTGAATAACTTTTCGCTCAATTTGTTGTCAGAAAAGCATATGTATTTCTCACATGGCGATTCGACAACTTCCCGAATTAGTTACATGGGCCTCCCCCAGGGCTCATGTTTAAGTCCTCTCTTATATAATTTTTACGTCAATGACATCGATGAATGTCTTGCAAATTCATGCACGCTAAGGCAACTTGCAGACGATAGCGTAGTTTCCACTACTGGAAGCGAAGCCAACGATCTGCAAGGACCATTGCAAGATACCTTAGACAATTTGTCTGCATGGGCTCTTAAGCTGGGTATCGAATTCTCCCCGGAGAAAACTGAGTTGGTCGTTTTTTCTAGGAAGCATAACCCAGCTCAGCTGCAGCTCCTACTAACGGGTAAAACGATCTCTCAGGCTTTAGTCGCTAAATATCTCAAGGTCTGGTTCGACTTTAAATGCACCTGGGCTTGTCATATTAGGTATCTGACACGAAAATACCAACAGAGGATTTATTTTCTTCGTACGATTACCGGAACCTGGTGGGGTGCTCACCCAGGAGACCTTCTAAGGTTATACCAAACAACAATACTGTCAGTTCTTGAATACGGTTGTTTCTGCTTTCGCTCCACTGCGAACACGCATATTTTGAAACTAGAAAGAATACAATATCGTTGTTTGCGTATTGCCTTGGGTTGCATGCAGTCGACTCATACGATGAGTCTTGAAGTGCTAGCGGGTATTCTTCCGTTGTAACATCCTTTTTGGAATCTCTCTTACCGGTTACTAATTCGATGTACGGTCATGAACACATTAGTAATTGAAAATTACGAGAGGTTGGTCGACCTTCAATCCCAAACCAAATTTATGACTTTATATTTTGACTACATGGCTCAAGATATTAAACCTTCTTCATACGTTCCCTTCAATGTCGCACCTTTAGACACTTCTAACAATGCTATATTCTTCGACACCACCATGAAAGAAGACATTATTGGTATCCCGGATCAATTGCGCCCACAAGAGATCCCTAAGATTTTTTCAAATAAGTTTAAACATGTGAGTTGTGATAAAATGTTTTATACTGACGGATCTAATCTAGATGAGTCCACTGGCTTCGGTGTTTTCCACGAAAATTTTACCGCCTCCTACAAACTCGATGCTCCTGCTTCCGTGTACGTCGCAGAACTTGCTGCTATTCAGTACTCTCTGGGATCATCGAAACCCTGCCCATAGACCACTACTTCATCTTCACAGACAGTCTCAGTGCCATTGAGGCTCTGCGATCGATGAAGACTGTGAAGCACACCCCGTATTTCCTGGGGAAAATACGGCGGTTTTTAAGTGCTTCAACAGATAAAAATTACCGGGTTACCTTAGCGTGGGTCCCTTCTCATTGTTCCATTCCGGGCAATGAAAAGGCTGACGCTTTAGCTAAGGTGGGCGCTATTAATGGCGATATTTATAGTAGACCAATTGCTTATGATGAATTTATAGCATTTTGCGTCAGAGAACACTCAATAGTTGGCAATCATCATGGAACTCAGATGAACTGGGACGGTGGCTACATTCCATTTTTCCTAAGGTATCGACGAAAGCATGGTTCAAGGGGTTGGATGTAGGTCGGGACTTCGTTCGCGTGATGTCCAGACTTATGTCCAATCACTATACGTTAAACACGCATCTCTTTCGTATAGGGCTTGTAGACAGTAATCACTGCATTTGTGGCGATGGCTACCATGATATCGAGCATGTTGTTTGGTCGTGTGCCGAATTCTGTGGTGTTAGATCTGAGCTTATAGATTCCCTTCGGGCCCGAGGAAAACAACCGAACGTTCCCGTTAGAGACATTCTGGGAAGCGGTGATCTCCAGTACATGGCACAGCTGTACTGTTTTTTGAAGAATGCTGACATTAAAATTTAAAATTCTTTTGTCTATTTGTCAGAATACCCGTATACGACGCTGGAGACACGAACACGAAGAGCCTACATATATGTTTGAAAAACAAAAAGAACTCCAGTCGAAACACAAATAGATTATATATCTCAATTAGTATTAAGCAAGAATTGTATCTCCCCTCCTCTCACCTTTGATCCCCACTAGCTCGTAGTCGGCCGCGAGAAGTAAAAAAAGTGCCTCCCTCTTTTTCCTGCTAATCTAGAATTAATAAAGAGTGTACTTGGCTCAGTTAAACATAAAATTGTATCGTGCCGTGTCAAATTAACCATATTAAACTAAAAAACTAGTCCATATATCATCGAGTCTATGTATAATCGAGTCTATATATATAATCGATTCTGACCAATAAATAAGTACAGTGTCGCTTATACCAAGATCAATTTCTTATTTTTTTCATGTTATTTTCGTGTGTATGTGTTAATATATGTTCATATGTGTGTGTGTAAAATTTTCAATGTTCGCTATAGTTGTGGCTACCAAATATGTGTTACTCAGAGTGAAAAATAAATGCACCAGAAATTATAGAAAACGTGTAAATCTATTTTAACAAATAATAAATTCGAATGAAAGAAGCTGGGTTTCACCGCTAGGTGGATAATTTAGGGTTTCATTTAAATTACCATTAATTATCAATGATTTTTCGGCCTTTCGCATGATTCGGCCTTTTGTGGTTCGGGCGCTTGTTATTTCGACCGTTTGTGATTCGGCCGATCGTGTTTCGGCCGTTTGTAGGTAAACCCTCGTAAACATAACATTAAAGCGACGAATCCGGCGAGCAATTTATATACGGCACTCTCACGTAAGTTGACGCGTTTTGATAATGGCTAAGGGCACCGAAATTCATAGGAATGGAATTGATAGGTGGCAGCAGCGATAAGCACCTCAATAGCGGAGCAACGGAAGGAAAGTTATCCTTGGAGTGCCCACATACGACAGTAGTGTCCCAGATCCCGATATCCTGGAGTTCGAACGGGAAATTGGCTCACTTAAGAACAACAGAATCGCCGGCAAGGTCAGGCTCCCGGCAGAGCTCTATAAACACGGAAAAGAGGCACTAGCAACTGCACTCCACTGGGTTATCCCTAGGATTTGGGAGGAAGAGAGACTACCGAAGGAATGGATGGAAGGAGTTGTATGCCCCATCTATAAAAAAGGCGATCGGCTACAATGCATCAAGTACCGCGGCATAACGCTGATCAACGCTGCCTGCAAAGTTCTCTCCCAGATCCTACTCCGCCGTCTATCTCCTTTAGCGAAAGAATTCGTAGGGCAGTATCAAGCGGGCTTCACACAAGCACGCGCTACTACGGATCGAATTCTCACTCTCCGGCAGATCCTTCAGAAATGCCGGGAGTACAACGTGCTAACACATTATGTTTTCGTGAACTTCAAGGCAGCGTATGATACAGTCGAGAGAAACCAGCTATGGCAAATAATGCACGACTACGGTTTTCCGGATAAACTTACACGACTTATCAAAGCTACCTTAGACCGAATGATGTGTTACGTGTGCGTGTCGGGGACACTCTCGAATCCCTTCGAAGCGCGCAGAGGGTGAAGATGGATGACAAGAAGATGGATTATCCTGTACATTGTTCAACATTGCCCTTGAGGGTGTAATCCGACGGGCGGGCATTGAAACGAGAGGCACGATTTTCAGCAACTCATCAGCTTCGCAGACGACCTGGACATTATTACAAGAAACTCAGCGACGACGGAGGCAATCTATGCCAGACTAAAAGTGGAAGCTAGAAGAGTTGGACTAGAAATAAATTCGTCCAAAACCAAGTATATGAAAGGAAGAGGCTTGAAACGGTGGTCATGGACGGCGACGAACTCGAAGTGGTAGAGGAGTTCGTATACTTGGGATCTCTGGTAACCGCCGACAATAACACAAGTAAAGAGGTCCAACGACGTATTCAAGCTGGAAATCGAGCCTACTTTACCCTTCGCAGGACGCTTCGATTCAGGAGCATACGCCGCCGCACGAAACTGACGATGTACAAAAACCTAATTAGACCCGTAGTTCTCTATGGACTCGAAACCGCGACGCTGTTCACAGAGGACATACGCGCACTGGCTGTATTTGAACGGAAAGTGTTGCGGACAATATTTGGTGGAGTACAAACCAAAAGCGGAGAGTGGCGTAGGCGTATGAACCACGAGCTGCAGACACTACTTGAAGAGATTCCCATTGCACATCTGACGAAGGTCGGGAGGCTACGATGGGCCGGGCATGTCGCTGCCGGACGACAGTGCGGTTAAATCGGTTCTCTTCAAGGACCCCACCGGCACCAGAAATAAATGGGCCCAACGTGCTAGATGGTTTGACCAGGTTGAAGCGGATCTGCGAGTATCGAGACGTCTAGGAAATTGGCGACGAGTAGTAGGGACCGAGTAGAATGGAGGAAAATTCTTGATACGGCACGAGCCACCACGGGTCTAGGCTGCTGAAGTAAGTAAGTAAGTAGGCTGAATAGCAATAATCTTTCTTTTTTCAAGTTTTAGCTTTTGGAATGCACTTTTTTTCATTTTGCCCACCAGTGTAATTTAAAAATTATTTCCGCTTTTTGAATTATTCAGCCCGTGGAAATATATCTCCGTGAATGTGAACATAATCGAGCTTCTGAATTATTCATCCAATCTCTTTGATGTCAAAGAATGAATTTGTAGCACCTCGTTCGATTTTGGCACGTTTCGTTTTTGGCACGGTTCAATTTTGGCAACATAAAAACTTTGATCGTGTTGCCACCAGCAACCATCCAAGTGTTGAATTAAATTACCGCTTCAGTCCGGTAGGCATCGGACAACACTGTTCGGATTGGTTATATAATTGGCTATTGAATTTTCTTTTTAGTCCGGTAGGCATCATAAAAAATGTAAATTTAAACGTGTTTCCAAAATCGAATATGGCCTGTATATCGAACAATTGTTTCAAAAAAAAATTTCAACATAATATAAATCAGCTTTAAACTTAGTTTTTCGAATTTTTCTAATTTCCAAAGTTTAGTAAGTAGATGCGGCCCATGAAAAAAAAATTTAAAACTAATGGTTGTTTAACCGCTCTGTTCAGCAACGACTCATATACTCTTGATAGTTTGGAAAATTTAGCCTGTTTCAAGCTTTCCACTAACCCCGTGTAAAGTTTTGATTAAAAAAAAACAATACACCCAATTCTTTTTTTGCACGGGATGCGTCCACTGTAAAAAAAAACGTGTTATTTCGAAAATCCGTGCAAAAAGGCGTGTAAAACAGAATTTCGTGACTGTGCAAAAAAGGATCGGGTGCAAAATAAAAATTTTATGCATGGGGAATGCTTCTCGTGCAAAAACAAGCGTGTTTAAAAAAACGTGCATGAAAGGCGTGCAAAATAAATCTGTGTAAAAAAAAACGTACGAAAAAGAAAATACGATGTACAGTTTTCTGTTGTAAATAAAACGCACTAGTCTTCGAGAAAATCTATACAATTCGACGTAACTTGCTGTATTCTCTCATTATTACTGGTTTCAAATTTATTGAAAAGAAAAAAATCAAATTCAATGCTCTAATCCAAAGTTAATGAAAGTTATAGTATCTGGACAACGTATTCCGATTACATAAGTCAGCGTCAAAGATTGTAATTGTAGGACGTTCATTCAAGCGATTTATGTTTTGTTTACATGCTTAATCCCTTTCTAAAGTATCCGTTATCATGCAACGACCCATCTCGGCATCGTCCGTTTCGGCTTTCAGCATAATCTTCAACTACGCCAGATATCACTTTCGGATCTCTTTGTGATCGTCGCTTTCTTCAGTTGCACTCAATTTGTGGCATATAATCGTTTCTGGTGACAATGGTATTATGCTGGGTGTTAAATGAATTTATATGAGATCAGCTTAGAGTTCCAAATTATATGGTTGTTTTGAATATTATTTTGCACCCGCTGTCGGCCGTGCTAATACTATTTTACTGCAATATTGTGGACCATGAACGAGAAGCGAACGATGTTGTTTCTATAAAGGTAAAACATATTTTCCGCCAGTCCACGGAAATCGCTTGAACTGAAACTTTTAGACGAAGGGGACGAAACCACTCGAGGTGAGAACAATGCTAGGTCGAAAAAATCCGTTTTTTCAAGTGCGCTAATCTCAGTTTTTCAATCGGCTTTCTGGCTGCGCGTCTGGCAAATGTGTCGATTCAGATCCGCTCCACACTCGCATATGGCAGCATTGCATGCATTGAACCAACCGTTGAACCACTGAGTTGTGAGTTAAGTGCGTAAGTGGATTTTTACCCAACCAGCAGAGTGTTTTTTTTTCCTGCAAATCGACAGCTGGCTAGTTGGTGTATTGTAGATTCCTATAGCTTGCGGTATCAAAATGAATTTCCTTAATTCTGCGCCGCATCCCCATTTTACGTTTCATCTTTCGCTACCCAACTTCATATATTGGCAAAGAATTGTGGTTCACGATTAGAATGCTGTTATCCTATAGGTTTAAAACCAGCTTGAATCTATTATTTTTTCTTTATGACATATCCTCCCCTTAATGCTATAACTAGCTAACTCGAAATTTGTCGATTTTGAGTTAAGTATGTCATCATACTTATCGCGACGAGCTCTATAACATATCCAAAATTCTTTGAAACACGTTAACAAGAAAAAATGTTATTCATCAATTACAAAATATCTCAACGTAGAACAAGTGTGTTTTGTGCTAAAACTAGATAACTCGGCTCTTTGTTGACTTTTTGGACGTCAACAAATTGCTCGGAGCATGAAGAAAGGATGACGAACCTCATGCCTTGACTCAACACATGTTGTCGGTTTTGTGCAACATGGGTATAACTCCAAATGCATAGTCTCGAGAAAAACGCGTTCGAAAATTAGTGTTGAAAATTTTCAAATTTCCAAGAAAACTTTAAATTTTAGGAATTCTCATTCTTCGATTTGAGCTACAAAGGCACTTCTATTCATAAGTTTGATTTTTTTTGTGAATTTTGAGACGGGGTTTCGTGGGATGAAACTCAACAGTATTTTCGGCATCGTTCACCATCGGAAACTCAAAAATGGAAAATTTCGAGTTAAACCAGTGTTGCACGAAACCGACGATTTGTTAAACAAAATATGACTACCCGAAAAAAGGACACCTGCGGAAATGTCGTTTTGTGGTCTGAAATGACATGGATGCGTTTCATACAATCTGAGCCATTCAAAATGGCATATAACATTTCCTACCAGGAAGAAATTTGTCACGGTGATTTCAACAAGCGAATCAGAAGAGTATTACAGAGGCCAATGCAGAAACTCTACGGTCCACCAATTCATATTTTAACAAAAAATATAATGACCTCAAGTCTCTCTTTAATTTAAAACCTCCAGCTCTCAAAGATTGTTTTAAATCTTTTTATTAAAATTTATCACATAATGATAAAGTCAACGGCGATCATTTGTGAAGAGTAGATTTTTAGAACAAAAACCGAATTTATAGTATAATTTTTATTGTTAACATGTGTCATGATTGTTTATAACAACACAAGAGCAATAGAGACTGTTTAGATGAATAAAACTAAAGAAAAATGATTCAATTTTGAGTTTTTTTTCTGCTAATCCGAATGCTATGACTAGATAACTCGAAAATTCCTAATAAAAAAAAATATTACTGCATACTATAACTGGATAACTCGTTTTTATTTAAATTCTTTCAATTTTTACTCCCGTAAATCATCCACTGACATTAAATAAATATCTGGTAAGAAATTACAATGATTCAAGACATTGATAAAATTTGAAAATATCACTTTCTGAGGTATTTTAGTAGTTGAATCACCGTCGCCAACATTGTTCAAATTTTCAAACACGGTTTTTCAAAACGTCAATTTTCAAGTTATCTAGTTCTATTTAGCATTAAGGGGACGATATAGTGTAATTATATGGCAATTGAAAAAAGTTGTTGAAGGCTGTAGAAATATTCTTTTAAAGAACGTTGAAGAGCAGCACACGAAACGAGTTTCAATGATACTACTAATTTAATGTTTGGGAACTTGCATTTAGATCTTTTCTGTCCAAATAACGGCAAGCATTTTAATAAAGAAGGTTTATCAAGTTTACCAAAAAGCAGTGGTGGTTTAGCGGACTGTTAGCGTCGCTTAAAATTTTGGCCTTCGAAACGCTAATCGCTAATTCGCTAATTTTGTAGAGAAGCGACAAAAAAGCTATTTTAAAAAACTGTGAGTCGCTGATGAACATACCTTGCTGCGAAAGTTACTTCTAGAACATTATGTTTCATTCAAACAACGTTCAATTGTCTTAATTGTCTAGAATTTCTCCGTTTAAAACACAAATGCAAGTCAGTCTTCTTACTCTAGAATGGGGTTTCAGTTATCGTATAAGCCACAGAAGTATTCTGAAGAACAAGCTCAAGGTGATCTAGATTAAATTTTTGGAACGCCAAAAAATGCTGCATATTGCAATGCACTAGATATTACGGCAACTTCGGTCTTCTCAATACTGAATTTGCTTTCATAAAGTATCCTCTTGAGATCTGAGGTCAAATCAGGAACCTGGATAACGATGCATTTAGAGTCCCAATTACTTCAAGTTTCCTATCGTAAACAGTGCTTTGGAACTATTGAATTGATTCCTATTTTAATAACGACTTTTTACCCGTCAACATTCAAGTTCATTAAAGCATACAGCATATGGAGCGAAAAATAAAGTGAATTGAAAAATGTATCATACAGACTTGGAAAATACACCGCATCAAGACGGGACTTGAACCCGTAATCTCCTTGTCTGTGAATTGTGCACGGCACTGGTGAGCGGTTCTCAAAAAATATTGCACCCGGTTCTCAGCTGCACAGTGTTCAGAGCTACTCTTGCTCTGGTATCGAGCCAATACGTCGCATTACCGCATGGAAACGAAGACAAGACGATTCCAGCCGCCTGATACGTCGATATAGAGTATATGTTCCGATGTTTTTCTTAACACCTATGTTCATATCATCACCACATACATAAGATAGACGTAACATTGGCGATTTTTTTGACGCGGGGCTACGTCTTTGTTTTCTATACTGGGATGCATTCTGTAAAATTGGAAATGAAACTGGTAAATGTTCCGTCAAATTTCAAACGATAATAACAGCATAACATGATGGATAACAATAATCAATATATAGGATTACACAATGGTCTCGACGGAACGGATTACTCGTCAATCGAAGTAAAAGTAAAGCACTACTGATCAAAACCAGATCAAGAAATGCTGCTCAACACAATATAGTGCCAGACGTCATTATGGATGGAGGAGTGATTCGATGGAGGGAGAATGCTAGTAACCTACTTTTTCCAAAACAATCTTAAAACGGGATGGGCTTATACGACAACAATGCGGAAAAATTTATGCTGGGTTACGAACACTACATCGCTGTGCCACGTCTGCTCCAGTTAGTACCCGTCTAAAACTGTTTAAAAGCTTGATCCTCCCTCATTTCCTATTTGGAGATGTGGCTCACATCAATCCCGGTGCTGAAAAACTGCGAAAACTACGCGTTGTCCTGAACTGCTGTGTAAGATTTGTGTACGGCCTAAATCGTTATTCGAGAGTTAGTCATCTGCATCAGAATCTCATTGGATGCCCACAACAAAAACTTTATGCGCACCGTTCCTGTATATTTATAATGAGGCTAATGACAAAGTGCATACCGTCAACGCTACACCGGAAATTGATGTCTTTGCGAGGTCGTAGTTTTCAAAATCTTGTTATCCCACCAAACAATTCGTCTGTTTATGGACACTCCTTGTTCGTTAGAGGTATCGTCAGCTGGAATATGTTGCCCGCTGAAATAAAACGTTCTTCTTCAGAGGCAATATTGAAGAGAGACTGTTACAATTTTTGGAACCGTGTTTAGAGAGATTTGGTTTAAAAGTAAATTTAATTAATATACATTAAGGTATTTGAGAAACGAACCTTCAACCGGAAATAGTGAAATTAAAAAGGTCAACCTTTATACTACTGGACAAATAAAAATAATAAATAAAAACAATATGTTTTTGGATAGAGAAAATGTTTCACTTTTTTTTCAAATACGCTAGTTATCAAGAACAAATTTACGCAAGCAATGAACCAATCACATCCGATCATTCCTAGCACAGACGATATGGATAGACGCCAACCATTCCCTGTGATATCCCGATCAGGAGAGCATAACTAAGAAATTACAAAATTCTATCAACGTGAGATACAAATAACATGTTTTGATACAATTTTGTAATTTTCCATATAATTTTGGGAACAAAATTTAATCTGAATGAGTTATAATAACAAAGCCTGAAATGAAGTAGTTCTGAAACAAGTCTAACTAATTTTTCGTTTTCATCAAAACCTGTAGTTTCTAACAATGTTTGTTATTATATTGTTCTATATACTATCTTATTTTGTTAGAAAGCTGATACATGAGTAACAAATATTGATATGTGTTTGATACTGGTAGAATCATTTTTGTTATAATTTCTGTTATTTCAACACCTAACAAAACCAAATTGAAAACACAGCCTGTAAGGGTTTTCCCGTAACAAAATAACAACTTCTGTTACATTTTTGTTTTTTCTTTCTGATCGGGATTCCTACAGAATCTCCCCGGTTTACCGAAGTTTACCGAGACAAGCCGAACTGTCAACGCTCGTGAATCATTGTGAACCATGAGCCGGTCATATGAGTCGGTTCGGAACGGTAAGTGAGTGGTTCAGAGCCGGTCTTGCAAAAGAGACGTTTCGCCCACTCCCATTTTCTTCCATGAACAACTTAGACTGATGTTTCGAAGTTAAAAGTTTTTTTAAAGTTCGAAACAACCCTTTTTCTTGAACAATTTTCAAACCTGCTGTTAAAGCGTAACAAAAACTGATGTCTTAAAAGAAAACCTTTTACCTTTCAAAACTGTTTTACCTTTCAAAATTATTGGATGATAATTTTCTATTTTTAACTTCACTTTAATTTTTAACTTTTATATTTTCTGCAACAATCTTATGGATAAACCTGCCGAAAAAAACCACTGCCGAAGCTGTTCGCTAGCCTATATTACCTGTCTTCATAATAAAGTGAATGTTGCTGTTGGCATTGGTTTTAAAGGAAATAGAATTGATTCTGATTTAGTGGCATTACGTGAAATTCTTGGTGCTTCTTCAACAACAACGATACACTTGTGTCTGTCAAATAAATGTTGTTTGCACAAAAAAACACTACAGGCACAACATCGCCAAGTGTAAACGAAACTCTTTCGAGTGTTGTTGAATAGATTTCTAAAAAAATTCACCGGGAGGCTGAGAATAAAAATATGCAAGTCAAACGAAATAATTCTGCGGACTCTGTAACCTTTGTAACTAAAAAATCCTTCTCATTACAGCGTTTAGTTCCATATCACCATTTCATACACCCCTTCAGATGTATGTCACAGACGAACAGACGTACCACTGGTTCCGATGAACAGGGCGACATCTACTGACATTTTTCGCAAGAAATAAACTTTCAGCATTTCTAGCAACCATACCCCTCAGCTTCTGGCAGCACGGCGTACGACAACTGTCAACTAAATTCAAAGGAAACAAGAATATCAATGCCACCGCCGCTGATGCGAAAATATTCCGCGTAACTAAAACTCATTTGAATTGACCCTTATTTTGATCCACGAAAATAAATTTTGTGGTACGTCTGTTCGTTTGTGTGCATACCTTGTACTATTATAGATACACGTGCTGTACTATTATAGATACAGTACCTCGGGTTTCATCCTGTCAACTGCTAGGCAAATAATGAACAAAATGAATTTTCTTTTTTGCGGCTTTATCGAGCCTCAAAGAAAATCCCTTATAACTGTCAAAAAGTTACAAAATTACAGGAAGATTTCTTCCTGAAAGTTTTATGTATGTGACACCACTCTCATTTGATGAACTTTAGAAATTTTACCAAATTTGCGAAGTAAAACTTCCAACACAATGGAGCGGTACAACGATTTTCTTCAGGGGTCTTCACGGTGAGCTCGTATACACATATCTAGCCGTAAACTGTGTGGGTAATGCCTTATTCAGACTACGCCGCATATCACCTGATATCTCTGATGATATCGGATATCACTTCGGGTGTTCACACTACAGTGAGATGATATGGTTCGACATTTGCTCTTGAGATTGTAAAGAGACGAAAACAAAAACAGATCAAAGCAAAAACAAGACAACAGCAATGCAATGAGGATAGATGTCAGCTAGTTGGCTCGTACCAACGAACTCTCATATGCAATTGTCAAAATGTGCCTTTGTTGCGGCAAAAATGTATAAAACTGTTGAACTTTAAAAATGAAACAAATTGAAATCTAAAAAATACAATTTAGTATGTTAAAAAGGTTCCATTGTTCGATCCGAACAGGAACCATTTAGATTCTACAGCGGTTCTAAACCATTTTTTGACAGCGTACCCCTTGGCAACACTTTCCAAATCAATTGTGACCCCTGGCTTGGTTTGTTTTCGCAGAGAGGGTAAGAGTTGTGGTAGATCGCTTTATGTAGTCTAGTTCAGGTTTCAAATTAAACTATGGTTTGTTTGATTGCTACAGCCATGTTTTAAGAGCAAGATTGAAAAACAAAATAAGTATTATAAAGAAAAATTGCCTCGTCCGCCATTACTGATTTATATTTCGCGTACCCCTTTAAAAACATTTTTATGGAACTATTGAATTTAGAAAAATTATTAGGAGAAAAGGAGAATAACACTAATTCATGAATGAGGTATACTAATTGACCATAATTACTGGTCTCTCTCAAGCTTCCATACCAACGAGCTAAAACAAAAACCTTACCTTTGTAGGCCCAATTTGTTACAAAGTTTAACGAATCGTTTTGTTTACGAAAAAATATAAACTGAAGAAATAGACTCTCTAATCATCTTCCCAGAATAATATATGATGTTATGGTAGCAGTTTGTTGAAACCTGCGAACAATTAACGCAATTGAGCACTATTCATTTAAAATTGATTGTTTCTGTTGTTCAAATTCATTTTTCTGATGTTTGTTCCAGAGGCGTCTCGTCCACCTGTTCAACCTGTTCATAGGACAGGTAGACAATCTCAGGAAAAAAGTGATTTTTTCACATTTGTAGAGTGGATGAAAAATCGTCGGAGTAATTTATTTGTAATTTCAATGTTATCCCAAACATCCTTATTCTATTTTCTACATAGTGGAAATGTATGCATGGTGAAGAATGTAACCTGATGGGCTACATTTCAGACTACGCCATACAACTCACACGCAACGCAACCCACACGGCCACACGCAATAATGACTACCGTTTGTTCAGACTTTTCACCTGAACTAACCGTCGTTCAACACTTCTCTGCACCTTCAAGTGCGGCAGGGTAGACGCAGTCATTCATGCTCACCACTACTAATGCGACGCCTCGCGTAAAAATGACATTTTTGGTTCAAACTTTCTGCTGAACAAAACCGATGTCAGCGAGAGAAAACATTCATTACACACCTCCTCTCTTTAGTGTCTGGTAATCTGTTTCGTTATGCCTTTCTGTTTCTTCTCTCGACGTCATTAAAATTTGAGAGAGACCACGTGGCCGCGAGAGTTCGCAGATCCATCTTCAGAGCTTTCGTAGTGCAAATGAAAAACGAGCAAATTCATTCATTATTTCTGTCAATGTGGTGGAATTCTTCCGTCGATGTATAGTTTCATTCAAACCTCTACACCCATTTTGTTCATTCGAAAAACTTGAACCTCGCATAGTCCGCATAGTAAACGTTTGTCTTCTTACGCGCTGCTTTCTTTTTAGTTTAAAATTTCAACATCGTCAAAAGAAACGCTTTAGCATTGTACAAAGATAGGTTTTTTACTCATGCGAAAAGTTTAGAGGCAAATAGATCATAAACATAATTTCAATTATCGTTGGAAAAAACCTGAATGATACTGACATTGCATATCACAACGCCATCAGTCGAGCGAACTTTTCTAGTTCTTCGACGGATTCAGACTTATTTATGACTAAAACCGATCATTGAGAATCATGATGTGATAAATGTGGATAAAGATTTCCTCCATGAAATGATGCAGATATCATTATTCTACGAGAAAATTAACGGAAAACTCGCGGTCATAATAGACCGTAGAAATTCTTTGCCATATAGATAGATGTAGAGAGATAAAAGTTTTCGAAACTGTTATCACGATACTGTTGTTTTAGTGTTGCAAATGTTGATTGAACAGGTAGCCCACTTGGTCACGCGTCGCCTCTGGTTTGTTCAATCTTTCTTCTTGCTCGTTCACTATATAGGTATCTAACTTTTCGTAAATTTTCTTACAGGAGTAGACCACAATAAAAATAACCAAAGCGGTCCCCTCTAATACCAAATTAATCGCGTTCTAGTTTCTGTCGAATCGCCATGCTACACAGCGGTGACGCCTGCACGAGTTGAAGAACTTCCCCAGAGAACAATTTCTACCCACATCATCCTCGCTGTATATAACGTCGTCAACGATGCGTTTGTAGGTGCCTAGCAAAGCAAACAAACAATCGTTTCAGTTGGTTCTGCTGCTGCCGTGGCCGGCCCCATTGTTTCAAGGGTAAATATTGGAATGTAGCAAAAATAACAAACCACTTGAAAACGCTAAAGTTTACTTTCCCGTGGAAAACGCCCAGCCATAAAGGGGGTTTCTGCACCCTCATGTCTGCTTTAATGAATCCGTTTTCGATGCTAGATTTTGTCTGCCAACATACCCGTGGAAGAGACACAACATGACTATTAATACATTTGGGGATAGAAAATGAATAACTAACGTGTGTTGTCACTAATATAATATTAATTTTTATTTCCAACTTATTTTGTGAGCAACAAGGATTGTATACTAGCCATAATTCACACGTTTGCAAGACGGTGACTTATACATATTTAGAAATAATTTGGCAGGGAAAAAAGTAATTAACATTCGAGTGCTGAACAAACACAAACAGTGGCAGATATCGTAGGATATTGTGCGTAATGTTAGTGTGTGATAAAATTCGCTCTAGAAAGTGTTTATTGCACGGAAATTGTTTTCAAGCTGGAAAGTTGGTACCCAATTGTTTTTGTTTTGAACTGAAAGAAATCCGAATGATAGTGTTTCAATGTATCAATTTTATACTTGTATTTATAAATGTATCAATTTAATACTTGCAAATTTGCTTGGCTCGCATCAAAACCTTGAATTTTCTTGTTATGATTGTTTTGAAGTAGAATACTTCTCTCGGGAAGTTCGGCTACATAGGGATGTGAAATGAAAATCTAAAACCGAAAAAAGTGAAAAATATGTCCAATTTCAAATGCTAATAAATCGGTTAGTATTCGTTGGATTTCCTTCGTTCTTGCAGCAATAGATTGGAAAATCTTCTAAGATTCTTCCCAAAATAAGATAATTGTAATTTTATTATTCACACTATTGTACTATTGAAAATAGTGAAGCCTTGTCAAAACTAAAAATTCGACCTCTGATTGGTCGTTATATGATTTCTTCCCAAGCACGGTCGACAGGATAATATACCTTGCAATTGAAAACATGCTATTTGGCCTATATAAGAGCCTGTTTCAGCCGGAGCCGCTCATAATAGTTCTAGACAGCGACAACAGCAGTCGTTCTTCCTTAGCAGCAGTACTAGCCCTGTGGTTGGTCACCACGTCTCAGGAGCAGCGCGGTTTTTCTCAGCGTGTGTCGCCAGACAGCCATTATTCCCCCCGTGTTCGGGCAGCATGAAGATTGCCATCAGGAAATCCAATTTTGGAAATCAAAATGCCTTTTTGAAGGCAAATAAACAAGTCATTGAAAGTTAATAATTTTTGTCAACGCAAGCAAGCATTCTGTGTTGCATCCTAGCAATTTAAATTTGTCGCACCCGTCTAATTTACTGAATGTGAAATAGCTTCCACAGTGCATGTTGTCCGTGTATCTCAATTCCCCCAATGTTAGGGCAGCTCAAAGGTTGTAATTAGCAACCGATTTTGAACCGCAAAATGCTTTTTTCGAGGCAAATAAAAAAATAATTGAAGGTTAATAATTTTCTGGCATCAACACAAGCAGACATTCTGTGCGTGATGCAATCAAATTCTGTTGTAGTTGTCCAATTTTTACTTTATTTAGTAATCCCCCCACTGTAGGGGCACCGCAAAGGCTGCGATCAGCATGACCAACTTCGAATAACAAACGGTTAACGTTTATTCACTAAAAATTCATCCAATTCAAAACAGGTTTTTGTCTGAGTACAATAATTTGCACAAAAAGACATTAAAAATTTTACCGCATTATAAGATGCGTTTCTCCAGTCATGCCTCGTGAACGTGAAGGTTCCCTATCACAGACATAGATTTCGTGCTCCAGCACGTTAAAACACGTGAAAATTGTCTTTTTACTAGTGAGTGCAACATTTCTTGGAAGTGTTTTATTATTCTCGGGTAAGAGACTACGAGTGCATTTATTGCATTTATTGAGAAATCCATCGGAAGTGTATTCAGTGCTATGTCTAAATATATGAACGCCAAATACAAGCGTGATGCTCGGAAACGCGCGAAGGACCAGCATGGAGGAAGTGCATCGAAGAAACCAAGTACCAGTACGGAGGTCAATTTAAAAGCAGCCAGAGGTAACACGTGTCCAACCTCTGGTTGGGACGCTGGAGAAGGGCCTTCTACTAGAGGTAGGAGAAATCGAACCATTTTTAGGACAACCAAACAAATGAATTGAAGATTTAATATTTTCTTGTTCTGAGCTTCAACCAAAAGTTAATTATCTTAATTTGAATTCACATGTACATATACTCTGACTGTTGAAACTTGTTTGCGCCGCAAAGAGTTTGTACTTTTCCTGTTCAGTGAGGCCGTATTTATATGTGCAAACTGAAATTGAGTAGTACTTCAACTTCGTTTGCACAGAATTTTCAATACTGCCAATGAGCGGTCAACATTTATTTACTAGGAAAAATGACTGACACGCAAGCAGCCGGGTTATCTTTCTTGTAAAAGTATTCTACTTCAACCTTGCGGTCGTGGCTTTGCACACAACCATAATTAGTATAATTAGGGTAATGAATCAATTTCAAGCAGTGCATGCTCCTGTGCATTGAGACGAAATACTCAACATGTGTAAGGTCAAGTACAAACACGAGTATATCAATATGTACATTATCATTTTCTCTGTCAGCACTTTTCTAAGATTATAGAACTGATTCAAAGTTTACCAACAACCTATCAAAATTCATTCCGAGTTGTGCTCTCGTCGTGTTCGGTCGCAATTTCATTTCGATCTCGATAGTGCCGACCAGTTAATCGCCTTCAAGGTCACCGTGCATTGTATTGCGTGTGCACTGCTGCTCGTTGCCGTCGTCTATTGAAGACAAAGGAACGCATCATCGCCTATTGCTACCGTACGCCACAGACTGTACGTTGTGTCGCTACTGCGAGAGATCCATCCCGGCGTACTGCTGTTTGGCTGTACTGGTGCTGCTGTGTGGCTGGAGCGGCTGCAGCTTTTGCTAGCGGACTCTTGTGTGAAGGACTGGAGATTGGCATCGCCCGTGCGCTGATTGCGGTGGAGAGCGGCTGCAGAAGATAAGTAGTTTTTTTTCTCTTGGTTTTTTTCTACAATATTATTTGTTGATTGGCATTTTGCGTGTGTGGCTTACGCGTCCAACATGGACGACGAACGCGGGGATGAAAACCCGCTCGTTTTACCGCCTAGCCCTCCCGGATACAAAGTTCCAAGGGTTAAGAATGGAACCCTGCAGGAAGCTACCCATCGGCTTAAGCAGTATCCGTAGAGCAAAGTTGGTATTGGGGCTGTATTTTTCCACAATGCAAATATGTAAAGATCTGGCACGGTTTACAGCCGTGACTGAAATTACCAAAGTACGCCCGAATAAGCTGCGTGTTTTGGTGTCCGACCTCAAGCAAGCAAACGAGATTGCTGCTTGTGATCTCTTCACGCGGGAGTACCACGTGTACATTCCAGCTCGCGTAGTTGAGATTGACGGTGTGGTCAGCGAATCGAGTCTGACTGTCGAGGACCTGTTGAAGGCTGGAAAAGGCCTTTTCAAGGATTCTAGCCTTGAACCTGCCAAGATACTTGAATGTAAGCAATTACATTCAGTATCGCTCGACAAGGGTGTAAAAGCTTACACCCCTTCAGACTCCTCTCGCGTGACTTTCGCCGGGTCTGCTCTGCCGAGCTATGTGCTCGTGGACAAGGTGCGTCTGCCCGTGCGCTTGTTTGTACCGCGGGTAATGAATTGCCTCAAGTGCAAACAGTTGGGCCATACGGCCTCCCACTGAAGCACGTTGTGGCAAGTGCGGAGAGCAACATGCGGATGACGCCTGTAATAAGGGTGCTGAAAAGTGCCTTTATTGTGGGCAGACTCCGCATGAGCTGTCTGCATGTCCCGCGTACAAACAGCGCCAAGACAAGATCAAGCGGTCTCTGAAAGAGCGCTCTAAGCGCACTTTTGCAGAAATGCTCATAAAGGCCGCTGCCACCAAACTGGTTTCCCCGAATCTCTTCGAGGTCTTGCCATCCGATGAATCTGATTCTGACGATTCAGTTGGGAAATCTTCTTTTGTTGAACCCGGGAAATCTAGGAAGAGGAAAAACCTTTCTTCTCTTAGGCTTCCCAGGAAAGGACAGAGAAGGTCTCCATCTGAAGTGACTGATACTAAGAAACAAAAAAGTGCTGTAGAAAATCCGAAGCAAACTCCTCCGGGATTGGCAAAATTGAATTCAAGTAAGGAGTTTCCGGCACTTCCAGGAACATCAAAAAACCCAACTGTTCCTTCTTTTTCGTCCAAGATTCAGCCAGAATCTGGACTGCTGAAGTTTTCAGATATTGTGGACTGGATTTTTGAAAATTTCAACATAACTGATCCTCTTAAAAGTCTTCTGCTGGTATTTCTACCAACAGTTAAAACGTTTTTGAAGCAGTTGACTGCTAAATGGCCCTCCTTGCAACGATCGTATCCTTCGATGGCTAATTCATCGGCTGAGATGAAGGATTCTATCTCTATTTTACAGTGGAATTGTAGAATAATCATCCCCAAAATTGATTCATCATTCCGCGTCGAACACTCGACAGAAACGGACGTGCAAAGTGGTCGTTCTATTACAATCCGGTCCGTGTGTACGAATAGCCAAACAAAAGAGTGTATTATTCGCGCTAAAGGCCAACTAGATTGTGAGTTGTGTCGGTACGTTCTGTACCCGGCTCGCAACTTTGGCTGTATTGGTGCAAAATACCAGCTGCAGTTTTGATCTGTGCACGGTGAATAGATCTTTCTAATTCAAGGCCATCATTTGACAGTCGAGTCGTGTCGCTGTGCAGAGTGATCTCACACCCGGCTCACTGCTGGTGGCTGTATTGGTGCTACTGTACTGGTGCTGCTGGCTGCTTTGGGTGCAGCTTCGAACGATCGGACAACCACTGCTGGAAGGAAAAAGTAAATAGGTACGTGTTCTTGTCGGCGCTAGTGCGCTAGTGCACTACATTTAGCGCGATGGATATAGATCCCTCGCCTCCCGTGCCACCATCCCCGAGCCCCCCTGACCCTGACCCTTCTGTTACCCCCTCCCCTGTTCATTCTCCAGTCCCCCCTCGCCCCAGGCTTTACCCGGACGGATCTCAACAGAGCAGCTATACTGTTTATTTTCGTCCAAAGGCAGGAGTGAATTCAAAGCGATTAAACATACTGCAAATTTCTAAAGACCTGACGAAGGGGTACAAGGCCGTGACCGAAATTTCCAAGGTCCGACCTAACGTGTCGTGGTCAGTGATCTGACACAGGCCAATGCTATCGCTTGCTCTGAGCTCTTCACACGCGAGTATCGCGTTTACATACCCGCACGAGACGTGGAGATCGACGGTGTCATAACCGATTCGAGTCTGTCTGTCGAGTGTATCCTAAAAAGCGCAACCGGTTGCTTCAAAAATACCGAAACACAGGCGAAGATTTTGGATTGTAAGCAATTGCGGTCCATGTCTCTCGTCGGCGGTAAAAAAGTTTACACTCCGTCAGACTCGTTTCGCGTTACGTTTGCCGGATCTGCACTCCCTAGCCACGTCTCGATCGACCGGGTTCGTCTGTCTGTGCGATTGTATGTACCCCGTGTTATGAATTGCACCAATTGCAAGCAGTTAGGCCACACAGCCGCCTACTGCTGCAATAAGGCACGATGTAGCAAGTGTAGGGAGACTCATGCGGAAGATTCTTGCAGTGTTAATGCTGAAAAATGTATTCACTGTGGGGAAAACCAGCATGAGCTCTCCACATGCCCGGTGTACATGCAGCGCAGAGATAAAATCAAGCGGTCACTTAAGGAGCGTTCAAAGCGTTCTTATGCTGTGATGCTGAAGAAGACCGTGACCACTTCTACCATAACATCGAACCCCTTTGATCTGTTGTCCTCTGATGAAACCGATTCTGACGATTCATCAGCGGGAACATCTTATGCCAATCCTGGGGAGTCTAGGAAGAGGAAAAATGTTTCTTCTCCTAAACTTCCCCGTAAAGGTCCTAAGATTTCCCAAAGTGTAATGAAAAGTACGAACAAACCCAACAGTGCTGCGGAAAAACCGAAGCAAACTCCTCCTGGGCTTGCAAATTTAAAGTCCCAGAAGGAGTTCCCAGCACTGCCAGGAACATCTAAAACCCCAGTTGTTCCTTTTGCACATCCAGTTGATGAAACAAACTCTGGATTAGTGAAATTTTCTGACATTGTGGACTGGATTTTTGAAAATTTCAATGTACCCGATCCAATTAAAATTTTTCTTACAGCATTCCTCCCAACAGTTAGATCATTTTTGAAGCAGTTGACTGCCCAACGGCCCCTCCTTGCAGCGATTGTATCCTTCGATGCCTAATTCAACTGCGTATATGAAGGATTCTATCTCTGTCTTACAGTGGAATTGTAGAAGTATTTTACCAAAAATTGATTCGTTTAAAGTTTTGATGAATAAAAACAAATGCGATGCATTTTCCCTTTGTGAAACTTGGCTTACTTCAAATATTGATCTCAACTTCCATGATTTTAATATTATTCGCCTTGATCGAGACACCCCATATGGAGGAGTACTTTTAGGGATTAAAAAGTGCTATTCTTTCTATCGTATTAACCTCCCCTCGATTCCAGGCATCGAAGTTGTCGCATGTCAAATGACAATACAAGGTAAAGAGCTTTGTATTGCCTCAATATATATTCCTCCCAGAGCACAGGTTGGGCAATGGCTGCTCTTTGATTTAATAGAACTTCTTCCCTCGCCACGTTTGATTTTGGGAGACTTCAACTCTCATGGTGTGGCTTGGGGTTCCCCTTACAATGATAACCGCTCCTCTTTAATCTATAACCTTTGCGATGACTTCGACATGACTATTTTAAACAACGGTGAAATGACACGTATCCCGAAACCTCCAGCGCGCCCAAGCGCTTTGGATCTATCCTTATGTTCGACGTCGCTACGGTTGGATTGCACATGGAAGGTAATCCTCGATCCTCACGGTAGCGACCATCTGCCTATTCTTATTTCAATTACAAACGGGTCAACTCGCATGCGACCAATTGACATTCCGTATGACCTCACACGGAATGTCGATTGGAAGTTATACGAGGAAATGATTTCAAAAGCGGTCGAGTCGATTCAACATCATCCACCACTTGAAGAATACAACCTCCTCGCGGGCTTGATTCTCGACGCCGCGTTGCAAGCCCAAACGAAGAAATATCCCGGCGTAACGATCAAAGAACGGCCTCCCACTCCGTGGTGGGACCAAGAGTGCTCCGATGTCTACACGCAAAGATCCGACGCGTTTTTGGCCTTCCAGAAGGGAGGTATACCCGACGACTATATACGGTATTCGGAGCTTAATACCAAACTTAAAAGCCTGGCTAAAGCAAAGAAACGCGGATATTGGCGTCGGTTCGTGAACGAGACGTCGAGGGAAACATCGATGAGCACTCTTTGGAACACAGCCCGAAGAATGCGGAATCGCGTAACGGTCAACGAAAGCGAGGAGTCTTCAAGTCGATGGATATTTGATTTTGCCAGGAAAGTATGTCCGGACTCTGTTCCTGCGCAAAACTTTGTTCGCGATACGTCTCCGGGTCACGACGCGATAGAATCACCTTTTACGATGGCAGAATTTTCAGTTGCCCTCCTGTCCTGTAACAATAACGCGCCTGGGTTAGATAGAATCAAATTCAACTTGTTGAAGAATCTACCCGGCAATGCCAAGAGGCGCTTGTTGAACTTGTTCAATAAGTTCCTGGAGCAAAACATTGTACCGCAGGATTGGAGGCAAGTGAAGGTGATCGCCATCCAAAAACCAGGGAAACCAGCTTCTGATCACAACTCTTATAGGCCGATTGCAATGCTATCCTGTATCCGGAAATTGATGGAAAAAATGATACTCCGTCGTTTAGACCATTGGGTCGAATCAAATGGTCTACTATCAGATACTCAATTTGGCTTCCGCTGGCCAAAGGAACGAATGACTGTCTTGCGTTGCTTTCTACAGATATTCAGCTAGCCTATGCTCGCAGAGAACAAATGGCATCTGTGTTCTTGGACATTAAGGGGGCTTTTGATTCCGTTTCTATTGACATTCTTTCGGGCAAACTTCACCGGCAAGGATTTTCACCAATTTTGAACAATTTTTTGCATAATTTGTTGTCCGAAAAGCATATGCATTTTACGCATGGCGATTTGGCAACTTTTCGTTTTAGCTACATGGGTCTTCCCCAGGGCTCATGTTTAAGCCCCCTTCTTTACAACTTTTATGTAAATGACATCGACGAATGTCTGGCAAATTTATGCACGATAAGACAACTTGCAGACGACAGCGTGGTCTCTGTTACAGGAGCTAAAGCTGCCGATTTGCAAGGACCATTGCAAGATACCTTGGACAATTTGTCTGCTTGGGCTTTACAGCTAGGTATCGAATTCTCTCCGGAGAAGACTGAGATAGTAGTTTTTTCTAGGAAGCGCGAGCCTGCTCAGCTCCACTTACAGTTAATGGGTGAAACGATTTCTCAGGTTTTGGTATCAAAATACCTTGGTGTCTGGTTCGATTCGAAAGGCACCTGGGGATGTCACGTTCGGTATTTGATGAAAAAATGTCAACAAAGAGTGAATTTTCTCCGGACAATTACTGGATCATGGTGGGGCGCCCACCCAGGAAACCTCATGAGGCTTTACCAAACAACGATATTGTCGGTGCTTGAGTACAGGTGTTTCTGCTTCCGCTCCGCTGCAAACACCCATTTAATCAAGCTCAATCGTTGTTTGCGTATTGCCTTATGTTGCATGCATTCGACCTATACGATGAGTTTGGAAGTTTTGGCGGGCGTTCTCCCAATAAAAGACCGCTTTTGGGATCTGACTACTCGTATTCTCATCAAATGTGAGGTTTTGAACCCCTTGGTAATTGAAAATTTCGATAGGCTAGTTGAACTTAATTATCAAACCCGTTTCAAGACTGTGTATTTCAATCACATGTCTCAAAGTATAAATCCTTCCTCATACACCTCCAATCGTGTCAACTTATTAGATACTTCTGTTTCTACTGTGTTTTTCGATACATCCATGATGGAAGAAGCTCGTGGAATCCCGGATCATTTACGCGTGCAGCAGACCCCTAAAAAAAATATTTTATAACAAATATAAAAACATCAACTGCGACAATGCGTTTTATACTGATGGATCACTTCTCAACGGGTCCACTGGCTTCGGTATCTTCAACAATAATTTTACCGCCTCCTACAAGCTCGATAATCCTGCTTCTGTTTACGTCGCAGAATTGGCTGCAATTCAGTATACCTTAGGGATTATTGAAACAATGCCCACGGACCATTACTTCATCTTTACGGACAGTCTCAGTTCTATTGAGACTCTCCGATCGATGAAGGATGTAAGGCACTCTCCGTATTTCCTGGGGAAAATACGGGAACATCTGAGTGCTTTATCCGAAAAATCTTCTCAGATTACCTTAGTGTGGGTCCCTTCTCATTGTTCCATTCCGGGCAATGAGAAAGCGGACACTTTGGCTAAGGTGGGCGCAACAAACGGTGATATTTATAACAGACCAATTGCCTACAATGAATTTTTAAAATTTCACGTCAGAGTACATTCGTCAACTGGCAGGCCTCGTGGGATAAGGGAGAACTGGGGAGGTGGCTACACAGCATCATCCCCAAGGTTTCCACCAAACCTTGGTTTCGGGGGTTGGATGTAGGACGAGATTTCATTCGCATGATGTCTCGGATTATGTCCAACCACTACGGGCTAGATGCACATCTCTTGCTTATTGGGCTGGCGAGCAGTAATCATTGCGTTTGTGGATTGGGGTATCAAGACATTGAACACGTGGTTTGGGTGTGTGCTGAATTCTGCGGCGCCAGATCTCTACTTTTGGATACCCTCAGGGTCCGAGGAATACAGCCCTATGTGCCAGTTCGTGATATTCTCGCTCAGCGAAACTTGCCATACATGCTACATGTTTATAGCTACTTGAAGAGCATCAAGGTGCCAATTTAACAGCGAAACAAAAAAAAACCATGTTAGTTTTAGTATTAGATTTAGTTTCAGCTCGTAGTCGGCAGCGAGGGTAAAGAATTTGCCTTTAGATTATATAATATTCTAGACCATAAGGCATTAGATTTAATTGGCTCCGTAAAACATTAATTTGTATTGTGCCGTGTCAAATAAATGTTGTGTGAACAAAAAAAAAAAAAAACCTATCAAAATTCCCCCCAACAATATTCAATAATCTAAAATCTTCCCTCGTTAAATTTAAGTTGCCAGAGAAATGTTGGTTCTAGTGCGCTTTGGTCATTTATTTTCGCCCGCATAGTCAACAGTATTCAGCTCAGATTCACTTAGACATAGAACTCAAAAGTTCAGCAGTTTGTATAAAATGAAATGGCATTAGAAATCTAGTATACCTAGGCAGTTTTCAATGAAAAATCAACAGATTCAATATAAGAAAGCAAATCAAATGGAATTAAATATCGTGATCGTGAGGAACAGAAATCATAAGATACAGGTTTTCCGTCAAATTCGTCTACATTCTGCCAAGTTTTCTTCGCCCAAACGTTGTCTATTTATTTTTAAAACTGATCTCCGATGATTTTTTTCCATAGGGCTCATCTCATCAAACCCTCATTTGGTGTGTTTCACCCTTGTTCCTCCCATATCTTCTCCATTCAGCAACTGTAAGTCACGTGTTTTTTTCGGTGAGGTAATTACAGCGTAAGAAGTGCGCTAACTTTACAGGTATGCCATTATAGTGTTTTTGAAAACAATCACAAACCAGACAGAATCGAGCGTGACCTAACTCTCGAATAACGAACAGTGTTGTTCGATTCACTTTTGGTTGAGCTTGACGTTATAGACCATTTTACGAACTGACAGGTGTCACGGATCCTGCTGATATTGATGCTGCTTTTACGTGCGTTATGTCAGCGGTTCCGAGCTTTCTGTCAAAGTTTCATTTATGAATTGAGTTCAGAAACGTCTCGTAAAATGGTCTATTGAAGATTGACTGTATTATGGCAAAGATAACCTGAAGAAGATTCCTAACTTCCATATTTTTCATACATTTTGAACACGACAGATTTCCGACGGTTAGTGCTGCCATCTGATGACTTAAATTCTCATAAAATAGTCACTATGAGCAAAACCGATTTATAGTGCATAGTCCGTCATCGATCGTTGAGCTGTTCAAGATTGTATATGAAAAAGGTGTAGCAGTTTGGTCAGCTCGACGCTTAAGATAACATGCAGATTAATGATATTGTCATTTTTTGCGCTTAATGCTATTGCCATATTTTTTGCACTTCAAAGTACGAAAAGAAAAGTGTGAAATTGACTGTCAGAGTTGGGGTTTATATTGAGGATTTATATTTATTTTCCCATTCTACCGAAATTTAAAGTTTGATTCAGAACCATTGGGCATATCGTCAGGTTCACCGGGGCACCCGAGGAATGAATTAACTTTCAAGTCAGCGTAAGAAAATAAAAATTTCGTAGTCAATGCAGGCATTTTGATAGCACTTTGTTGGCCTTATTTTCCATCCGACTTACACGTGACTTAAAGTGCACTAATACATGCACGATTGGAAAGGTCTATTCATACTCCACAATGATGCCAGAACTGAAAAAAAATAAACCTTGCCATTGTTGAAAAAGACTTCGATACTTTTTCGCTCTCACACGCAATCCTCTTTAAAATGGTCAGAAAAATTAATAATAATCATTTTCGCTCACTCTCATTTGTACGGACAACGAGACTCCGCATAAGTGCGAATTATGTGTGCGGATAAACTTTTAAATATGCATCCTGTCCACAACGGAAGTAACATTTTGTTGTTTTGACGTAGGACTACGTCTAACCGCACTATATTGAGATACATTCTGCGGAAACTAAAACCAAGGTGTAACGTTGGAATGAAAGAATTTAAACGGTAATACTGATGTAACCACACGATGGATCACAATCATCAATGTGTCGTTGGATTGATAAAATGATGGACAATTTTGTGATACTTCAGTTATCATTATCACTTCATCGTTGAACAGTGAAAATTTCATGTAAGTTTCAAGGTCAAATTTTCACGTACAATGTACCAATCACATTCGAACACGCCTGGCACAGACTTCATGATTGAACATCAACTGCCTGCTGTGATATCTTGTATAACAGTGACAAAAAAAAATTGACAGAATCTCCCCGTCGCAATAGGTCAACTGATGTTCACTTCTATGAGCCTAGATTATTTTGATGTCTTGAAGGTGAAGCTTTTTCGGAAAGTTCGTAACCATCTTCACTGTCAAAGAGTTTTACGTCCTCCTGTTAGAATGATATTAAAACTGATGTATTGAAGAAAAACATGCTGGCACAGGCATCGAGCAATCAGCTGGTCACTCGTCGTCTATTAGAGCAAAAGAACTTGATATTCGTTTGTGTACAGCCAAGTCAAGTGAAGACTACATTGTCGCTGTGTGTGTGTGTGTGTGTGTGTGTGTGTGTGTTGGGTTAACGCGTAGGTGTCGTTTTGCGATCTGGAACACAGTCGAATAACCCTTTGAATTATCTTCTTCTTCTCTTCTTGTTTCGTATAGTAACAAATATCAGTATTCAACATGATTATTCAGGTGCCGCAAAATACGCTGCGCCACCGGGGACAACAAAATTCTGTACGTGTCGGTGGAGGCAGATAGCAGGGTATTTGAATTTGGTGCATTGTACTGATAAAATGCATTATTTAGTTTTGAACTCTACACTCTGTTTTTCTCAGATGTATTAAAATAACTAGATATAGAGTATTTAAAAGATAATAGAAAACCAAAATGCTCCGTACAGATCTTTGAATAGCTAAATAATAAATTAATTCATTATGACAATCCTAGTTGCATCCCGCAGTGGTGGTATAGAGGAAAATCAAATTCATTTCATCTTGATATTAGACTTCCCACATTTGTATTTGTATTTTTCAATCAAAATTTTTTTCACATTAGCATCTTCAAGATAATATTACTTTCCATAACCTTACTTGTAATTCAACAACACTATGCAAACATTAATTGTTTAGGCTAATGTTATCATTCAATCGAGGTTAATTTTTGAAGAAAACAGACATATGACTTTCAAATATGACATCTTCGTTGTTTTGAAGTAGAATACTTCTCTCAGGAAGTTCGGCTACATAGGGATGTGAAATGAAAATCTAAAACCGAAAAAAGTGAAAAATATGTCCAATTTCAAATGCTAATAAATCGGTTAGTATTCGATGGATTTCCTTCGTTCTTGCAGCAATAGATTGGAAAATCTTCTAAGATTCTTCCCAAATGCAGATAATTGTAATTTTATATTTCAAACTATTGTACTATTGAAAATAGTCAATCCTTGTCAAAACGAAAACTTCGGCCTCTGATTGGTCGTTATATGATAGCTTCCCAAGCACGGTCGACAGAATCTTTTTTTTTTGTTAGGGAATTAGGATTACGTTGTCCATTGATGTGAACTTTTGTAATAAAATAGAATCATAGACCTTGCCATTTGAAATGTGATATTTGGCCTAAATAAGAGCCTGTTTCACCCGAATCCGCTCATTTTAGGGACGAATGACCGTTTGGGGTTAAAGTCCCTTCAAAAGAAATCAATCAATCAATGAAGCCGCTCATTATAATTCCATCAAGTATCGTGATCAGTTATACCTGATCCACCTGACCAGGGGGTCAACTACACTAAGCACAGTGAAAACAATCACCGCCCTATTCAACATCATCGTGCAATGGAAGCGATACAAACCGATTCATCGCGATGTCACGCAGTGTTCCAATTGCTTGAACTATGGACATGGCACAAAGAATTGCCACATCAAGAGTCGCTGCAGGTCCCGAGGAAGCCGAACAAATCAAGTGTCTCAACTGTGACAAAGAGCATGCTACGAACAGCCGTTCCTGTCCAAAACGAGCAGAATTTATCAAAATTCGAAGTGAAATTGCCAATCGCCAGCGACCTTCGAATAGAAAAAGTCTACAACCTAGCGTTACACCAACCCCGCCAGCGACTTCAAGTACGTTGCCGTTTCCACCTCCTCCAACTGGTGGTGTTCCCAGCCGGGACCCCCCCGGATTTTTTAGTTATGCACAGGCTGCCAGCATGCTCCCAGCAAGTAGCAATTTGTACTCGATGGAACAGCTAGCTACGCTTTTTCTTAAACTCGATCAGCAAACAAAGGCTTGTCGCACCAACCAGGAACAGATTGCGGTCATGATGACTTTTTACTACCGTCATGGATCCATTCTTTCGAATCCTTAACTGGAATGCCCGCTCTGTGGCCAACAAGAAGTTAGAACTTCTACATTTTCTGAACATACACCACATCGATGTCGCTTCAATAACCGAAACATATTTGAAGCCGAACATAAACTTCTGCCTGCCGGAACACTCGATAGTCAGACTGGATCGCACAACCTCAGCTGGGGGCGGGGTTGCAATCGCCATAAGGAGAGGACTACCATACAAATCACTACCGAGTTTCAACACAACCTTCGTCGAAGCTGTAGGAATCGAAATTACCACCACTGATGGACCACTCACCAGTGATGCCACATATACAGATTTATCTGCATTTATACAGATTTTTTGCGTATTTTTTATACAGATATCTGCATATACAGATTTTCTGGAAATAATACAGATTTATACAGATTTTTTTGGTTTTCATGGGGTCGTAAATTAAACTTCTTTATATAGTTGAAAAATATAAATTAACTCAAATGCGGTGGAGCGTGTCGGAGGTTTTATTATATTCATATGCTACGCATAAACGTGTGCTTGAATGAATTCGCGGAAAAAATGTTAAACAAGCTATATTGCATTTTTTTTCGAGAAGGATATGTCCAGTACATATGCAGATATTATTTTACAGATTTTTTTCAAATTTTACCAAGGTGATAAGATTTTTTGAGCTCCAAAATGCAGATGAAAATGTGGCAGTCTCGACGGCAAATGGAACTACGGTGAAATTGAAGAACGACATCCAAAAGCTGTCTAGAAGAGGAGGCGATTTCGTCATCACAGGTGATCTCAATGCTCGCCACTCCGCTTGGGGTGACTCCAGATGCAACTAAAATGGTAACATCATCATAGAAGATTCCGAAGCTGGATATTACTATCCCGCTCATCCGGAATTGCCAACTTACATCTTCCCTGGTGGTGTAGGCTCCAAGCTTGTTATTTTTCTGACCAACATCACCGATCAATTTTCGATTCCGAAAACCATAACGGAGCTCTCCTCGGATCATCTTCCGGTCATCGCTGAGATTGGTGCTAACGTAGAACGGCGCCAAGTTCAACAAAGAAGAAATTACCATCGTGCAAATCGGGTTCAGCTGCAGCGGTATGTTGAAAACCATCTTGATGCGGACATCACTTTGAACAGCACTGGAGACATCGATCGTACTCTACAGTCCATGATAGACGTCATCCAGGAAGCAGAGTGCCGCTACACCCCATCTTTTCCAGTGACACGTAAGTTTGCACAAATCGACGATAACACTAAGCGCATAATTTCCTTGCGAAACTCGCTGAGAAGGGAAAATCAACGTAACCGCAACCCTAAACAGCTGACAAAAAACCTAAATTAATCCACCTAGCGGTCAGACCCAGCCTTTCTCATTAAATTTTTTATTTGTAAAAACAGATTTACATGAACGCTTCAATCCAATAAATGTATATTCACTCTTTAGGTTCTAAAATATTGATGTTGTAATCTATATATATATATATATATATATATATATATATATATATATATATATATATATATATATATATATATATATATATATATATATATATATATATATATATATATATATATATATATATATATATATATATATATATATATATATATATATATATATATATATATATATATATATATATATATAGATATATATATATATATATATATATATATATATATATATATATATATATATATATATATAAATTGTCTCCAAATGCCATTATGAAATCCAAAATGGCGACTTCCGGTGTCGGAAAAACAGCACAAACGACCAAATACCACCCAATATGGGTATTTCCGGAACCGTAATGATGCACTGGAGCCACAAATCGACTTCAGACAACATTTTGAATTATAGGTTGCAACTTCCGGTTTCTGGAAAACAGCCTGAAATGGACGATTCCCATTAAATATGAGTATTTCTGGAACCAGAAAGATGCACAGAAGCTAAAAATTGATCACAGACACAGTCTTGAATTTCAAGATGATGACTTCCGGTGTCTGGCAAACAGCCGGAAATGACCAAATACCATTCAATATGAATGTTTTCGGAACCAGAATTACGCCCAGATGACAGAAATTGATTTCACAGGCAATTTTAAAGTCCAAAATGACGACTTTCGGCTTCTGAAAAACAGTCCAAAGTGACCAAATATCACCCAATATGAGTTTTTCTTTAACCAGTATCCCAAATACCATTTTGAAATACAAGATGGCGACTACCGGTTTGTGAAAAACAGCCTAAAATACTATCCAATATGAGTATCTCTGGAACCAGAATGATGCAAGGAGCTAACAATTGCCCTCAGGCACCATTTTGAATTGCTAAATGGCAACTTCTAGGCAACAGTGGGGACCGAATAATACTCAATATGGATATTTCCGTAAACGTGATGATGCAGAGAAACCAAACATTGACCCTGAACACGATTTTGAATTTAAAGACGACCACTTTAATTTTTGGAAAACAACCTAAACAACTAAATACCTCCCAATATGGGTATTTCCGGTGTCAGATAGATGCCAGAAAATCTGCTGAAAATGACCGAATACCACTCAATATAAATATATTTAGAGTTAAAGCGATGTACACAAGCCAACAGTCGAGGATGTTGTCATTTCGTTCAAAACCAATCATTTCAAACGAGTTGTTTTTTGACTTTGATCATATCCTATGGCCGATTGGTTAAGAATTTGCAGACTTTAAACACATCGCAAGGAATGAATGAATTTGAAACGTTCAAATAGTACGATACCACACTTAAATTATGTTAAGGCCACATATATCGATCAAAGCAGGTATAGTTTTAAATAGTCTTCGAATTTCTTTTCTTTCCATAACTTTTGAGCCACATATCAAATTGTTATGAAGTTTGTTATTTGTGAGTTTGAGAAATGACTCGTTCGTATGACACTAGTAATGTTCAAATAAGTCATGTACTCTTTGAGATAATAGACTTTCGTTGTATTGTTAACAAATTAATGCATAACAGTTGCTTAAGTTCGATTATAATCAAATGAAATGGGAACGTATAGGGCAGCCAAACTTTGAAACCACATGTTCAATCATAATTCATCAGTTAACCCTTAACTAGCCCGCTCATCTGTTAATAATAATCAAATCGGTTGTGTAGTTTCTGAGATAATGAAGTTTCGTGATTTTCACAAGTCGGTACATTACAGATGAAGCTACTGTTCGATTACAGTTAAATTTAATAGAGTCTTCTGAGGCAGCTAGACCATTCATTTGACACTAATTTTGTGGAAATCGGGTCGGCCATCTCTGAGAAAAGTGAGTGAGTCCAAGTAGTCATCGGAATATGTTCCTTTGCATAGCTGGATTTCACATTTTTAAACATAACAGACAAACTAATAGTCCGATTGCAAAACAAATCAATAGGGTCTTATGGGGCAACTAGACCTTCTATTTGACACTGATTTTATGAAAATCGGTTCAGCCATCTCTGAGAAACATGAGTGAGATTAAACAGTCTTCAGAACACGTTTCTTTTCATAACTTTTGAACAACATGTTCAATCTTTTTAAAATTTAAAACTTAAGGGTTTTCCAGGTAGCTTGTTCTTTTGAGACCAATTTTGTTCAAATCGGTTGTGTAGTTTTTGAGATAATGATGTTTTATGATTTTTATTATTTGATACATAACCTCGAAACTAAAAATCCGATTACAATGAAATTTAATAGGGTCTTATGGGATAACAAGGCCTTTCGTTTGCAATTAATTTCATGAAAATCGGTCCAGCCATCTCTGAGAAAAGTGAGTGAGAATAAAAATCTGCACATACACACACACACATACACACACACACATACAGAAAATGCTCAGCTCGTCGAGCTGAGTCGAGTGATATATGCCATTCGGCCCTTTGGAGCACTTTTATATTTTCGGTTTTGCAAGTGATTGCTATACCTTTCTAGGAGAAAGGCAAAACGTTCAAGAACGTCTGGAGAAAGTAAAAAACAGACAGTTTCCAACCGAATTACGTAATTTGCCCAACTGCTCACGGCCATTTTGGCGTGTGGCTAAAGTGTTAAAGAACAAACCAAAACCCATCCCGCCGTTAATAGTGAATAGTGAAACTCTGCTAACTTCCCGCAAAAAGGCTTGTGCTATTTCTCAGCATTTTGCCGCTTCCCACAATTTTGGTCGTGATATTGTGAGTGGAAGCGAGCCAGCTGTCAGAGAATCGATAGTAATTCTAGCGCACACACCGAATATCTTACCACCTGATCAGCGGATAACAGTGAACGAGGTACAGAACAACATCAAATTCTCTCGGAACATAAAGGCTCCCGGATTTGACGGAGTGTTCAATCTTGTGCTCAAAAACCTTGGACCAACAGCCTTGTCTGTGGTGGAAAAAGTGTTCAACCGATGCCTTTAATTGGCGTACTTTCCAGCAAAGTAGAAACTGGCGAAAGTGATTCCCATTTTGAATCCAGGAAAGGATCCCACATGCCCCAAAAGCTACCGTCCCAACAGTCTGCTTCCTGCCCTCAGCAAGGTATTCGAACGATGCATCTACAACCGTATTCTGTGCCACGCAGAAGTGAACAACATATTCCTGGACGAGCAGTTCGGTTTTCGCAGAGGCCATTCAACAACATATCAACTGTAGAGAGTAACAAAACTCATCAATCGGAACAAGGAGCTATCTAAAACAACTGCCATGGCCTGCCTGGACATAGAAAAAGCATTCGACAACGTGTGGCACGACGGGCTTATCTACAAGCTACAGCGCTACAACTATCCCGTTTATCTAGTGAAAATTGTGCAAAACTATCTTACGCTGCGCAAATCTCAGGTCTGTGTGCTGGGTGGCCTGTCTGACCCATACGACGTAGGAGCTGGTGTTCCACAGGGCAGCATGCTTGGTCCTGTTCTGTACAACTTATTTACATCAGATATTCCTGAACTACCCAATGGAGGCATCCTGTCGCTGTTTGCTGATGATACCGCCATTATGTACGAGGGCAGACAGATCAACCAAATAGTTAAAAGCTGCAAACTGGGCTTAACGTCTTTGTGAATTACCTCACCTCATGGAAAATTTGTGTGAATGCAGCAAAAACTTAGACCATAGTCTTTCCTCATCGGAATAGTCAACGTTTGGTGCCGACAACAAAGATTCGGTTGAACAATGTGGATATTCCCTGGTCGTCAAATGTTCGCTACCTTGGTTTGACCTATGATCATAAGCTACTTTATCGCCCCCACATTGAACAAACAGTAACGAAAAGTTTAGTGCTAATGAAGAAGTTGTACCCGCTAATCAACCGAAAATCGAAATTATCCGTCGTGAATAAATTGACGGTATACAAACAGGTCATCCTGCCGATGCTCCTATACGCCTCGTCGGTCTGGAGAACCTGCGCGAGAACCCACCTGCAGAAGATTCAACGGGTCCAGAACAAGTTCCTGAAAATGATCCTGAACGTGCCCTTCGGAACCCGAACATCAGAAGTGCATCAAATAGCTGGTATCGATATGACCGAAAACATAATCTCTATACACGCTGAAAACACTAAAAACAATGCACTTAACTCTAGTGCGGTGCTCATTAATAAGTAGCTAGGTATATTTATTTAATAATCAAAACTCTAATGCCGAGCATCAAAATGTAAATCATGTACGTAGAAAAGGAAAAAGTAGTAACACTTATAGTACATTAAAAACATCAGAGTTGAAAAGTTGATTAAATTGAATCTCTCACAATGTTCAAAAACCAAATGTATAATGAAAATACCGTAAGAAAAATAAAGAATATTGAATCCAAAAAAAAAATCCGAAGCCGCTCATTATAATTCTAGACTGCGACAACAGCAGTCCTCCCTTAGCAGCAGCAGTAGCAGTGCGGTGGATATAGCAGCAGTAGCAGTGCAGCGGATAACGACCACAGTTGTGGTATGGCAACGGATAGCGGAGCGCATCTCAGCATCGATAGCAGGACCAGGTGATGCAGGGCAGCGGATACCAATGGCAACGGAAGCGTCCACTACTGTGGCAACGGGGATAGCGCAGTGGCTGACGTTGGTCTCAGCATCTATATAAGCAGTGCCAGCTGATGCAGTGTGGCATTTTAGTGAAATGCTGTCTCTGAGCGATAGCAGGCACACTAGCAAATGCATCCAATGAAAAGAACGTTCTGGAAAGCTTTTCAGCGTTATTTTCCCCCAAGGAATACTTTATTAGCACTGCCAGTGATAACGCAAAGATGTGATCGGCATCTTATCAAACATTGAATTAAACAACAAATTGTCCTTTTCAGGATGAAATAAAAACCTAATTGAAGAGCTAATATTTTCTCTTAAATCAATTTACACTTTCAAGAAATTTGGAACATATATATTTGGCTTCATCTCCGTGTCTCAGAACGTACTGAATTATCTTTTCCTTCAGTCATGAGCACAACATCCGAAAAGCTTTCATTATCAGCATAAAAATTTATTTTCCGCATAATCAAAATTCAATAATTATCAAGTCCATATCATGACAAGCAACTATATTATTGAAAATGGTCAATCCTTGTTGAAGCGCGAAATTTGACTGATCTGATTATTAGTTAATATGATTGCTTCCCAAGCACGGTCGACAGAATCATAGACCTTGCCATTTTAAATTTGCTATTCGTCTGTATAAGAGTAAGGCCTCTGTAATGGTGAACGCGAACGCGAGCGATGGAGCGAGAACTTTAGTGAAATGCAGTCTCTGTGCGATAGCGGCCACTAGTAAATGCATACAACACATGAGCCGTCTAGTTTTGAGTGTTAAATCAGCTTTTCACTGTTTATTTTATCACAAGGAATACTTTACTCGCACTGTCAGTGATAACGCCAAGATGTGATCGGTATCTTATCCGATATTGAATTGAACAACAAATTAAAAATGACTGACACGCAAGCAGCCGGGTTTTCTTGTAAGAGTATTCTACCTCATCCTTGCGGTCGTGGCTTTGCACACAACCCTCCTGTGATTTTTTGCTATCTTGAAAGTGATTCATTCTTTTCTGATTCTGTTTACTCATAAAATGTTTAAAAATTGACCTGATTTGAATGTTAACATGTTCATAAAATTCTATGTCAATTTCAAATTTTTTGTGAATATACATTTTCGACTTAAAACTGTAATTCTTTATCTTTTTTTTCCACGAACTTTAAACATCTCCGCCGCTTGACGATCGGTTTGTGAACCATCTATCTCAAGACAAATAAATATAGAAGAAAGTTTAATGTCTACTAAATCGTAATTTAAATCTGTATAGAAAGTTGCCTCTTCGCGTATTGAAGAAAATTGACTGTATTATAAATAAAGGTATTGAGAATATTTTTTTCTTCTAAAATAGAGTACTGCAAATTAATAATCAAAATACAGACCCCGTTCGATTTTGGCAACACGCCAGATTTTTTTCTTTTGTCAAAATCTAACCATGCCAAAAATGAACGGCTTCCTTTCATGACTTTTTTTTACTTTCCAAGCGGCCAAAGACGACTTTAACAGTAGATATGGCTACCAATAAACTAGTTTTAGTTCAATGTCGTTTGAGGTGTCGCTTGATGAATTCAGGCTGACGACCTAGATACTTGATATTACCACCCGATTAATTAGAGGCATAGTACTGATTTGATTATGATCATTATATTACTACACGGTGTAATACATTAAAACACCGAGATTCTGTAAAAGCAAAAATCAAAAACCTGTCAACTTTAACGAGATTCTCGGTAATGTTCAACTGTCAAAGTATTACGAGAACTTCGGTAAAATTTACTGAGGTACGTATTTTGCAATTTTTGTTCGTCAGATAACCCAGAATATGATTAAAACGAATAAATATACAAATTAATTTATTAATTACTAAGTCAACCGCAGAGTTGGCATTTCGCACAGGCGATCCACTGACGTGCAAGAATCGTACGAACAAAGAGGAGACAGAGCATAACTCACCACACTAAGAAAGAACCTCTTTTCCTTTGGTGATAAATATGCACAGTCAATACAGTCAATTTTCTTCAATACGCGAGAGTGTGCGCTAGTGCTTGATAGACAAAGTGCGAGTGCGTTACATTCACTTTCAAAAAGTTGCTCTCTTGCGCTCTCGTCTACATTCTCCCGTGCGCGGCGCTGTAGCGTACACTGGTGCGAAGAAACATCAGTTTGGTCTCTATCTTGTACGTCATACAGATTTGACCAGATTGCAGCAATTTTTGTTCAACGCGTTCCAGCGCCAGTCAAAAAATATACCGATGTGAAGAACACTTGTGTCATGACATGGGGGTAGGTAGGATTTGGATCATGTAAAAAAGAATCATGTAAAAAAGAAGTTATTATTTGAAAAATGAATGATCGATGTACTCAATTCGCTCTTTACGCGGAAGATACGTGACGCATAAAAACTCCGCGTACAAAAACGCGTAAATCCAGAATCGCGCATAAAAAATCCGCGCGAAAATAAAGGGCCCTAATTTAAAATATACGTAAACAAAACGACTAAAGTGTACTAGTACCTACTTAGTGATTCAAAGCAAACTTTCTCTTTTGTACGTAAGAGACGTAATTGTTGTTGTTTATTTGTATAAAATCATCTGACTACACATGGTCTTAATGATCTAATGTAAAACATATAAAATATCACATTCTGCCTCGAATACGCCGATGGAAGGTTTTTGTTGACATGTTGAAATCAAACAAATGGTAAACATCTTGGAATCGTCGGCTTATACTAATCATAGGGTCGTTGTCGCCATATACAGTGTTCCTAGATGGTTGTCGTAGCCATTGCCTGGACCTTAGAATGCGTTGAGGTGCGTAGATTTGAAGTTGACTAAGCAACACGGGACTGTCGATCTCAGATTGTAAAATTTTAGCTCCAAAAACTGCTTGGTTGGCATTCCGACGATTGGCTAATGTTTCGATGCCAATTAATGCACATCGATCTTCATAGGAAGGCAAGTCGTGAGGGCGCCTCCAGGGAAGATTTCGTAACGCGTATCGGACAAACTTATGCTGCACTGACTCAATTCTGGCAATCCACACCTCCTCATAGGGCGACCATACAATAGAAGCGAATTCAAGAATGGACCGAACCAAAGAGCAGTACAATGCGCGTAGGCATAGTGGATCGGTGAAGTCAGCAGCAACTTTGGAAATGAAGCCGAGTTGGCGGTTGGCTTTCTCTACTATTGAGGAATAGTGCATTTTGAAGGTAAGTTGATAATCCAACAGAACACCTAAGTCCTTGATTTGCTCGACTCGATTCAAAATAATTCCGTCGATGGAGTAATTGAACAGAACAGGATTTTTTACTCACCGATATGATATTACACAGCATTTCGTTATGCTAATCACAATATGGTTTAGTTGGCACCATTTGGTAAAGCTGTTGAGCATGTCTTGTAGATAGTAACAGTCGTCCAACTTGCGAACGGTGAGGTAAATTTTCAAATCATCCGCATAGATCAGCACACATCCGCTCGGTAGAACCAGAGAGACATCGTTGAAAAAAAGAGCGAATAAAACTGATCCCAGATTACTACCTTGAGGAACACCACACTGCGGACTGAACGTTGCCGATTCAGCCGATCCTATCTTTACGTATAGCTTTCGGTTTGTCAAGTAGGATTTCAACCAGTCACATAGTCTACCCGAGAAGCCGAGACGTCGAAATTTGGCATCCAATATTTCATGGTCTACCGTGTCAAAAGCAGCTTTAATGTCCGTATATATCGTGTCAATTTGCGCACCACTGTCCATATTGTTTATGCAGAAGGAGGTAAACTCACACAGGTTTGATTCAACAGAACGCTTGGGGAAGAATCCATGTTGAGATGGCGTGATATAGCATTTACATGCTTCAAGAATCGCTTTGTTAAGAATGACCTCAAAGCATTTCGATCCAGCAGACAGTGAAGTTATCCCACGATAATTGGTAATATCCGTTTTGTCTCCTTTTTGACGTTGGACTAACGTCTATATCGAAGTTAGGCACCTGAATTTGAAAATCTAGTAACTTAACCGGGGAAAACCAGGGAAAAGTGGTCAGGTTTTGAGCGCTTATATATCAGTCATTTCTTTTCAGAATTCCGAGGTTTTGGCATCAACCGATCAGAAATTCTTTTACGGTTGAATTTATGTAACAAAAATAACCTATTGTTCGAGATACACTTTTGAAAAATTGATAAATCACATCGATTGTCTAAATCATACCGAGCAACCAATCACCACCTCTCTTCACAAGCACAGTCGACACTAACGGATACAACCGATCTGACTTTGTAAACATTCTCACAGCTTTCAACCAATAACGAGCTCGCTTTCGGTAGCTGCAACAGGTGTTTCAACACCGTTTTAAAATGCTTCTTTTATCATTACCACTGAACAGATTCTAAACACCAATGGCTTGATTGATAGGGGAAATATTGCGCAAGATTGTCATATAATAATTTAAATATGTTTTCGATACTAAACTAGTTAAAAGTTGTGTTAAAAGTCGTGCACATTCAACCAATCACAAGCTCGCTTCTTGTTTGCTCGCGGATGGATTTTTGCTTTGGGCTATATAATAGCCTGTGTCGTCTCATAGCAGTCATCAGTTAACAAGTGAAAGGCCACCAGGCCGGTCTTGTATAATCAGCAGCGGTGGCTGATTCCAGCGGCCAAACTGAGCTGCAGCAGAACCAGAGCGGTGGTATCAGGCAGCAGCGGCGGAGGTAGTGGGAAGCTGCATTTCTTCATTCAGTTCGGTTCTCCCTCGATCTGAGTTGGACCCCACCAGCGGTAATCGTTGAGCCAGCAACGCCACTAGGAAAGCTACCGCCACTTAGTGTGTGTGCAGTGTGCACATATAGCGTATGTGCATCTGTATTGCTATGACATTTGCGATGATAGGGATGGCGCTGTTGCGTGTGTATGGCTAGCTATTGCGTGTGTAAGACACTAGCATGTGTAGCATATTATGGCTATTGCGTGTATATCTTCAGCGTATGTACGGATAGTTATAGCTTGTGTGTGGATAGCTGCTGCGTGTGTAATGATTAGTTATAGCGTATGTATGGATAGTAATAGCACATGGTTGGATAGCTTATGCGTGTGTATAGATAGTTGTATCGGATGTATGGAAAGGAATAGCGTGTGTATGGATAGCTATAGCTACAGCGTGTGTATGAATAGTTTTAACGCGTGTTTAGATAGTTATAGCATGTGTGTGAATAACTATAGCGGGTGTTTATCGAAGATTATTATTGTCATTGAAAATATTAAAACGTCTTAACGAACACAGTTGTGAATTTGATTTTACAGCAGCGATTTTAACTTCTTCAGCCAGGCTTTATTCATCGAGGAAAAATTACTACCTATGAATGATCAACACTTATTTACTAGAAATTTGATTTAGATCAAAACGGGTTCTTTTGAGTATCATAAATTATTGGTAAAAAGAGTTGCAAGTTTTCTCAATGAGCATTCATTAAATTTTCGTTTTTGTATCTCGGAGCGCGGTTTTTATTTTGTTTCTCGCACACAGAGAAAGAAACAAACTTGTCGCTATCGTGAAAAATAACAAAACAATTAGAAATGCTCTAAATCACAACTGAAGAAGTTAAGATATTTTCCTGTCACTCGCCCAAACCTTGATAACAACTACCGAAAAACGTGTGATTGAGCTCTTGCTATATTGAGTTATTGAACCAAACGTTTTTTTTTTTTTCAAATACATGAAGTTATATGCTGGGCTGGAACTAACCTAGCATGAGTTTTATCGATTAAATGTCAAACAATTTTCAAATTTAAAATTTCCAATTTCAGATAGTTTCGTAAAGTTTGCTTTTTGCTTAGATAGGAAAATTTTATCAATTCGCTCAATTAAATGATTGTCTTGGTAGTGCAGCAAACAAAGGGTTGTTTCGAATATGTATGAAATGACAGCGATTAAATAAAAGATATCCATTTTTTTAGTATATATTATTATTTATAACGTTTTAACGTCTCAGCATTCAGAAATGCACTGTTAGATAAAATTGCAGCAAATACTAGAGTTGCAATTCTCTCTATTATTTGTTTTAATGGAATATAAGAATACCGTAGTCCAACGTCATGCGGTCGTGTCTTGAATACCACCCTCCTACTTTTTTGTATATTGGCGTCATGCATGAGCTTTTCCAGATTGTAGGGAACGTTCGACTTTGCAAGTAAAGATTGAAAATTGCTGCTCGCAGAGGTTTAACTAGAACACCAACGCACTTTTTCAGCACGCATGATGGAATGCCGTCTGGCCCAGCAATGGATGCAGACTTTAACTTCGCTAAAGCCGTTACAACCATATCAGCATTGATAGTGAAAACATCGAAGTCAACAGCATCTACAGGAACATTAGAAGTGGCGTTACTAGTATCAGGATCAAGGCGTGTTGTAGCAGAGTTGAAAACATCTCTGAAATGTGATGCGAAAAGTTCGCACTTTTCATCAGCTGTAGAAGCGGTCAAATCTCCCAGCTTCATACATGTAGGTAGACCATAATCCTTCCGCTTCGTGTTTACAAATGACCAGAACTGTTTCGGATTCCTGCGTAAATTGTTTTCTGTTCGATTCACATGTCGCCTGTAGAGCAGTCGATTGTAGCATCGGTATACACGGCTCGCTTCCTCAAATTGATGTTTTGAAAATTGGCTTTTCTGTCGACAGTATAGTTTGAGCATTTTCGAACGGTGTCGCTTCAGATTTCTCAATCGCGCATTGGACCAAGGTGGTTTTTTTGGAGGTCTGAACGGAGGCACCACCTCAGAAAAGCAGCTCTGCAATTTGGCTGTGAAGGCACTAACAGCTTCATCAACATTCACACTTGAGTATATGTCCGACCAATCAATCTGGGAGAGCAATCTATTTAGGGCATCGAAATCAGTTTTCCTAAAAGAATTCGGTTCCTGAAGTTGCGAACTACGTTACGTTGTCGCAAACTGCAAAACGACAAACCATCGAGTAATGTGCGACAAGCTTGTGTCAAGTACGACAAAAGTGGATCAGCGAATAGGAAACCGCCTGAAGCTGCACTTCATTCAACGTGAGGTTGTTGAAGTCACCAAAGAGGATTATATCGGCACGGTCAGAGCGGCTCATTATTTCATCAACAGTAGCCAAATGCAGTCGCACATAGTCGCAATATTTACTTTTGTCTGGCGGGTTATAGATAACACCGACGAAAATAGTCTTATCGTTGATAGTGATTTTCACCCACAGGTTTTCCACAGTATGTCCGCTGGAGAGGTTTACAGGAGCAACATTGACGTTCTTTGAAGTAATAAGTCTTGTGCACCGCCGCCATAGGTGATTCTAAATCGGTGCTTCGCCAAGGATATTTTTCGACGCCAATGACTGTGAATGCTAGTTTTTTGTTACTTCTTATTAATTTTTCTGGTGGTTTGTGAAAATTACCGAGTACAGATTATACCTATGCTACACACTTAAAACTGGATCTCGAGCTCGGCAAAAAAACATCCGAGTTCACTCGGCAACTTTGGATTCAACCGGTATTTCAGCAAAAAAATGCCGGTTGCCGACAGTTGTCAGATCATTTTGCCGAGACTTCGTCCAAAAAACTAAGCTTGACGAATCTCGTCTCTATTTTTTGCCGAATTTATCGTTAAACATTGTTGATTCCGAGGTCAGCAAAAACATTACTGGTATCTCGGCACAACTTTTACTCGTTGCCGTGTTTCGGCAATACAGCTGTCATTCCCCAGAACGAGTTGCCGCCATTTTTCTTAGTGCAAATTTATGCGTGTTACGGGTGAGCAAACAGGAATCGGATACAAGTTTGGCTGAAATTTGTGCAAATTACAAGTGTTTACAATCCGGTAGCAGAAAAAATGTAGTACAGTTTGGGGGGAAGTGGCTGGAACTTAAAAAGTGTAGTTTCAAATCGTGTGAATACAATATTTTATTTGTTTAAGGGATAGGCATTAGACGTAATTTTAGATTAGATGTTTAGCTCAATGCCCTACTGGCGAGCAAGATAAAGATAAGTATTCAAGATTTAGTATGAATAAATTTCTTTACTTACTAAAACTCATCGAGCTTATAATTTATCTTTTGAAAGAAAACTACCTGATTCACAGCAAAACTATTTTCTGCGATTGGATTCCACTGAAAAAACGGCTCTTTACTGTGCCGAACATTCAGCTTATATAACCGAAAGGTCGTTAATCATTCCGCGTCGAACACTCGACAGAAACGGACGTGCAAAGTGGTCGTTCTATTACAATCCGGTCCGTGTGTACGAATAGCCAAACAAAAGAGTGTATTATTCAAGGCCATCAGTTGACAGTCGAGTCCGTGTCGCTGTGCTGAGTGATCTCACACCCGGCTCACTGCTGGTGGCTGTATTGGTGCTGCTGTACTGGTGCTGCTGGCTGCTTTGGGTGCAGCTTCGAACGATCGGACAACCACTGCTGGAAGGAAGAAGTAAAGAGGTACGTGTTCTTGTCGGCGCTAGTTCGCTAGTGCGCTACATTTAGCGCGATGGATATAGATCCCTCGCCTCCCGTGCCACCATCCCCGAACCCCCCCTGACCCTGACCCTTCTGTTACCCCCTCCCCTGTTCATTCTCCAGTCCCCCCTCGCCCCAGGCTTTACCCGGACGGATCTCAACAGGGCAGCTATACTGTTTATTTTCGTCCAAAGGCAGGAGTGAATTCAAAGCGATTAAACATACTGCAAATTTCAAAAGACCTGACGAAGGGGTACAAGGCCGTGACCGAAATTTCCAAGGTCCGACCTAACAAGCTCCGTGTCGTGGTCAGTGATCTGGCACAGGCCAATGCTATCGCTTGCTCTGAGCTCTTCACACGCGAGTATCGCGTTTACATACCCGCACGAGACGTGGAGATCGACAGTGTCATAACCGATTCGAGTCTGTCTGTCGAGTGTATCCTAAAAAGCGCAACCGGTTGCTTCAAAAATACCGAAACACAGGCGAAGATTTTGGATTGTAAGCAATTGCGGTCCATGTCTCTCGTCGGCGGTAAAAAAGTTTACACTCCGTCAGACTCGTTTCGCGTTACGTTTGCCGGATCTGCACTCCCTAGCCACGTCTCGATCGACCGGGTTCGTCTGCCTGTGCGATTGTATGTACCCCGTGTTATGAATTGCACCAATTGCAAGCAGTTAGGCCACACAGCCGCCTATTGCTGCAATAAGGCACGATGTAGCAAGTGTGGGGAGACTCATGCGGAAGATTCTTGCAGTGTTAATGCTGAAAATGTATTCACTGTGGGGAAAACCAGCAGGAGCTCTCCACATGCCCGGTGTACATGCAGCGCAGAGATAAAATCAAGCGGTCACTTAAGGAGCGTTCAAAGCGTTCTTACGCTGAGATGCTGAAGAAGACCGTGACCACTTCTACCGTAACATCGAACCCCTTTGATCTGTTGCCCTCCGATGAAACCAATTCTGACGATTCATCAGCGGGAACATCTTATGCCAATCCTGGGGAGTCTAGGAAGAGGAAAAATGTTTCTTCTCCTAAACTTCCCCGTAAAGGTCCTAGGATTTCCCAAAGTGTAACTAACGAACAAACCAAACAGTGCTGCGGAAAAACCGAAGCAAACTCCTCCTGGGCTTGCAAATTCAAAGTCCCAGAAGGAGTTCCCAGCACTGCCAGGAACATCTAAAACCACAGTTGTTCCTTTTGCACATCCAGTTGATGAAACAAACTCTGGATTAGTGAAATTTTCTGACATTGTGGACTGGATTTTTGAAAATTTCAATGTACCCGATCCAATTAAAATATTTCTTACAGCATTCCTCCCAACAGTTAGATCATTTTTGAAGCAGTTGACTGCCCAATGGCCCCTCCTTGCAGCGATTGTATCCTTCGATGCGTAATTCAACTGCGTATATGAAGGATTCTATCTCTGTCTTACAGTGGAATTGTAGAAGTATTTTACCAAAAATTGATTCGTTTAAAGTTTTGATAAATAAAAACAAATGCGATGCATTTTCCCTTTGTGAAACTTGGCTTACTTCAAATATTGATCTCAACTTCCATGATTTTAATATTATTCGCCTTGATCGAGACGCCCCGTATGGAGGAGTACTTTTAGGGATTAAAAAGTGCTATTCTTTCTATCGTATTAACCTCCCCTCGATTCCAGGCATCGAAGTTGTCGCATGTCAAATGACAATACAAGGTAAAGAGCTTTGTATTGCCTCAATATATATATTCCTCCCAGAGCACAGGTTGGGTAACGGCTGCTCTTTGATTTAATAGAACTTCTTCCCTCGCCACGTTTGATTTTGGGAGACTTCAACTCTCATGGTGTGGCTTGGGGTTCCCCTTATAATGATAACCGCTCCTCTTTAATCTATAACCTTTGCGATGACTTCGACATGACTATTTTAAACAACGGTGAAATGACACGTATCCCGAAACCTCCAGCGCGCCCAAGCGCTTTGGATCTATCCTTATGTTCGACGTCGCTACGGTTGGATTGCACATGGAAGGTAATCCTTGATCCTCACGGTAGCGACCATTTGCCTATTCTTATTTCAATTAATAACGGGTCGACTCGCATGCGACCAATTGACATTCCGTATGACCTCACACGGAATGGCGATTGGAAGTTATACGAGGAAATGATTTCAAAAGCGGTCGAGTCGATTCAACATCATCCACCACTTGAAGAATACAACCTCCTCGCGGGCTTGATTCTCGACGCCGCCTTGCAAGCCCAAACGAAGAAATATCCCGGCGTAACGATCAAAGAGCGGCCTCCCACTCCGTGGTGGGACCAAGAGTGCTCCGATGTCTACACGCAAAGATCCAACGCGTTTAAGGCCTACCAGAAGGGAGGTATACCTGGCGACTATTTACGGTATTCGGAGCTTAATACCAAGCTTAAAAGTTTGGCTAAAGCAAAGAAACGCGGATATTGGCGTCGGTTCGTGAACGAGACGTCGAGGGAGACATCGATGAGCACTCTTTGGAACACAGCCCGAAGAATGCGGAATCGCGTAACGGTCAACGGAAGCGAGGAGTCTTCAAGTCGGTGGATATTTGATTTTGCCAGGAAAGTATGTCCGGACTCTGTTCCTGAGCAAAACATTGTTCGCGATGCGTCTCCGGGCCACGACGCGAGAGAATCACCTTTTACGATGGCAGAATTTTCAGTTGCCCTCCTGTCCTGTAACAATAACGCGCCTGGGTTAGATTGAATCAAATTCAACTTGTTGAAGAATCTACCCGGCAATGCCAAGAGGCGCTTGTTGAACTTGTTCAATAAGTTCCTGGAGCAAAACATTGTACCGCAGGATTGGAGGCAAGTGAAGGTGATCGCCATCCAAAAACCAGGGAAACCAGCTTCTGATCACAACTCTTATAGGCCGATTGCAATGCTATCCTGTATCCGGAAATTGATGGAAAAAATGATACTCCGTCGTTTAGACCATTGGGTCGAATCAAATGGTCTACTATCAGATACTCAATTTGGCTTCCGCCGTGCCAAAGGGACGAATGATTGTCTTGCGTTGCTTTCAACAGATATTCAGCTGGCGTATGCTCGCAAAGAACAAATGGCGTCTGCGTTCTTGGACATTAAGGGGGCTTTTGATTTCGTTTCTATTGACATTCTTTCGGGTAAACTTCACCGACAAGGATTTTCTCCAATTTTGAACAATTTTTTGCACAATTTGTTGTCCGAAAAGCACATGCATTTTACGCACGGCGATTTGGCAACTTTTCGCATTAGCTACATGGGTCTTCCCCAGGGCTCATGTTTAAGCCCCCTTCTTTACAACTTTTATGTAAATGACATCGACGAATGTCTGGCAAATTCATGCACGATAAGACAACTTGCAGACGACAGTGTAATCTCTGTTACAGGAGCCAAAGCTGCCGATTTGCAAGGACCATTGCAAGATACCTTGGACAATTTGTCTGCTTGGGCTTTACAGCTAGGTATCGAATTCTCTCCGGAGAAGACTGAGATAGTAGTTTTTTCTAGGAAGCATGAACCTGCTCAGCTTCAAACACAATTAATGGGTAAAACGATTTCTCAGGTTTTGGTACACAAATATCTTGGTGTCTGGTTCGACTCTAAAGGCACCTGGGGTTGTCACGTGAGGTATCTGATGAAAAAATGTCAACAAAGAGTGAATTTTCTTCGTACAATAACCGGACAATGGTGGGGAGCCCACCCAGGAGACCTTATAAGGCTTTACCAAACAACGATATTGTCTGTCATCGAGTACGGGTGTTTCTGCTTCCGCTCCGCAGCAAACACACATTTGATCAAACTGGAGCGAATACAATATCGTTGTTTGCGTATCGCCTTGGGTTGCATGCAATCGACCCATACGATGAGTACTACCATTGAAAACCCGCTTCTGGAGCCTGTCTTCTCGTATTCTAATCAAATGTGAGGTCTTGAACCGTCCCGTGATTGAAAATTTTGAAAGGTTAATCGAACTTAATTCTCAAACCCGTTTTATGACATTGTATTTCAATCACATGTCCCAAAATATTAACCCTTCTTCGAATATTCCAAATCGTGTCGACTTATCAAATACTTCTGATTCTACTGTGTTTTTCGATACATCCATGATAGAAGATACTCGTGGAATCCCGGATCATTTACGCGTGCAGCAGATCCCTAAAAATTTTTCCAATAAATATCGAAACATCAACTGCGACAATATGTACTACACTGACGGATCACTTCTTGATGTGTCCACTGGCTTCGGTATCTTCAATAACAATTTAACCGTCTGCCATAAGCTCGATAATCCTGCTTCTGTTTACGTCGCAGAATTGGCTGCAATTCAGTACACCCTAGGGATTATCGAAAAACTGCCCACGGACCATTATTTCATCTTTACGGACAGTCTCAGTTCCATTGAGGCTCTCCGATCGATGAAAGATGTTGTGCACTCTCCGTATTTCCTGGGGAAAATACGGGAACATCTGAGTGCTTTATCCGAAAAATCTACTCAGATTACCTTAGCGTGGGTCCCTTCTCACTGCTCGATACCGGGTAATGAGAAAGCGGACTCTTTGGCTAAGGTGGGCGCAACAAACGGTGATATTTATGTAAGACCAATTGCCTTTAATGAATTTTTCGCATTTGTACGTCAGAATACGATCATCAGTTGGCAAAATTCTTGGACCAAGGGGGAACTGGGAAGGTGGTTACATTCCATAATCCCCAAGGTATCGACGAACCCGTGGTTCAAGGGGTTGGATGTAGGTCGGGATTTCATTTGCGTGATGTCCCGGATTATGTCCAATCACTATAGATTTGACGCGCATCTCCGTCGTGTTGGGCTCGGGGAGAGTGGTATCTGTGCCTGTGGTGAAGGTTATCACGACATAGAGCACGTTGTTTGGTCATGCCCTGTACACCGTGACGCCAGGTCTAGATTAATAGCTTCCCTGCAGGCCGAAGGTAGGCAGCCGGCTGCTCCTGTTCGTGATGTCTTGGCGAGCCGTGACCTATCCTACATGTCCCTTATATACGTTTTCCTGAAATCCATCCACGCCCCAGTTTAGTCCTATCCCCTTCCGCCTACATCCAACCAAACGACAAGAACACGTTAAGACCCCGGATCCGGAAACAGCAATCAGACCCGCACGATACTCTCAAGGCCCGATGGAAACAACCTAATATGCCAGTCCGTAATATCTTGGCCCAGCAGCGGAACAAATTTAATATGCTGCTTACCTATGGCAATGAAAACCATCAAACAGCAAACCTGTGCTTTTAATGCAAAATATTCTAGCTTTGAGTTAGATTTAGTTTCAGCTCGTAGTCGGCAGCGAGGATAAAAAATTTGCTTTTAGTTATTAAGATACTTTAGAAAGTAAGCTACCAGATATAATTGGCGCCGTTAAACATTGAATTGTATTTGTGCCGTGTCAAATAAACTATAGATGAAGAAAAAAAAAATCATCTGATATGGCGAAATTGTGGAAAAAATGGTGTAGAAATTAATGGGAGGTATTCGACGAAAAGCTCGACAATTCATCAGAACAGCAGACGATTTTTTTTTTGTTTCTTTTTTTCCTTGACCCTCAAAAATAACCGAAAGGTCGTTAGACTGGTTTGCCGCTTCTCGGCTGGATTTGCCGAGAGCACAGTCAACTGTGTACCGCGATTCTCGGCATAAAATGACATCTGTCAAATATTGGTTTTCCGAGATTCTCGGCAAAAGAGATTCAGCCGAGATGGTTGCCGAGCACTCGGCTGTCCAAATCTCGGCACAAACAATGCCGAGATTCGGCGAAATTTTTTAAGTGTGTAGTGTTATTCATAAAAATTTCAATGTGGCATAAGTGGAATAAGACATTTCAAATTGGTTTACAACGAATATGAAATATTTGATTTATTTTCTCACTTTTATCCAATCGCTAAAAAGTATATTTGTATGGCAGGTTCTAATAGATATTGATTCGATAGCCTTTTGATTACAACAACATAAAATTCGATTGCTTGAAAAATGTTTGCAGAATAGTTTCCTCGCAGTAAAGACTTCCTCAGAACATACTAATTCAGAGCACGAAAAAAAAAGGAAAAGCGGAAACGGAAATGGATTCAATCGGGAGAAGAAAAATGAACATTTTCTCAGAGCAAAATTGTCTTTAGTTACAAAATAGTGTGAAATCGAAAACAATTTTTGGCAGCCAACGTTTATAAGTTCCATATCTCAATAACTATGTCAGTCGAGATTCGAGCATACGATGACTTGCTCGATTTCCGGTTTTTGGAAGAGATTCAAAAATGGCCGAATACCAGGCCTAGAGACCGGAAATCAATTTCACACGCCATTTTGAAATTCAAGGTGGTGACTTCCAGTTCATCTGATGTCGTTTTGAGGTCTCTGGACTGCATCCCGATTCTGACAGTATCCATATTAGGTGATGTTTGGTCGATTTTAGCTGTTTGCCGGATACCGGAGATGACCATATTAAATTTCAAATGGCGTCCGAAGTTGATTTCCGGTCTCTGGACATCGCCCCGATTCCGGAAAAACTCATATTCGATGGTATTCGGCCAATTTTAGTTTCCTTCCAGATACTGGAAGCCGCCATTTTGGAATCCGAAATGACGTCGGGGGTCGTTATCCTGTCTCTAGATTTCACTCCGTTTCAAAAATACCCATATTGGATGGTATGCGACGTTGTATTATTTAATTGTTTTTTTTGGCCACCAGAAGCCCCGGTGGAATCTGTTCCGAATGACTATTTTGGGAACATATCTCCATAATACCCAAAACCATAAAAATGGCCTGTCCCTGTGAATATAATTTTATAAACTTTGAACCAATAGTAGTAAGATTCTATTCAAATATTTATAAAATTCCTCCGTTTTGGAACATATCCCCGAAAAACCGGATTTCCGGCAATGAGAATATTCTTCCAGAATAAAACTATGAAATTTCGTCTTGTGAAACCGAAAAAGGTACCTGGGCACCCCATCGAGCACATAACATTAAGAAGCATTAAAAAATATAAAATACGAGGTTGGTTTTGCGAAAATAATCTGCGAAACAAGTCTACTTTGTGATTTTAATTTAGTTAAACTAGACTGTTTTTTTTCACGAATACATTGCTTGTCTGATTTCTAGACTCTGTTAACGGTAATGTTCATTTGGGCTCCTCCTGGTACATTCGAGAAAAGCATGTATTGGGAAAAAAAATACCATTTAAGTAAAAGCTGAAAATCAAGGAATTTTATTTTTGAAGTTGACAAGAAACCCGGATTCATGTCTGCTATTACGGCGCGTAAAATGCAAGATAAAAATGTTTTTAGTAAAAAAATATCAACTGGCATTAATGAATTCATTAATCTGAAATTTCCGTGCAGTTAGCTCTGCAACGCTTGAAATCTCACTGGAGCTCGGTGAGTTTATCTTCATTCGCCTTGGTGAATTTGGGAGTAGTTTTCTACGCTATTGCGCAGCCCAGCGTTGAGAGCTTTTTATTTGTTTTTTTCACACTCATTGTCGCGCACGTACACAGAAAGCGTGGTGAGCACAGACAAGAGAGAAGCGCTCTCGTTACAGTTCGAAGAGTGTGAGGTGAAATTGGAATTTCTCTACTGCACAGAGGATACGGACAACTCTGGTCAACCGATTCAACTAAACACAGATTTGGTAAAAACTGGAGAGTTGTATTGCTTCCAGGAAATAAAGTAACATCTATCACTCTGTAACTTCTATCCTTCGAAACAAGTTGGTAACCTAGAAAATTGATTGAAGAAAGAATTAATCGTTTTCTTCAAATAGCAGCGAAAAAACGAGATCTGAGAAAAAATAGTCTATACTCAATCAATATTTTAGTTAATCTGAACATTGCAGAGTTCTCCATAATAATAATCAGCCGCAAAACCTGCTCCTTTTCTTTCTACACCGAAACACGAAAAAAAACTGTTAGTGAAGCTCTCGTTATTTTGACAGTTCAGTTTTTCGGAACCTCGGTAAAAGTTTCTTTTGTTCGACGAAATCTCGGTTGAATGATGTCAGGGTTCCGAGATTCGGTATTTTAGTTTACTGAATTCGGAAATTTTCGGTTTTACGGATTTTTTCGGTAAAAAAATTTACGGTATTCCGGTAAACACGTACGGTTTTCAGTAATGTTCTTACCGAACAACGGTAAACTAAAATGTATCCAAGTAGTTCGATATTTTACTTTACCGAGAAAACATTACGTAATTAACTGTGTAGAACATGTTCCGGTCATTTCTCAAGAACCGATCATCCGGTTCAAGCTCATCCGATTCGGCAACATAAAAAAACCGACATACCTTTCTTTTGGAGGATGTTGAGCTTAAATTGGTTAAAAAAATCAAGAAAACTAAAAAAAACTTATTAAACATGATCGCGCACATGTGTGCCAAAATCGAACCGCACCAAAATAAAACGAGCTCAAATCAAACAGAGCCGCAAAGGGAAATATAAAACTATTGTAGTCCTACGTTAACTATGCGGTCGTGTCTTGAATTGGCGTTGACGGTGTTGCTGATATTTGTTTGGTTTCTGCGTGCGAAAAAAAAAGAAGGAAATATTTTTGCTTTTGTCATCACGCACATTTTGACAATTACATACGAAAGTCCACGTAGGTGCGAACAGCCTTCGAAATCTCTTTCAACGCGAATAAACCGAATACCACCCTCTTACTTTTTATTCATCTGCTTCCAGCTGTCAAACTGTCGATAATTATCGATAGTATTAGGAAGTTATCGATAGCTATTTTAGTCGATATTTCCCATCCCTACTTGAAAGACATCTGGGGTGGCATTGCGCATTTCGTTTCGAGTGATTTTTGTTCGTTTCGACCACATTTGACATTGCCGATTTCGATTCGAGCTCGAAACGAGTAGATGGCGTTCACGCTGCTTTATTTTAACTCCAATCTGATTAGGATCTACTCAGTTTGGTATTCTTATGCAAAATGTCAAAAAGTGAGTAATCGAGTACTGGACAATTGAGTAACATTTACCCAAATTTTCATAATTACCATGTTTACTCAGTTTTGAGTTATTATCCATGATGATTACTCACCCCTGAGTATAAGTATATGTCAAAAGTTTTCAACAGCAATATTATTGGTTTCCGAAGAACAATTGGTGTCGCTTTTTATTCGTTGGCTAGCAGTAAGTATCTGATCTGTCATCAAATCAATAATTTCTTAATCAATTAATAATTTCAGCCCAACATCAGTATTGCAGAGGATTTGAAAACACCTAAAAGATCTCTTCAAAATGAACAACCGCATGTTGTATGTTCTACGATGCCGTTTAAAGCCGGACTTTTATTCGTGATAACAAACGGAAACATTTGTATTGATGTACAGTGCTCAACAATAGATGCAATTTAAATCCTTCGCAGTATTAGGTGACGAATGATGACGGATTATCTGGCACAAAAAAGTAAGTCACATTTCACGGGCAAATGTCAACCGGTTGGGTGCCGCAATCAATGAAGACACGGGAATGATTTAGTAAATTTTCTAATGTTTCGATGAAAAATAAATCTGTGTTTTTAATTGTTGTGAATTTATTTTATTTATTGAGTCAGATTTACAAAAAACAGAAATCATTAAATTTCCGTATTTAGGCAAACTGGGTAACTTGTACTCATTTTCGTTAATTTCTGGTTTGCATGAACAGAGTAGATTCTACTCAGTTTTTGACGTATAACGCCCTTACTCAGAAGTGAGTAACCGTAAAAGTACCCTAATTAGGGTACCTCCACTTTTTTCAAAAGTGGGTGATATCTAACTCACTTTAGAGTAACAAAAAATGAGCGTGTTAGCAATACTCAGAGCACAGAACGGAAGGTCATCTGTGATACGAAAACTGCTAAGTGCTCAGTGAATTTTGCAGCGCTCCCTAGGGGTGGAAAGAACGCTTTTTACACGGAAAATAAACAGAATTTATACTACTTTTATCGAAATCTATCAAACACACTGGTATAAATCTGTCGGCGAAAACACTACAGGTTAACCCTGCTAAGCATCTGTGAGAAGGAAAACACATTATTTCTAGGGGCTTGACAACTTTATTTCATGAAAAATATTTCGGTAATATTACACGATATTGGTTAATATATTTATTAATATCTATCATTAATTTATTTATTTATTTACATTAACTTCCCAACCATAGCGACATGTTGAAACGGTTTGATCAACAAGTAGGCACGAGCGGGGAAGCGTTTTTTTGTTTTGTACGGTTGGAGACGAAGCATCACCAAGCGACAGTAAATAACTTTTTCTACTTGTTAATAGATTCTTACTAACTAAGCAAATGAAAATCGCAAATTCATGTGTTTCAAGTTGTAAATTGCTTCTAAAATGAATGAATATCAGTAGCAGGGTATGTAGCTTTACCGGATTTATAATTTGAATGCATCGAAATAGTATATTATAAGATGCGATGAATTTTGGTCATCGGTTGTTTTAATAAACAACTTTAGTCTTTGGCTTTTTTTTTTGCAATATAGCCGGTTGTACTTTTGGCATACCGTTTTACTATGTTTCTATACACCAACATCACAACGACGATAATATGACTTCAAAGAGTTTTGATGTAACTAGAGGTGTGTCTGAAAATGCAACGATAAACACTTAGTAACAATGAATACAATCGAATTTTGCTAGTTGCACTAAATTCGTAGCCCAACTAGTGAAGGACTTTCACGCGTTGGGTTGAGCTATCCAGGTTGCAAGATGACACCGGTTGTTTCTTTTTGTTAGGATTACTAATCACCTATTGGGTTACGCAGTGTCTTGCCCCTAGCATCCTTCAAAACAGCTGACTCAGATAGCGGCATAGATAATTGTAGAACTGTTCCTTTATTGTTTTTTAGTAATCTACTCCTTTTAACTGTGAAAATAATCAGATTATTAACACGAGTTACATGAAGTGAGAGTCGCATCTTTTGTTTCAAGTCTCTAATTACCACCTCGTTTAAAGTCCTCTTAAAGAATATTCGTATATTACGTAACGTGAAGTTCGGAAATTTTCAAAACCCCCATCAACTAAGTAACGCAAATTTGCATGGTGGTCTTATGCAGTTTAACACTTCGCTGGATACCTTTCTTCCACCTCTCCCCTGAGCGCGTTATCTATTATACGAATGTTTCCATATATGAACGAACGCTAGGAGTAAGGCACTATTGATATACAATGGTGATTCGCTTACCGGTTGCTCATTAGTCGGGGGTTTGTTAGTTGGGCCCTCATCCATCTAAAAAGCGCTCTTATGTCAAAATTGAACGTCATTCAAATGCATGCAAGAAACCCGAAAAGTGAATAAATAATAAAATAAATTTTGACTACTCGTACTTGAGTTTATTTGTCATTGATTGTTGCTGGTTACCTTGGATTACTCGAAAAAAATGACATTGATTACTTCGGAGTAATCTCAGGTTACGACGCATTTCGAAACCTCTTGAAACGAACCTCTTGAGATCCTTTTTCAGTGTTCTGTAAGGTTGTCACTTTCGGTTGTCAGCAGGGATACCAGATTTGTCAGCAAAACGCTGATTTGTTTTGATTCGCAGGTATGTGCGGTTTTTTTTCAATCTCCATCCCGCATAATCAATAACCATAAACGGATGATAATCCATATGGTTTAACGATACCCCATACAGTGTAAACTATATCCCGAACTAGTTGTTAGGCACGTTTTATGGTTATTGATTATGCGGGATGGTTAACTACATTTTTTTCCCTATGACTTTCTCAAAATGTGTGCAGATTTTTACAGACTTCTGCCTGCTCGAGCGCATTTTTTCGAATCACGATTAGATTTTTATCAGATTTCAAAAAAAAGACTGCACAATGGAACCAGTACCTCTTACAATCGCATTATTCGTTGCCCTAGAAGCTAACCTGATTTTACTGAACCTTATTCTGCTTATTTTTATTTGAATGGCATGTCGCATGTCGCATCAATGAGTAGAAAATCTATATTCTCCAGAATGGACTAGAGTCAATCGGCAAAATATTTAATATAATCTAATAAGAGGATGAAACTAGTTTATAAATTTTATTTCCGAATAAAGATGTGATTCATTTATTATAAATATTCGGAAAATTTGCGTTAAAAAATCCATCTGTGCCATGATTTTTAAAAACTCAAAGTACTTTCTCGAGTTGAAAAAAAACTCACGAGCTGCATTTTATATTTTAACAATTTTCAAAAATAACCATCTATAACACATGGTACAATTGTAAATGGAAGAATTGCAACATTAACGGTTCAAAACGCACGATTTTTCAATAACATTGATTGTTGCTCGTGTTTCAAATCAACACTTGTCGATTACAATACCTTCGTTACACTATTGTAATATGACAAACTCCACAAATGTTAATAATTGCGAATTTTTCCCAATACGTTTTTGCATCGAACGTAATAGATTGTATTAAACGGGTTAAACTGTTGAAATAACCGTCAATTCAAAACATCGAATAAATTATGCCACATTATACCACTGGCAAAGCGGCATAAACGTACACGACAAATATATATTGCCCGAGAGCACAGAAAATTCAATTGTCATTTTTCAGTCCTTTTTGTGTGCACTTTCTGTTCGATCATATACCTGGAGTTGACCTTCCGTTCTGTGCTCAGAGGGAGAGATATGCGAAGACAGTGTTGTGAGCCAAACGAACACGTCAAAATTCGAGCCAAACGAACAAGAAAGGTAACATATTGAAAGGTATTGCAATAAGGGTCGATAAAGAATATATTTATTTTTACACGTTTTTCATGTTTTATTGCTAAAACATGAATTGAGAATGCTCCAAAGTTGCTTCATCACAGTGATTTTTAACTGATGGTTTACAAACCCTTTGTGTAGTCTACAGAACAATGATGAAAGTATATAAAATGAACATAAACATAAAATTTAACACCTTCACGGTTTTTGTGATGCACTTTATTATTTCCCAGGACTTCCACCGTCACCATCAGATATACGAACCGAATAAAAAAGTTAGTGAACATTGCGCTCTGAGAAGAGATCTGGCACCTCTGATATGTGAAACCTAGTTGCCAAATCAGCGGTTTTTTTCATCGCTTATCTCTCCCTCTGAGGATCTCTAGATCGCGTATTATTGAAGTTGATCTTCGAGCAAAACTGGCATTACGTAATGATTTGATCGAGCATTTTTTAGCTCGAAAGTAATAAAAAATGGTCGATAAGTTGAAGGCGTTCGTTTGTACCTAAGTTTGTTGATTAAAACATAAATAATTTCACTAAACATCTGTGGAGCGGAAAAACATTAATTTGGTAGGATCCACTAGCGAATAGATTTAAAGTAGGGGCTAACTTTAATGGAGCAGGAATTGTACTAGTGCAGTTTGGAGGGAAATGAAATATTGTACTTGAAATAGGTTTGAGTGCTCCCCGCCTTATCTTGAAATGTTGACGAAACCATGAAAAAAAATTTCTTTTGCATTAGAAAATAACTAACTTTGTTTCATTTAATGTAAGCCTAATACTCATATCTTATTGTTTACGTCTTTGTATATTCCATCACTAGAAGAATAATAGTAAAACATTCAAAGATTAATATGTTGTTTTAAGGACCAATCTTATTATAAACGTGAATAATACCAATCGCTAGGGGCAAGACACTATTGATATATGGCGGAATATTTCCAATATTAAATATTATAAAGTATTTATCGTTGCATTATTAGGCGCCGGTGTGATATCAATGTGTCAGATAAACGATAAATATCAAAATTTATCAACCGATATCGTATAATATTACCGAAATATTTTTTATGAAAATAAAGTTGTCGAGCCCTAGACAAATCTGACATTTATTTTCGAGTCAATGTTTGCTCGAAATAAACTGCAATAAAATTGGGGTGCCGAGAATAATACGTAATACCAACTCCACCTCGAAACGAGTTTGATTTCTCTCGATTCGAGTTACTCGAAGCGAAATGCGCAACGTCACCCCTGGCTTCTTACTCTCCTTACTCACTCACCTCGATGACCCCTGTTGAATTTTTCGTAAGTGATGCCATTCATTCGGAAGATACAATTCCTCCTGCAGGCGATAGTTTTACCGTCTGATGGTAACCGGAGAATCTGCATCTTCAATATCCTTAAAAATCAAACGTGTCATCCGTTAAGGGGTAATATCTACCAAAAAAAATTTTTTTGTCATTTTTTTATTGGCTTAAAACATGCTAAAACTATCTTAGAATCAAAATCTACATCGCCCAAGTACTGATCTAAACTCAAAATTCGTTTAAATCAATTTTTATCGAACAACTTTTATGCTCCAAAATCACATTTTTCGATTTTTTTTGGCGATGCTCGTTTTTAGAGGCTTTGTAAACTAGCAGAAGTTTCCTCTGATCGTTATCGTGTTTCAAATTTGAAGTATAGAGGTCGCTGCATCAAGTTTCGATCATTATAGCGTCTCTACAGCACGTGTTTACTCACAATTTCCCTTTGTTACGTCGATCAGCCGTTCTCGTTGTGTACGTTCTTAGTTTGAGTTTTTCTATACTTTTTAAATGTGAGTTATATCCAGAAGTAGTCAAATATGAGTGACAAGTTTGAGTTTTGCGTGGGATTGAACGCCAACCACGTCAAAGTCGCTAAGCATCGCATGTCTGATATCGCGAAAGAGGCTATGCGCAGCCTAACATCAGATAACAAAAAGGAAGAAGAGGAAAATAAAGCCCAGGAAGGACAACTTTACGGCGCAGGGATAGCTGAATGAAGGTAAAAAAAGCATAAGGGGCTTTATTATTGCGATTCTAAAGATTTATAGCATATTGAAACTTTGAACGCGTTTTTCTCAAAACCATGTTTTCAAAATCGGCGAGCAGTAGAACTGAAAAAGTTTACATCCGATTGACTTGAAATTTTAACTGTAGCTGCTTCATTTGATTATCTAGTGAAGTACATACGAAGGTAAAAAAAGCATAAGGGGCTTTATTATTGCGATTCTAAAGATTTATAGCATATTGAAACTTTGAACGCGTTTTTCTCAAAACCATGTTTTCAAAATCGGCGAGCAGTAGAACTGAAAAAGTTTACATCCGATTGACTTGAAATTTTAACTGTAGCTGCTTCACTTGATTATTTAGTGAAGTACACACGATTTTGGTGATTGATTAACAACAACAAAAGTTATAAACAATCAAAGTCGATTTATTTTGTCTAAAAAGATTTTTTTTCAAACCGTTGCCATTTTGCGAAGAAAAATTCTAAAAATATAATCATGTGTACTTCACTAGCGACACTTATGTAGATAATGAAACAAATTTTGTTTTGGTTGTAGGTGGCGTTGGGCACGACTTCTACTGCTCGCCGTGGAAGAACTTTTAAAATAAGCGTTTCACGGCAATCGCTGCACAGCCGCCATTTTGTAAAAAATAGCAATAATTTTTTTTCTACTCTCCAAGAGTTGCTTAATCCATTGATATATTATTTATATACCTTACATCTCAAATGTCCTTTAAAAAAACTTAAAAAAAAACTTGCTTTTTTGAGCATTTTGTTGATATTACCCCTTAATGATTATGATTCATTCATTGACCCATCTGAATTGTACTCTCCGCGCAAGCAATATGCTTCAACAGGTATGTTACAAACTTAATCCAGAACGGGTTCAAAAGTAGAAATAAGCTGATACTCCACCTTTTACTTTCGGCATTGAGCAGCGATATGCTGTTCTTATGTTTCACGCAAAACCGTATTATCTCCTTGCGTACTTTTAGATCTTTTGGTAATCGATATAAGCGATGATCCAAGTCGGATCTTTTACTTCACCCGTATTTGTGCGCTTTGTACTTTATTTTAAAATGTTCACTTGAAAATATTTTAGATTATAACAGGTGACATCATAAAAAAACATAAATCAAAACAACAAAACACGTTGTTCAGCAACACTGCCAGCAAGCCGGATGAAAAATTTTAACGTACTCGGGGTTTTCAATTTCAACCAATCAGCGAGTGGTTCTCAAAGTGGATGCAAATCTATACCCAATTGTCTCCCCTTAGTATAAATCCCAGGTATAAACCAATGTTGGTTATCACATTATCTCGTCAAACATGTGAAAAGAGCCTATCTGCCATATGTAAACAAGCCACAATTTCACGTTTTTTAATTAGCACAAGCGTAATCTACTCGTATAAATAAGATTTTTAGACTAAAATGAAGTTCTTTGATCAACAAACTTCATTGGTAAGGGTAGAATACGCTTGTATTAACCCTCTAGTGCCCAGTGCCGCCTTTAGATGGTCTTCAGTTACACCTTTAAAAATCTTCAATCAATACTTAAAAAATTTTTTATAAAGATTCATAGTGATTTTTTCGAAATTCGTCTGAAAAAGAACTTGGGCGTTAGAGGGTTAAACAAAAAGCGAGAAAATTTGGCTTGTTTGCATTAGAGACTGTGTTATAAAGAGATACGCAGAGAGGAAAGCAGTAAATATGGCAACCCTCTGCCAATATTCTATTCTAAACAATTCTGGCAACCATATATAATTTCACATGACTTTTCGTACGCATTACAACAGTGCACAACAAACAATAGTAAAATTATGATATGATATGAATAACCAATTTGCACCGAGATTTGCAGCAAAATAATTCGGTAAAACGATGTGACATCTCATAATTGACTCTTACTTTACTCTTCCGGGGTTGAACAAATCTAAAAATATTCTGTTTAGAGTTGTTTGGTACTGTAAGATACTATCCGTAAGCAAATCACACAGTTCGCGTAGAAATAATTTAACACAACATTTCGCAATCAGTACAGGGATTTGTTTGTCTTATTTCCGATATAGCGAATTTCTTTATTCCACTGTGTGCGGCCAAAACTGCCGAGGAATAATGAAACGTCATCGCCATTTAAGACGCAAGTAAGAAAGAGATGCCAGATAATTGTCACGTGCGGTGCTGGATTGAAGCTGACAAATTTTACAGTGCGCTTCGGGCAGCACGGCAGGTCAAAACTGGGTCAAAATCGAGTGAATAAAGAAGGGTTTTGACAAGTTTGTCAATTGACAGATAAACGATGAATGTCTAAATTTCGTTTCGATTAATATTATCGAAACATTTTTCATGAAAATAATGGTTTCTAGCCCTAGAATAACATTAAAACCTCGCTTAATTACATTTTGCGACTTACGCTGGTTTGAAAAATTACGCGAGATTTATCGTTTATCTGTCACCTGGACATCACACCGACGGTATGAATGAACAAGGTAACATAGGAGGGGAAGCAGAAGATACTTGTCCTAGGGTAAGACACTATTAATATATTGCGAAATATTCTCAATATTCAATATTAAAAAGTATTTACCGTTCCATTTTCGGGCACCCCTCTATCTATATCATAGCCCATTGCTGTTACATCAAGCGTTACATTATCGTTGGAGGATGTCAATTGACAGATAAACGATAAATATCAAAATATATCAACCAATATCGTGTAATATTAGCGAAATATTTTCCATGAAAATAAAGGTGTCTAGCCCCTAGCACTTGTCTGTATTGTAGCGAAAAATAGACAAAAATCACGTGCTTTTGGGTTGTGACGTAGATCTTTAAAAACAAGCAAATACCATTTGAAATTGTATTCCGCATTGTTTATTGGCACAGGATGACTTTTTAAGCCGTAAACGGTTTTAACTTGTAAAAAATTATTTACAAAATGTACCGAACATTGATTTGTGAATATTGTTTTCGGACTTCTACGTCATCAATGTTGACAAAATAAGGGCCCTTTAAACCTGAGACCCAAACCATCTCCGTATATTCCATTGGGTACGAATGTCCATGCCAAAAACTAAAATATTAAATTCTAAGAAGATATCAACGATGTCTGGCTCCTACACAGTATTTGTACAAGAAAATTTTTTCAACTTTAGTCAAACAAAAAACTAGCCTTCTTGAGAACGACGATGTATTTCGGACTTCAAAGCAGTATCTTTCTGTGACCCTTGCTATGGCCGTTCACATCTTCGAGCTGCCAACACGTAATTAAAACTTATTTTTCGTACAGTTTGTAACGAAATGTGACGAAGAGGGAGGGAGGTGGTCAAGCCAAGCAACTTCTTAAGCCTCTAAAGCCTGTAGTACACTCTTTGACCGAGCGTCAAATATTTGTCTCTTTTTGACAGATAAAAATTTGGTCAAAGATAATTATTTGTCACTCTCCGATTTTAACATGGGGCAAACACGAGCAAACAACAACCATGATGTCAAATAAATTTGACCATTATGTCAGAAGGTCAAATATTTGACCATTAGACAAAAAGTGTACTACAGGCTTAATACACTCTTTGACCAAGCGTCAAATATTTGTCACTCTTGACAGATAAAAATTCGGCCAAAGATAATTGTTTGTCACTCTCCAATTTTAACATGGGGCAAACACGGGCAAACAACAACCATGATGTCAAATAAATTTGACCATAATGTCAGAAGGTCAAATATTTGACCATTGGACAAAGAGTGTAATACAGGCTTTAGCAAATATTAAAATTTGAAAATAAAAGTCCATTTTTCCTCAATCTCACGTCTATGTGTATAATCTGCTAAGGGTCGTTCATACTTTCTTGTATTTCCTTATTCATTAATGATACAATGTATGTTTTTGATAATAAAATTGGCAATAATTTGACAGTTGAAACTTCCGAGTGTTCAGCATACAGCCGAAATTCGTTGGTTGGAACACGACTGCCACCCAACTAGCGAATCGTATTCGTTAGTTGGATGAACTGACAACTGGGCAAATTTTTCAAAGGGAAACGCCGATTGTTTATTTTCTTCCTGCTTTTAAAAGTTTTTCTAATTTCATTGCGGTAAAATTATGTCAAACAAAACAGAAATTTGCTCATCATAATTATTTAATGTATTTGGTCATTACTTTTTCATACAAAAAATCCAACGAGAAGCCAAATAATAAAGCGCAAGCACATCACTCTACTTCTTGCTTAAAAAATGGAGGATCGCTACGCTGGATATTTCCGGTGAAGGCGTTGAAGAAATAAAATAACAAACAACCGAACAATAAACCTTTAAATTACACACAAAATGTTGTGAATATATAACATGTACTTTTCAAATTACACAATTGATTATGCCAGAAGTGTCCAGCTAATTGCGCTGAGAAACAAACTTAACAATGGTGAATGGATTGAGCGTAATAATTAAACATGTTTACAAATCTTTTTAAACAAAATTATTTTAGTAATATTTTTGCCACTTTTCGGACCCCTGAAATGCATTTGAATGACGTTGAATTCTGACATTATAGTGCTTTTTAGTTGGATGACAGCCCAACTAGCGAACACCTAACTAACGGACCCCCAACTAACGAACACCCAACGAGCGGATCATCACTGTATTAAAACAAGTTTCGGAATTATTTCATGAATAACTCGGTGAAATATTACCGAGAATCTCGTTAAAAGTTACAAGTTTAGCAAATTTGGCATTAGAAAAAATTTCTGTTGTTGTGATTCTGTGAAAATACGTGCAAAACAATCAATTTTTGGCATTTCTACTAATTTTCTATTCCTCGTATAAATTTCTATTCAATGCGATATCGCGTACCTCTCAACTCAATACAGTACTTTGTGTACATATCAGGGCTGCCAAGTATACAGATTTTTCTGTATAATATACAGATTTTTTGACAACGATACAGAAATGATACAGAATACAGAATTCATACAGAATTTTGATTTTTTATACAGATTTGTACAGAATTTCAGCAATCGAAATTTTTGAAGTTTCGGTGTGAAACTGTGTTTCACAAAATGTTCGTACTAAAGCACTTGTAGCTATATTTCATCCGAACATCAGTTTTCAGTTTTTCGAATGCGTTTCCCGCATAACCGCCAAACTAGCCGATTCGGTTTTCACAAGCAGTTCCAAATGGGAATTTTTATAGGTTCGAATAGGCTTTAAAATCTGTTTCTTCGTCCAACGTGGAATATTTGCGCCTGATTGTAATTATATTGTATTTGCGTTGACGACAACCAACGCTCTTCTTTTGCTCTTTTATTACTTCTCTTCGATTTCTGCTGGGCGTCCGGCATTTAACTAAGCGGGAACTTGCTTTTCTTTGATTTCTTCTGGACATCCGACATTTGTCTAAGCGGGAAAAATACCTGATTCGAGAGAACAAAAACACGGTTATACCCCTGAGTTTTCTTTCAGAAAATTTGACCAGCCTTTTACCGGTTTTAGGCGAGATTTAAGGTTTGATCTCAAGCCTAACTACCACAACCCCAAGCATTTGTAGACACACGAATGAAATACAGAAAAATACAGATTTTTTTACGAGTGCATACAGAGCTTTTAAAATAAAGTCTGGCAGCTCTGGTACATATGTTCGCGGTATGCACCCTTTGATCGATTTTTGCCAGATATTTCCTGGCATCCCTGGCGGAAGATATAAACGTCAAAATTCTTTCGAAAAAGAAAACAGTAGTTTATTCGCAGCTTTTGAATTTGGAAACTTTTTGCCTTTCGTTTTCGTGGAAGATGTGAAATAGTGGAGGCTACAAATAAATTTGAAGATTTGCAAAATGTTACGAGCTGTCACTCAATACAGCGTTCCACTAACTCGCCGTTTTTCTGCGCTTCAAATAAGCCAGATTAGATACACGAGCACAGTAAACGCGTGTTTTATTGTGTCGGTGAATAAACAAGTACCACAATTTCCAACGAGTGCCATCAGTAAACCTCACCTTCTTCAACCGTTTACTCCTGCATTACATAATTGTCGAGGAACAAGCTTTTTTAATAAGTGTATGTTTAGTGTCTTGCAAGAACAGTAGAGTTTTTAATAGTTTATATAATTTTAGTGCCAGCTGAGCAAATCTGGAAAGGAATTATTTCGGTGAGCAATGCCGGTAAAAAACGGGGACGTGGAAAAGGATCAGGAAGAATTATTCCAAAGGATTTAAACAAGGGACAGGTCATTGGTTTTGGAAAGGCAAATATTGTTTGGCCTGGGCTGTCGGCACCAGTTATGCGCGGACGTGAGTTAGTACAACAACATCAACTACCAGAAGATGTGGAACGAGAAGCAAAGTTGAAAAAAATTCGCGATGGAATGGTAAATTTCAAGCGAATGAAACTAAGCCCACTTGAGCGCGGTTGGTCCGGTTCCAAGATGCCCGGTCGAAGCATCGGACCTCCAGATCCCATTGAGGATGACGTTTTCGAAGGGTTCGATACAAAATGCTTGGAATTAAAAACGGTTGTTAATATGAAAGGTAATCTTGGTAGAAAACGTCGTATATCGGCTATGGCGGTAACGGGAAATGGAAATGGACTTGCCGGCTTTGGGTTCGGCAAAGCAATTGATATAAAGACAGCACTGAGACAAGCAAAAAATCGCGCTGGTCAAAAGTTGATGTATTTTGAACTTTGTAATGAACATACGGTATTTCATGATTTCTACTGTGCCTTTGGAGCAACAAAAATATTTGTAGAACGCAAACCCGAAGGTTATGGTTTAAAATGTCATCGTGCGATAAAAACCGTTTGCGAGGTGGTAGGAATTAAGGATCTTCGGGCAAAATGTGAAGGGTCGACGAATGTTCAGCATGTTGTCAAGGCTTTTCTTGTCGGACTGCTACAACAGAAAAATCATCAACAGATTGCTGAATCCAAGGGATTGCATGTTGTTGAGTTGAGACCTGAAAATCAAAATTTTCCTAAAGTAGTTGCGAGCCCAACTATTTGTCGCTCTGAAAAAGAATTGGATTCGAACGAAATCCTTGACTACACACAATTCTGCATGGACGGAAAAATTCAATTGAAAAGAAAAAAGTTCCCACCGTTCTATACAAAGCATCGTTCATGGGAAATATACCTTAAAAAACAAGAATATTTGCGAAATCAAGACAAGGTGCGATTACGGATGCTGGCTGAATCGGGGAAAATTTGCAGTTTCATGACCGAAAAATATCCAGAATGTAAAATGGGACCTGCTCCAAAAGAAGAATAAAATGGTACTTTGAATGGTTGAATGTAGAAAAATAAACTAGTTTATCTCTAAAGACACTTTAAAATGGAAACTTTCCAGGCGAATGAGCAGAATGCATAATGTGAACACGCTCAATCTGCCGATTGAATGAAGCTACAAATCCAGAGAAACCAATTAAATGTAGCGACATCCAGTAAACTAAACATTTTATAATTGCGCAACAGTGACATCTGTAGTAATTTTTTACCAACGTGACTAGAGTAATCAACTGTATATTGCTGTTCACACAGCAGATATTCGTTTACAGAGGTCGCCCACGATGGTTTCATTTGTTTCACTAAATTTCAATTTAATAAGTGCACGGATGAACTCTGTTGCGGAAGATGATATCTTTTTATGGGGCTTAAGGTGGAAGTGTGTTGAAGTCAAAAATGGCTGACTTCGAGTCACCACGTGGTCGACTTCGAATTTTCAAATGCTCACCACTCGGTAATAGTTATTGCGTCACTTGTGAAAACTTATCATCATGTTTATTATGGTGACAAAAACATAAGATAGTGTTTTCGTAGATAACGCATTAACTATTCCCGAGTCTAGTGGCACTGAAAATTCACAGTCGACCACGTGGTGGTTTCTACACACTACCACCTTAAATATTAAACTATCGGTATGAATAATGACGTCACTGTTTTGTTAGATTAATTTTATGAGATATACAGGTGCGGAAAAAGATGATATTTGTCGGTATTAGAAGCAAAAGAGGCAAAAAACACGAGCTCGGGTTGTTTGTTACGTAGATCTCGGTCAACGAGAAAGTGCCATTCAAAACGGTATCCCGCATTGTTTAATGGCGCAGTAAGGCATTTTTAGTTCAAAACTCGTGAAAAAAATCTATTGAACATTGTTTTTTTCACAATGTTTTTGGAGTTCTTCATCATTACTGTTAACCAGTGATGGCATGACCTCATGCAAAGTTGAACTTTCCAGATTTGAATTCAACTTGAATCTGCTTCCTTTAGATAGTTTGAGTTGTTTTGCACCGCACACTCGATTGAGTTTAAATGTGTGCAATGCATGCAGTGCACGATGTATTCAACGATGCAGGCGATGATGTAACACGATGAGTTTTGTTGTTAGATCGAATTTATGCTTTCAAAGGACAATGCAACAAACTGTTGCAGCAGATGCGGCGCGAATTTCATCGTAATTAGATTTTTATGCAACTTTTGTTGTGCAGGATTCAAACTTAAATCTAACTCAAGTGTACTGCACTGTTAGTAGGGTTTACGTGCAAACCGAAATTAAATGTGCAGGCAAGTTTTAAAACTCACTTGGATATGAGTACAAAGTCACACTGCCTACTTTGCAGTGTTAACAAAAAAGAAACCCTTTAAACCTAAGACTCGAACCATCTCCGTACCTTTATTCCATTGTGACACAAAATTGCGATGGGATTGCTTAGAAATAGTACTGTCAAATTTAATGTAATACTAGTTTTGGTACGTTTGACTGTTAGAATTTATGTAAATATTTGTCATGAGATGGGGTGATACTTGAAACAAACTACATTCAGTGACATCTATTAAAGAAAATATTTATTAGCACCAGCGACATCTTCGAATATTTTCATTTTATTATAGACGATCGAACAATGGGATACTCGAAAAAATGCTCAATGCTAAGAGATGACGCTGTAGTGGTAGTGGTAGTAAAATCGTAATCCATTGACTCAATGAAGTTGTATAGGAAAATCTAGTTTTTTGATAAAAATAGGTTGCATATAGTAGAAGTAAGTACTAGAAAGTTACAATAATTTAAAAACAGGGTAACTAATAGTAATTTTTCCCGTCATTAAGCAAAATGCTCGTGAAAATTTCGATTTTACTACCACTACCATTACAGCCCCATTTCTTAGCATTAAACATTTTTCGGGTGTCCCATTGAAAATTTTGTATTAATTTTATACTGTCAAATGTAATGTAGTACTAGCTTGGGTAAGCTTGAGGGTTAGAATTTATTCATATGTCATGAGATATGGTGGTATTTGAAGCCAACTACATTCAGTGTCATCTAGTGAAGGAAATTTTTATGAGCACTATCGACATCTCTTTATATTTTCATTTTTTCATAACAAATAAAAATTTTGTATTATAAGTGTAATAGATGCCACCAACCGATCCTCGAAACAATGTTCAATTCTAAAAGATGGCGCTGCAGGTGTAGTGGTAGTAAAATCGAAATTTCAACGAGCATTTTGTTTAATGACCGGAAAAACTGCTATAAATTTTTCTGTTTTGAAGTAGAATACTTCTCTCAGGAAGTTCGGCTACATAGGGATGTGAAATGAAAATCTAAAACTGAAAAAAGTGAAAAATATGCCCAAAAAAAATAACATTAACACAACATTAAAAAAACCTACACAACATAGGTGTCGATGGTTGTGAGGTGGCGTGATCCACTCACAACCAACCCAACTGGTCTAGATTCAATCCTAGCCGACACCGGGAGATTTTCTGAGGCGAAAAATCTCTGGGATCACGCCTTCCATCGCATGAGGAAGTAAAGCCGTTGGCGCCGGTCCGTTAATAAACGGGTCGTGAGTTAGGGTCCTGGGTGTGGAGTCGCCTCCCTGGGCGTCGGTGATTGGCCACAACAGTGGCGGAACTAGACCGACGGAAAACAAGCGAGAAAAAAAAAAAAAAAAAAAATTAAAAAAACCTTAAAAATTGCTGTTACTGTACATAGTTATACCATGATTTAACTATGTTTTTCATTGTAGATACATCAATTTTACATTAAATATCATTGTCCAGAACAATAAAAAACATCGTTTTTGCCATTGTTACAATGAAAAAGGGGGGTCGTTATGTATCTTAACAGCAGTTTTTCGGGCATTTTTCCCATACATTTAGAAGTCACTGACAATGTTTTCCATAGTAAAATTATTGTCGGTGGTAGATTCAACAACAAAAAACGTTGTTAAAACATGGTAATGACAACAATCGTTTACAAGCTTACAGTAAAAACACCGTGTTTTTTATGAACCATAAAAAACACGGTCTTTTTACTGTAAGCTTGAAAACGATTGTTGTCATTACCATGTTTTAACAACGTTTTTTGTTGTTGAATCTACCACCGACAATAATTTTACCATGGAAAACATTGTCAGTGACTTCTAAATGTATGGGAAAAATGCCTGAAAAAATGCTGTCAAGATACATAACGACCCCCCTTTTTCATTGTAAAAATGGCAAAAACGATGTTTTTTATTGTTCTGGACAATGATCTTTATTGTAAAATTGATGTATCTACAATGAAAAACATAGTTAAATTATGGTATTACTATGTACAGTAACAGCAATTTTTAAGGTTTTATTTAATGTTTTGTTAATGTTATTTTTTTCGGGTGTCCAATTTCAAATGCTAATAAATCGGTTAGTATTCAATGGATTTCCTTCGTTCTTGCAGCAATAGATTGGAAAATCTTCTAAGATAATTCCCAAATGAAGATAATTGTAATTTTATTATTCGAACTATTGTACTATTGAAAATAGTCAAGCCTTATCAAAACGAAAAATTCGACCTATGATTGGTCGTTATATGATTGCTTCCCAAGCACGGTCGACAGAATCATATACCTTGCAATTTTAAATATGCTATTTGGCCTATATAAGAGCCTGTTTCAGCCGAAGCCGCTCATAATAGTTCTAGACAGCGACAACAGCAGTCCTCCTTTAACAGCAGCAGTAGCAATTTATTCGCACTGTCAGTGATAACGCCAAGATGTGATCGGTATCTTATCCGATATTGTCCTTTTCAGGATGAAATAGAAACCTGATGATTGAAGTGTTAATATTTTCTAATGAGTTAATTGACATTTTTAAATTTGTTAAAAGTTATAAATTTTACTTTATCTCCGTGTCTCAGAACGTACTGAATTATTTTTTTCTTCAGTCATGAGCACGACATCCGAAAAATTTTCATTTTCTGCATAAAAATTAATTTTTCGCAGAACCAAAATTTAAAAATTGTTAAGCCCCAATCATGACAAGCAACTTACTACAGTCGCCGTTCGATAACTGAAAGTTTTTTAACTGCAACGCTTTTCAACTGCAAGACCGATAACTGCAACAACTTTGCAGTTATCGGACCGCAATCCGTCAAATCTGAAGTCAAAGTCATGTTTGACATTGAAGTGACAAATCTCGCGGGAGGGTTCTAAATGCATTCGAAAATGAAAATTGTTGAATCTCTTGAAACATTTCAAAAGGACTTTTTCATTTTTCTCGATTTTTTTCGATTTCGTTTACTTGTTGTCTCTTCATTCTAAATGGGAGATTATAGATCTCCAATATTAATCAATAAAGCAAAATCACCATGTTATGTGGTTCACTTCCCGTAATTATTATAAGAGAAAAAAAAATTATTTCTTGTGCATTGTTTGGCTAGCTTTCCCTACTCAGTGAGGCAGTGTATAGTAGATCACGAACAATATTTTGTGACCTAGCGTTAAATAGACCATTTTAGGAACTGACAGGTGTCACGGATCCTGCTGACATTGATGTTGCTTTTACTTGCGTTATGTCACCAGTTCTGTCAAAATTTCATTCGTGAATTGAGTTCAGAAACCTCTCGTAAAATAGTCTTCTGTAGTGATGAACTTTATCTTCGCCTACATATTAGTTATGTAAAGTAGTTACTAAAACGCAATAAATTATGATGCGGAAATATGACTATCAAATTGATTAAACAAAATGCTTGCCTATTTTAGTTTTCTGCTATTTTTTGCCACTATTCCATTGAAAAAATACATTTCGACATCATTGAAAAATTGAAAACAAAAATAGTAGTGACGGACCCCCCTCTAAATTTTGGATGTGTCAAGTGTTGCAGTTATCGAACGGCATTCGATAACTGCAATGTAAACATGTTGCAGTTAGCGAACGACGACTGTATATTATTAAAAATGGTCAATCTTTGTTGAAACGCAAAATTCGATTGATCTGATTAGTCAACGTTTATTTACTAGAAAAAAATCACAGGAGGGTTGTGTGCAAAGCCACGACCGCAAGGTTGAAGTAGAATACTTTTACACAGCTCTACTTACGGCTGTGAATTAACCTACGGCCGGCGTATCGGTTCGCGCCGCTTATCGCGTTTAGCCTGGCAGAGGCCTAATGCGCACGGCCAATACAATAGAAAGGTGTTTTCACATTGAAAATTAGACACGGCTGAGTAAGTATTGGCAAATGCATCTACCGCTAATACCGCCGCTATCGTACGAAAAATGACGCGCGTCTAAGAACACCCGAACTGTTTCGCCGTGCCGCTTCCATTTACTTCCTTATTACATCGGCCTTAGGGAAGTACCGGCTGCACCTACCGCTGAGGCTGTTACCATACTGCTACTGGTACCCAAAGCTATTAACTCTTCAAATTAAGTGTTTTATTTGTCCTCAAAAAAACAATTGTTCAATTCCATATCGGATATGATGCAATCGCATCTCTGTAATATTACCGACAGTAATATTCTTCTAAACAAAATGATCCTACTTTTCCATTAGAGGGAGTGCCGGCTGATGTACCGCAAAAATCTCGCCCGATCGCTCGCGTTGGCGTTCAGCCTGGCAGAACCTGAGACGTGGTGACCAACCACAGGGCAAGTGATTTGTGAAGGCAGTGAAGGCAGCCACAGGCGCGACCCGCTGCTATGGTCTGTTACTGCTGAGTGCCGATATCTGCTGTTACTGCGTTCAACGTTGTGGACGGTCCATCCAGTTCACCTTCCGACTAATGAATGTAGCTAGTTTTCCCAGAAACACTCTTTTATAGCCGAAGGGTGCTACGTAATAGGCCACGCCATTCAATTCAGGTTTACCATTTCCTTATGTTCTTTAGACGAATTATTCCACAATTTGCATTTGATTTTTGTATCCAGCGAATAAACACCGATGGTGCTCTCACATACCGTTTGCGTGTTGCATCATGTTGCAACTTGGCAACTGGGAGACGACGAAATTCTGTTACTGCTGATTGATTGAATCGACTTCATATTAGCTCTGCCTAGTCGAACTAACTGTCTTTGTGAATGCGGTCTAACAGGGCAGTTTATTATTCAATGTCGGTTATGCTGATCGCAGCCTTTGCGCTGCCCCTACAGTGGGGGGTTTACTAAATAAAGTGAAAATTAGACAACTACAACAGAATGTCTGCTTGTGTTGATGCCAAAAAATTATTAACCTTCAATTATTTGTTTATTTGCCTTGAAAAAAGCATGTTGCGGTTCAAAATTGGTTGCTAATTACAACCTTTGAGCTGCCCAAACATTGAGGGAATTAAGATACACGGACACGTGCACTGTGGAAGCTATTTCACATTCAGTAAATTAGACGGGTGCGACAAATTTAAATTGCTAGGATGCAACACAGAATGCTTGCTTGCGTTGACAAAAATTATTAACTTTCAATTACTTGTTTATTCGCCTTGAAAAAAGCATTTTGATTTCCGAAATTGGATTTCCTGATGGCAATCTTCATGCTGCCCCAACACGGGGGGAATAATGGCTGTCTGGCGACACACGCTGAGAAAAACCGCGCTGCTCCTGAGACGTGGTGACGAACCACAGGGCTAGTGCTGCTGCTAAGGAAGGACGACTGCTGTTGTCGCTGTCTAGAACTATTATGAGCGGCTCCGGCTGAAACAGGCTATTATATAGGCCAAATAGCATGTTTTCAATTGTAAGGTATATGATCCTGTCGACCGTGCTTGGGAAGCGAGCATATAACGACCAATCAGAGGTCGAATTTTTCGTTTTGACAAGGCTTGACTATTTTCAATAGTACAATAGTGTGAATAATAAAATTACAATTATCTTATTTTGGGAAGAATCTTAGAAGATTTTCCAATCTATTGCTGCAAGAACGAAGGAAATCCACCGAATACTAACCGATTTATTAGCGTTTGAAATTGGACATATTTTTCACTTTTTTCGGTTTTAGATTTTCATTTCACATCCCTATGTAGCCGAACTTCCTGAGAGAAGTATTCTACTTCAAAATGACTGACACGCAAACAGCCGGGTTATCTTTCTTGTAAAAGTATTCTACTTCAACCTTGCGGTCGTGGCTTTGTACACAACCCTCCTGTGATTTTTATATTATTCTAACTTTCTAGTGCTTACTTTTACTATATTCAATCTATTTTTATCAAAAAACTTGATTTTGCTGTACTACTATATTGTGTCAACGGAGTTGTTTAAGAAAATCAAGTTTTTTGATGAAAATAGATTGCATCTAGTAAAAGTAACTATTAGAAAGTTAGAATAATATAAAAATAAAGTAACTAATAGCAGTTTTTACGGTCAATGAGCAAAATGTTCGTAGAAATTTCGATTTTATTACCACTACAGCGCCATCTCTAAGAATTTAACATTGTTTCGGGTGTCCCATTGTTTTAAATCTCAAATATTTGTTAAGGCTCAACCGCAACGTATATACTGATAGAAAAATTGGTGATTGAAACAAACATTTTTATAGTTGAACGTGAACCTAAAAGCTAGACAACTTTATTTTCAAGAGAAATATTTCGGTAATACACGATGACGGTAGATATAGGCGATTAAAATGACTGTTCGACTGATGATTTGTAGGCACCATTTTACCGAAAACATCATATCAAGCAGTCTTCTTGATATGATGTTTTAGATTTTATCTATCAAGATTCTATTTGCAGTGAGTTATCACGAGTTTACGTAGCGGGAAACTTTGAATATTCAGTTTTTTTTTACTAAGCGGTAGATTTGTAGGCTGACCAGACGTACCGTTTTGAACGGGACAGTACCGTTTTCTCGACTGTTTTAACCGTCCTGTTTTTTGCCATTTTGTACAGTTTTCGGATACTCCTTAAAAAAAAGGGCCTTGCCCCTCCCCCGAAGTTGGCGCCTATGCTGAGTGCGTTTTGTGCCTTCCTGACAGTACCGCACCACTGGAAGGCCATCCCCTATCGTGAACTGACGAAAAAGTCGCGTTTGAAAGTTGAGACCATGATAATTGTCAGTCAAAATCTCGATCATCATGTGACAAATTTCAGGAACTCATTGCAAAAAATCACACTCTTCAGGATCGGGTAAGTTTATCAAAGCAATGAATAATTTTTTGCATGCTTTGGTTGGTAAAATTTTCAAAAATCAATTTTATCATGTGTCCCGTTTTTTTGAACCCATTTGTCCCGTTTTTTATCTCGAAATCTGGTCAGCCTATAGATTTGGATCTCATATATTTGCAATTTCATATGTATTTCCTTGACAGTAATCAGTCTACTAGATGCTGCTTAAAGTTTCTAATCAGCTGCACTGTTATTGACGTCAAGAACATCCATTTTACGCAAATATCGCATGAAAAACAGTCTCCTGTGCATATGGGCGATTAAAATGACTGTTCGACTGACAGCTGGCACTGCAGTCAAAATGATAATGATGATTTATAGGTAGCATTTTAACTCATTAAGATTCTATTTGCAGTGAGTTATTACGAGTTTACGTAGCGGGAAACTTTAAAAATTTAGATTTTTTTCACTAAACGATCTACCGTTTAAACTAAGAAAATGCAATTCCAACACGCTATGTACCTACCTACTCCTGTAAAAACCTAGCCTCAAATTTGAAACGAAACCGGATCTCATATATTTGTAATTTCATATGAATTTTCTTGACAGTAAGCAGTCTACTAGATGCTGCGGTAAGTTTCTAAACAGCTGTACTCTTTTTGACGCCAAGAACAACCATTTTATGCCTTATTCAGACTACACTGGCGTTCACATTGGAGTGAGCTGATATGATTTTACATTTGCGTTGGTGATTGAAAAAAGAAGAAAACAAAATCAGGTCAAAGCTAAAACAAAACAACAAGAGCAATGGGATTAGGATAGAGATGTCAGTGAGTTGCCTCGCACCAACGCGAACTCTCATATGCAATTGACAACATGTGCGGGATGAAAGTATCAAAAATATCTCCTTCCTTTTTTCTCGCATGCAACGCGAAGTGCGAAATTTGTAGGGTTGCGTCAAATGTCTGTTGGCCGTGTTGCCAACTGCTTGAAATGTGGTTATATTGGTTTTCGAACATGATATCCGCGATAGCATGTAGTCGAGGTGATATCTGTTGACAGCTCGATTGTATGGGATATCAGGTAATATGGATGGTGATATGGCCTCGGTAGCACGAATCGCCTGATATAAGGTGATATGCGGTGTAGTGTGAACGGGGTATTATACGCAAATATCGCATGAAAAACAGCCTACTGCTAGACGCTAGACAACTTTATTTTTAAAAGAAATATTTCGATAATATTATACGATATTGGTGGATATATTTAGATATTTATCGTTTATCTGTCACATTCATATCACTCCGACAGTAATGTGCTGTCAAGGAGTTGTGATATAAGTAGACGGGTGCCTGAAAATGCAACGATAAATACTTTGTAACATCGAATATTGGAAATATTTCGCAATATATCAATAGTATCTTGCCCCTAGGTCTACTGTGTATATCAGGATATCAACAAAAAAACATCATATCAAGAAGACTGGGAACTCTGCCTGAGATTGAGCGACAGTTTTGGCAGCGCAGTCTTTCGAGTAAAAGTAGAACTGATGCATGCTAGTGTGTGTACTGGCTATGCGAATGCAAGCCGAACGCACAGGTTTGCCCACAACATACGCCCATTCTGTTCGCAGCGATCCAAACTTCCACCTTTAATAGATGGAGTGCGCTGTTTGATGTGACGCTTGTCATTTGTATGGGATCGATCCAGAGATGCCAGTCTTCTTGATATGATGGTTTTGATATCAGCCTTGGCTAAAAATTGAATTTACACGGTTAAATTAACTAATTATGAGTTCGAAAACTGCCAATTTTTGAGTTCGATTCTGAGTAACTTTGATTAAGTGAAATTGGTAGAAAAAATTCATATGATGGATCGATGCAGCATACCTATTTTTGAGTGAAATGTTTTAGGTTGTATTTAATATAAAATTGGTAGTTTCCTTCGATCCCTTCCCTCAAGAATTTTCACTGCTCGAGAGGTTTTGGTTTACCTAATTTTGGATGAAAATTTTTAACCTGCCAGCGTTAAAACCAGTCATTTTTGTTTTTTTTTTTGTTTTATCTCATATGTTACCAATTTTCAGGTATATTTCGTTATCTAATTATAGGTATGATCATACAACTCAAAAGTAGGTATAGCTAGAGTGCCTGTAAATATATAGAGTGGCGACACTGTCAAAATTGGAATAAAAATTATCTGTCAGTGTCATTCCAATTGAGCAAACAACCTATTAAACACGTGTGGGAAAAAGAGAAAGGATGTTCAGTGTTACCAGCGTTACTTTGGATGACACGGCGCCACTCTAGTTATATATAGGCATTCTAGGTATAGCCTCTCTACCCAGATGTTGAGTTTGTGCGCTTCAAGGCGTCGTACACAAATTAAGTAATGCATGAAGGGGGGGGGGGTTGAGTCCACGTTACTTATTGTTACATAGGGGAGAGGGGGGGTAGTTGAGACCGTTACGTAACTGTAATGTTTGCTCAAAATTGCGAATTTGGAAGGGGGGGGCGGGATGTCCAGCGTTACGTAATTTTAGGGGGGGGTGTTCATATCGAACGTTACCTATCGTTACATAGGGGGGAGGGGGTCTGAAATCTAGGTTTTTAGCGTTACGTAATTTGTGTACGACGCCTAAGGGGATTTTAAGTGATTTCTACTTATGTATAGGGTTTTCCCGGTAAGCGTGTAGTACGTCCACTTTTAACGAAACATAGTGGTGTTTTACTCAGTTTAGAGTTAAATTAAATGAGCGTGTGTAGTCTGTACGAAACTTAGCACTTTTTACTCAATTTGGAGTAAAAATAACAGTGTGCTGTATACACGCTCACTCTGGATAACCCAAAACTGAGTCAAAACCTAATCAGTTTCGCTAAAACCGTACACTGAAACGAAGGATATGGTATTTTTTACCATATCAGAGGGTAAAATTGAAAAGTAGGCACCACTTAATTTTAGCTGACTAGTGACTACATCCGGGCTGAATAAAATGAACAGTTATTTTTACCATGCATCAGTAACTGTAGTAAGTGTAGTTAAATTTATATAATTTATTGTGTTTTTTACCATTTGGGTAAACATTCTGTGTAGTATTTTCGACAATCTGCAGACAATTCCGAAATTCAATTTCACTGTACGAGTTTATCTGCTGCGGTAAATTTCACAATGAAAATAAATAAAATCAGTATTAAGCATTGTCAGCATAAAAACTTTATTTTAGTTTGGTTTACTATTATTATGGTTATGTATGGTATTATACATGATTCAATGTCGGTATATTTCACAATGAAAATATTTAAAATCAGTGTTTCGTATTGTCAGCATAAAAACTTTATTTTATTTCTGTTTGCATTTATAGTTATGTATAGTATTATATATGAAATAATGTATCACAAATTTGGTTCAAATGAAATATTTCTTCAGTCTTATGTATAGCTTATTTTCTATGGAATACAAAGGAATCGGAGGCCCATCGAATTCATTAACCTCAGCAATTTTATACATATCACATGGACCTGTAACTTCGAATGCAGCATAATGTTCTGAGTAGTTTGATATTCGCCATTTACGACACACAAAGTACAGATCATCATTTTTAATTAGGATGTCCCTTATTTCATATAGTTCTATGTTGCTCAACCGACGACTCGATTTTGACAGAAAATATCCTATTTTGTATTCAACGCCTTTGTATGACACATTATTAGAAGCTTGAAAATTATGTAAATGAATATTACTGTCAATATCTAGGAGTGCAAAGTACGGCATGTTTATAAGTTTGACTGTGACTGCATTCTTATATGTAAGGTCGATTCCAAAAAAAATTAGCTTTGTTTAGGTTATTGGAGAAAACTAGACTAGCCTTTGTACACAGTGTTAAACAAATATTTCGTCTAGAGGTGATGTTTCTGCAATACTGTTTGAATATCTGGTGAAATGCTTCGAAGCGGAAACTCCATGTATAACGAGGTGGGCCTAGTTTTCTGATGGTTTGTACATAGTGGAGTAGTATATGATATTTTGGCTTCAACTTTTCATTAAATAACTGTGTGTATAATGTGTGATGGTATATAATCTGTTCTTCTAGTATCTTCAATAGATGTTCGTTGAAACTAGGAAGCAAAACTAAATCAACTAATTCGACCAATGATAACACGAAATTCCAAACTTCGTTATTTTGCGGCACTAGATCTCCAAAAATTAATGGAAAATATCTTACAAATCGCAACATGTCTTTAGCAGTCATTTTGAAAGAAGCTGTTCTTATGTGATTTTTTTTATTTTTTTTTAACGAATGTTGTTTCTCACTTTCACCATATTTAAACTTTTTTATGCGATAGTTTATGGTATGTAAGGAAATTTTCAATGTTTTTATCATGTAGTTTAAAACTGCGGCGAAATCGTAGGCGCAGCTACCATGCGAGAATAAATCGTGCATAACGTCAACCACACACGATTCTTCAGCATGGTAATATTTTAGTCTATTAGATTCAGAATTTTCTTTGATTCCTGTTTCTTTAAAAGGTTTATTTAAATCTTCTTCGTAGTTACTTTTTGTTCGATTTAATTCCCGATGCAGTTGAATTTGAGTTTGCGCTGCTTTTTTGTCCAGCTTACAAAATCGGCAGTAATACATAGAGCTAAATGAGGTTGCATAGCCCATAAAAGTATTTATGCTCAAGTTATCACTTAGGAGTCCTAACAGTACAAAGTAAGCTTTTCGCTCGACCCCTTTTATGTTCATAAGTAACCCGTTTTGTTCTATATCTACTAGAATTGACACTAATTCCTCTAAAGGCTTTGCTGGACCAAGTTGACTTAAATCAGATGCTTTGATAAAACCTGCTGCAAAAATATTCCTTAGCCTCGATATGTAGAACGATGGAATTGTTGGAAACGAGTAATATATTCCACAAACTTTGTGGTTGGGCCTAAATAAATATTAGAGTTTAAAAAAAAAAAAAAATTTAATAAGTGCACGGATGAACTCTGTTGCGGAAGATGATATCTTTTTATGGGGCTTAAGGTGGAAGTGTGTTGAAGTCAAAAATGGCTGACTTCGAGTCACCACGTGGTCGACTTCGAATTTTCAAATGCTCACCACTCGGTAATAGTTATTGCGTCACTTGTGAAAACTTTTTTTTTATAACTCTAATATTTATTTAGGCCCAACCGCGAAGCATAACGGGGCCGAATATCTTTTGGAGTAGGGAAAAGCCAGCTTGAGTTGAGCCTGTATCCCGACTGCTCCTCCTCAAACAGGCATAAAAACCCTCTCATCTTTTCTCTTTCAAAAATACAATTTAAAAATACATGTCATTTAAGCCTACGACTAACATTAACATCAAAGTTTTTCTCTTTATAACTAAATACTAATCCTTACTACTATTCGTTGAGGGTGATGGTTCCTTATCTCTTTGAAATCAAAACTTATATCTAAGTTCGGTGGATCATGTCTCTCAAAAAGAAGCGATGATTCATGTTTCTATAAAAAAGATGAACGAAAGAAAGAAGAAAAAAAAAACAGAATTAGTGTGAAACTTTTTAAGATTGTTGTGTTGGGAGAAATTAGGAGAGAAAGCATAGAGATAATCAAATTCGATACTTGATATCTCTTAAAAAGTCGTAAATGGGTATTACAAGCGCGGGGTTGCGGCTAGCAAGCACATCCCGTACTTGCATTGTAAACGTCACTTTCTGTTTCCGGAGAGAATCTATAAGCTTGGCCCTTGCTCTGTGGTACTTAGGGCATACGAAGACTATGTGGTCAATATCTTCGTACCCTCCACATTCGCACAGATTACTATCGACTAAGTTTATTCGATAGAGGTGTGCGTTTGCAACATAGTGATTGGACATTAGGCGCGAAATAACTCGAATGAAATCACGAGTTAAATCTAACCCTTTGAACCAAGCTTTTGTAGACACTTTGGGCGAGATCGAGTGCATCCATCGCCCAAGGTCGTCTTTATCCCACTTTTCCTGCCAGTTTTCCAGAGCCAGTTGTCGGGGCAGATGAAAATACTCGGTATAGGTGATCGGTCTATCAAATATCTCTCCTTCTATGGCACACCTTTTTGCTAATAAATCAGCTTCTTCATTGCCTGGGATTGAGCAATGAGAGGGGACCCACACAAAGCAGATAATGAAAGACCGATCAACCAGCACTTCTAATATCCGTCTAATTTCCGGAAGGAAATAGGACGGGTGCTTGACCGGTTTAATCGATCGGAGAGCTTCGATAGAACTGAGGCTGTCCGAGAAGATGAAGTAATTGTCTGGTGCCTTGAGCTCGATAATTCGCAGCGAATTGTGTATGGCAGCTAATTCAGCTATGTATATGGAGCAGGGCTGTGCCAGTTTGCGAGATATGCGATGATCTGTGTTGAAAACGCCATATCCGGATTGTCCATCCATCACAGATCCGTCCGTGAAAAAGGAATTCTGTTTTGGGAGGTGGCCAAATTTTGCCGAAAATATTGATGGCACAACTGTTGGTTTGAGGTGATCGGGAATTCCATGGATTCCTTGTTTCATCGTCAAATCAAATACAACAGAAGAATTGTTGAGCGATGTTGAAATCTCATGGGATGGAGCAACAACCGAAGGGTTTATCTCCATGGACATGAACCGCTGGTATACTGACATACAGGGTTTCTGAACAACTTCCAAACATTTCTCATAGTTCGCAATAAGCATTGGATTTGCTATATCCGATCTAATGAGGAAACGAAAAGCCAACTCAAACAGCCTCTCTTTGAGTGGTAGTATTCCAGCTATGACCTCTAGGGACATGGTATGTGTCGACTGCATGCAGCCTAGAGCGATACGCAAACAACGGTATTGTATCCTCTCGAGTTTCAGCATGTGTGAAGCTGCGACACCTCTGAAGCATATGCTGCCGTATTCTATTACGGGCAGAATCGTGGTTTGATAGAGTCGTATCAATCTTAACCTGTCTCCAAGCTTTCGGGATCATATTGTTCCTGATAAGCTTATTAAACAGTTTAAGAAATCGTATCTTGGCCGAGTCCGGCAGGTTTTTCATCAAATTAAATTTGATCCTGTCCGGTCCTGGAGCCTTGTTCTTGCAAGACGCGAGGGCAATTGAAAACTCCAACATGGTAAATTCTGGTTCTTCAAAAGCCGTTGTATCGCTGAATTTTTGTTGTGATGGGACAGCGTCTGGGCATACCTTTTTTTGCGAAATCATAGATCCAACGTTCAGAGTATTCATTTGCCTCATTACTGTCGGACCTATTGCGCATTTTTCGAGCTGTATTCCAGAGATAGCTCATAGAAGCATCTCTGGGTAACGTGCTTATGAAACTTTGCCAGTATGATCTTTTTTTCAGTTTGTGCAGCTTAGACTGTTCTATTTCCAGCTCCCTAAACTGATCATAAAGCTCAATTGAAACACCATCCCTGAATGCTATGTATGATGCTTTTAGAGCTTTTTTCATCTCGGTGCATTCTTTGTCCCACCATTGCTTGTTGGGACGAATTTTCAGCTTGTTCTCAGGGGCAGGTCTCTACTGAGATTGCAACGCGCTATCTAGCACTAATGTTGCAAGGAAGTTGTATTCGTCGGATGGAGAAAGCTCATCCGTTGTTTCGAGACCCTGGGATATTGTGTACGAGAATTTTTCCCAATCAATATTCCGGGTAAGATCATACTCTACTTCGACTGTGGTAGCAGAATGGAGCCTGCTCATAATCGAAATACTGATTGGCACATGGTCGCTACCGTGGGGATCATAAATAATCTCCCATTTGCAGTCCAAAGCCATTGAGGAGGAACACATCGACAAGTCTAATGTGCTCTCTCGTATTGGAGGCCTTGCAATTCTCGTAGCTAACCCAGGTATGTTCAATAAGGTCATATCGAAGTCATCGAGAAAGCTTTCAATAAGAACAGCGCGGCTATCATCCCTGGATGCGCCCCACGCCGTACCGTGAGAATTGAAATCTCCCAGGATGAGGCGTGGAGTCGGAAGAAGTTCCGTTATTTGCGACAGCTGCAACCGGTTAATAACCGCCCTAGGCGGAATGTAGACTGATGCGACAGTGAGGCCCTCCCCAGCAATTGTTATATGGCAAGCAACAATTTCTATTGCATCAATTGCTGGGAGAGGAATACGGAAGAATGGGTAGCATTTTTTGATACCAAGGAGCACTCCGCCATAAGAGTTTCCTCGGTCTAAACGGATTATATTGAAGTCTTGAACGGCTAGTGTCGTATCAGTTGACAACCATGTTTCAGATAGCGCGAAAATATCGCATTTGCTATTGTGAAGTAGGAGTTTAAATTTATCTAATTTGGGGATCAAACTTCCACAGTTCCATTGTATGATCCTTGTTGTCGATTCGTCACTTCGGCTGTCTGAATTAGACATCGAAGGATACGAACGCGAGGAGGGGCCATTTGGTGCTTAGTTGCTTACCCAACATGCAAATTGTTGGAAGCCAAGCCGAAATCATACTCTTGAGGGAATCAGATAGACCAAAAGTGGTAAATATCCATTCAACGATCAGTTTGAATGAGATACGTCCATCAGTGGTCGGTATTTCAGATTCCGATGACTGTGTTTTGGCGGAAGCAGATTGTTTTCCTGGTAATTTGGGAAACTCTTTATCGAAATTGTTAGCCTCAGCATTAAGTTTGAATCCTGGAGGCGACGATTTTGCGTTGTTTTGCTTAGGAGGGGGGGTTCCTTTTGGAGTGTCTGTAAGCGTCTTTTTCTGCTCCTTTCTAGTAAGTTTAGGAGAGGACGCGTTGGGCCGTTTTCGCACAGCTCCGCTTGACGGAAGCGGTTGATATGTCTTTTCATCATCATTGGATTCGTCATTTTCCAAGCTGGAGTATGGATTTTCCTGTTGCTGTAAGGCAGTCTTCAGCATCTGTGCAAATGACTGCTTACAGCGTTGCTTGGTCGCTTTTTTCAACGCTTCTGAGCGTGATTTATATGTTGGGCACGCTTCTGTTTTTTGTGGTTCACCTCCACATAGACAGCATTTTACGTCCCGTTCGCTACAAGTGTGGTTAATCTCGGAGATTTCACCACACTTGGAGCACTTAGATTTCTTATTGCAGTGGGTTTTCGTGTGCCCTAACTGCAAACAGTTCGTACACGTCATGACTTTCGGAAAAAAAAGTCTTACGGGTAGTCGAAGCTTGTGGAGCTCGACAAAATCCGGGAGTACTTTTCCCTCAAAAGTGACTCTAAACGAGTCATTTGGGGAATATTTGCCCGTATTATCCTTGGAGTACATTCTCCTGCATTCAAGGATCTTTATTTCAGGAAGGGATGGATTTTTAAAACATCCAACACCATTCATGACATCTTCTTCAGTGAGGTCAGCCTCGGTAATAACCCCTTCTATTTCAACAACGCGTGCCGGTATATAAACGCGGTACTCGATGTTGAAATTTGGATCCTGGACGACAGCATTTGCTTGTTGAGGATCGGAAAAAGTTGCCTTCAGCTTGTCCGTTTTGACTTTAAAAATCTCAGTCAAGCTGGTGTAATCTTTCTTCAGAGTTTTGCATATCTGCATAACTCTGAGAGGTTTATTTTTGGGTCGGAAAAACACGACCCAACGAAGACCGGGTTGGTTCACCTGGTACTTTTTGACCCGTATTGGCACATCATCAGTGGATGGGACAATCGGGGCAGTTTTACGGGGCCTTTTACGCTTCTTTACTACGTCAAAGAAAGCGTTGTTGTCATTTATGGGAATCTCGGCAAAGTCCATGCCGGACTCTTCAGCCTCTGAGGAGGATGAAAGGTCCGGTGGGGTAGCCAGACCCCCAACCGCCATTCAACGGCTGCGCAATGTATCAAATATAAGAATATGTAATATACTAATGCTAACAAGGTAAAAAAAAAGTGAATATATGTATGTATAAAAAGAATGAAAGATGGATCAGTTATGTATATACACAAGTGGGAGAGAGAATAAATAAAAAGTGTCACTTATCTTTGTATGTAGTTGTAATCAGCACTAGCGGGAGTTACATCGACTGCAAAACGGCGCCGCCGATTTTCTCCTCTGTCAACGCACGCGCCAAAAACTAGCACGACACCTTCCAGCACAGTTGCGATGTTGCACCGTCTGAGAAACGGCGCCACCGCCTCCTTTCCCTCACCGGAGCTCCGATCAAATCGCCCTGTTCTGCTGGGAGAAGAAGCAAACCAAAAAACAAGCGCTGCACCTTCCAGCACACGCGCCAAAAGCAAGCACTTCACCACTACCACACACTGTTCTTCACCAGCGAGCGCTAGAAAAAACGGTAAATTTAAGCGAACTGTGGAGCGCACAAGAAAATGAACTTTCCTCTTCGGCTGCCGAATAAGCAATGACTTGTGAAAACTTTTTTTTTTTTTTAAACTCTAATATTTATTTAGGCCCAACCGCAAAGCATAACGGGGCCGAATATCTTTTGGAGTAGGGAAAAGCCAGCTTGAGTAGAGCCTGTATCCCGACTGCTCCTCCTCAAACAGGCATAAAAACCCTCTCATCTTTTCTCTTTTATAAATACAATTTAAAAATACATATCATTTAAACCTACGGCTAACAATAACAATAATAAATAAAGTTCTTCTCTGTATGAGTAAATATCAATTCTTAATACTATTTGTAAGGTGTGATGGTTCCTTATATCTTTAGAAATCAAAACTTATATCTATGTTTGGTGGATCATGTCTCTCAGAAAGAAGCGATGATTCATGTGTCTCTAAAAAGATCAATAAAAGAAAAAAAAAGGAACAGAATTAGTGTGAAACTTTTTGATGGAGGTTGTGTTGGAAAAATTAGAAGAAGAAGCAAGGAGATAATCAAATTCGATACTTGATATCTCTTAAAAAGTCATAAATAGGTATTACAAGCGCTGGGTTGCGGCTAGCAAGCGCATCCCGTACTTGCATTGTAAATGTCACTTTCTGTTTTCGGAGAGAATCAATAAGCTTGGTCCTTGCTCTGTGGTACTTAGGGCATACGAAGACTATATGATCTATATCTTCGTACCCTCCACATTCGCACAGATTACTATCGACTAAGTTTATTCGATAGAGGTGTGCGTTTGCAACATAGTGATTGGACATTAGGCGCGAAATAACTCGAATGAAATCTCGAGTTAAATCTAACCCTTTGAACCAAGCTTTTGTAGACACTTTGGGCGAAATCGAGTGCATCCATCGCCCAAGATCGTCTTTATCCCATTTTTCCTGCCAGTTTGCCAGGGCCAGTTGTCGAGGCAGGTGAAAATACTCGGTATAGATGATCGGTCTATCAAATATATCTCCTTCTATGGCACCCCTTTTCGCTAATAAATCAGCTTCTTCATTGCCTGGGCAATGAGAGGGGACCCACACAAAGCAGATAATGAAAGACCGATCAACCAGCACTTCTAATCAGCGTTGCTAAACGAGCGAGAAGCAAAACATATCCACTCCTTTCTGCTCGAGACTGAGATGTGTGCTACGCTTCTCCAGTCGTTCGCACACACACTTTCGAGAAACTCTTTATTATCCATGCATTTGCCAGAGCAGCAGCCAGCATACAGCCGCTCGCAAATTCTCTTTTGCTTTTTTACTCACGCCAAATACGCGAGTACTCGAATAAGAGTACTTGACTAGGAGTGCTTGAAAAAATGTGCCCGAAAACAAAAATGCTTCGTTCACCGACTCACGCATGCGGCTTGTCCATCGCTAAACTGATGCCAAGCAGTTTTGCATCGTGCACCGACGAGCGAAAGTGGGGTGATAAATCTATATAGAATCGCATGCTTGAACGTGTATGATATTCGACCACCTACTCGCAGTGATGCCACAATTTCAACTGTATTTCGAATCTCAGAAAATCACCTTGGTGGTATTTCAATCTGTATAAATATCTGCATATGTACTGGACATATCCCTTAAAATAAAAAACACAATTATGCACACGTTTATGCGTAACATATAAATATAATGAAACCTCCAATACGCTCAATAGCATTTGAGTTCTTTTTCGATTTTCAACTATATCGAAAAGTTTGTTTCGCGATCCACGAAAATCAAAAAAAAAAAAATCTGTATAGTTCTGTACTATTTCCAGAAAATCTGTAATCTGTATATACAGATATCTGTATAAAAAATACGCAAAAATCTGTATAAGTACTGAAAAATCTGTATATGTGGCATCCCTGCCTACCCATCGAAATATTTTTTTCGCCACTCCGCTTTGTCGTACCTTGTCACTCCGTATCGTCATAATGCGTCTTGACGGTTGTGCTCGCGAGAAAGGGAGGTACACGCGAGTGGGAAAGTACGCGAGCGAGAGTGCGTGTCGGCCTATGAGAAAACTCGCAAGCATCAACGCTCGGTAGTGTGAAATGAAAAAAGGAAAAGAGAATGAGAAACAGTACGACAGGAGTATCTCTAGTGTGAGATTTCGGTAGCGGCGAGAACGCCACTTGGAGTATCGCATGCTTTTTGCGAGCGAGTTTAACAACGCTGCTTCTAGTATCCGTCTAATTTCCGGAAGGAAATAGGACGGGTGCTTGACCGGTTTAATCGATCGGAGAGCTTCGATAGAACTGAGGCTGTCCGAAAAGATGAAATAATTGCCTGGTGTCTTGAGCTCGATAATTCGCAGCGAATTGTGTATGGCAGCTAATTCAGCTACATATATGGAGCAAGGCTGTGCCAGTTTGCGGGATATGTGATGATCTGTGTTAAAAACGCCATATCCGGATTGTCCATCCATCACAGATCCGTCCGTGAAAAAGGAGTTCTGTACTGGGAGGTGGCCGAATTTTGCCGAAAATATTGATGGCACAACTGTTGGTTTAAGGTGTTCGGGAATTCCATGGATTTCTTGTTTCATCGTCAAATCAAATACAACAGAAGAATTGTTGAGCGATGTTGAAATCTCACGGGATGGAGCAACAACCGAAGGGTTTATCTCCATGGTCATGAACCGCTGGTATACTGACATACAGGGTTTCTGAACAACTTCCAAACACCTCTCATAGTTCTCGATTATCATTGGGTTTGCTATCTCCGATCTGATGAGGAAACGAAGAGCCAACTCGAATAGCCTCTATTTGAGTGGTAGTACTCCCGCAATGACCTCTAGGGACATGGTATGTGTCGATTGCATGCAGCCTAGAGCGATACGCAAACAACGGTATTGTATCCTCTCTAGCTTCAGCATGTGTGAAGCTGCGACTCCTCTGAAGCATATGCTGCCGTATTCTATTACGGGGAGAAAAGTGGTTTGGTAGAGTCGTATTAAATCCTCTGGATGCGCTCCCCATGATGTTCCTGTTACCATCCGAAGAAAATTAATTCTCGGTTGGCATCTTTGCTTCAGGTAATTGGCATGTTTTTCCCATGTGCACTTAGAGTCATACCATACTCCTAGATACTTGAAGCTAGGTGACTGAGTGATGGGTATTCCGGACAGAACTAGCTCGAAGCGAGGTGGTGGTCGCTTTTTTGAAAAGACTACCATCTCCGTTTTTCAAGCGAGAATTCGATTCCAAGACAACTGGCCCAACCGGTCAGATTATCTAGCGTATTTTGCAGGCTGTTTTTCATGTCTACAGCTAGAGTCGCCGTGACTGATACAACGCAGTCGTCAGCTAACTGGCGCATTGTACAGCCGTCCGTCAAGCATGTGTCGATGTCACTGATGTAGAAGTTGTACAACAGCGGACTCAGACAAGAGCCTTGGGGGAGACCCATGTAGCTTGTTCGTGTTATTGTTGAAGAACCGTGGTTGAAAAGTAAATGCTTTTCAGACAGCAGGTTGATCAAAAAGTTTGTTAATATAGGGGAGAATCCTCTCTGATGCAGTTTCTCGGAAAGAATTTCGATTGAAACTGAATCAAATGCGTCTGTGATATCCAGGAAAACCGAGGTCATTTGTTGTTTGCTGCCAAGAGCCATTTCCGCTTCTGTGGCTAGCAATGCCAGGCAATCGTTAGGGCCCTTGCCCCTACGGAAGCCGAACTGGGTCTCTGAAAGTTGGTTAGTTGTTTCTGCCCAGTTGTCAAGTCTACGCAGGATTATTTTTTCAAGCAATTTGCGTATGCATGAGAGCATCGCAATCGGCCTGTACGAGCGGTGATCTGCGGCAGGTTTGTCTGGCTTTTTGATTGCGATAATCTTAACCTGTCTCCAAGCTTCCGGAATCATATTGTTCCTGATAAGCTTATTAAACAGTTTAAGAAATCGTAGCTTGGCCGAGTCCGGCAGGTTTTTCATCAAATTAAATTTGATCCTGTCCGGTCCTGGAGCCTTGTTCTTGCAAGACGCGAGGGCAATTGAAAACTCCAACATGGTAAATTCTGATTCTTCAATAGCTGTTGTATCGCTAAATTTTTGCTGTGATGGGACAGCGTCTGGGCATACCTTTTTCGCGAAATCATAGATCCAACGTTCAGAGTATTCATTAGCCTCATTACTGTCCGACCTATTGCGCATTTTTCGAGCCGTATTCCAGAGATAGCTCATAGAAGCATCTCTGGGTAACGTGCTTATGAAATTTTGCCAGTATGATCTTTTTTTCAGTTTGTGTAGCTTAGACTGTTTTATTTCCAGCTCCCTAAACTGATAATAAAGCTCAATTGAACCACCATCCCTGAATGCTATGTATGATGCTTTTAGAGCTTTTTTTATCTCGGTGCATTCTTTGTCCCACCATTGCTTGTTGGGACGAATTTTCAACTTGTTCTCAGGGGCAGGTCTCTTCTGAGATTGCAACGCGCTATCTAGCACTAATGTTGCAAGGAAGTTGTATTCGTCGGTTGAAGAAAGCTCATCCGTTGTTTCGAGACCCTGGGATATTGTGTTCGAGAATTTTTCCCAATCAATATTCCGGGTAAGATCATACTCTACTTCGATTGTGGTAGCAGAATGGAGCCTGCTCTTAATCGAAATACTGATTGGCAAATGGTCGCTACCGTGGGGATCTTGAATAATCTCCCATTTGCAGTCCAAAGCCATTGAGGAGGAACACATCGACAAGTCTAATGTGCTCTCTCGTATTGGAGGCCTTGCAATTCTCGTAGCTAACCCAGGTATGTTCAATAAGGTCATATCGAAGTCATCGAGAAAACTTTCAATAAGAACAGCGCGGCTATCATCCCTGGGTGCGCCCCACGCCGTACCGTGAGAATTGAAATCTCCCAGGATGAGGCGTGGAGACGTTGTTTATATTTTGGACACGCCTCGACTTCATGTGGATCACCACCACAAAGACAGCATTTTGTCTCTTGATCGCCGCAAGCGTGGTTAATCTCGGAGATTTCACCACACTTGGAGCATTTAGGTTTTTTGTTGCAGTAGGTCTTCGTGTGCCCTAACTGCAAACAATTCGTACACGTCATGACTTTTGGAAAGAAAAGTCTCACGGGTAGTCGAAGCTTGTGGAGCTCGACAAAATCCGGGAGTACTTTTCCCTCAAAAGTCACTCTAAACGAGTCATTTGGGGAATAATTGCCCGTATTATCCTTCGAATACATTCTCCTGCATTCGAGGATTTTTATTTCAGGAAGGGATGGATTTTTAAAACATTATAATACCTTTCACAACATCCTCTTCTGTGAGGTCAGCCTCGGTTATAACACCCTCTATTTCAACTACGCGTGCCGGTATATAAACGCGGTACTCGATATTGAAATTTGGATCCTGGACGACAGCATTTGCTTGTCGGGGATCCGAGAATGTTGCCTTGAGTCTATCCGCTTTGACCTTGTAGACCTCGGTCAAGCTCGAGTACTTTTCCTTTAGAGTTTTGCATATCTGTAAAACTCTAAGAGGCTTGTTTTTGGGTCGGAAATACACGACCCAACGTAGACCAGGTTGGTTAACCTGATACATTTTAACCCGAGTTGACTCATCTTTACTGGATGGGATAACCGGGGCAGTTTTACGGGGTCTTTTGCGCTTTTTAACGACATCGAAAAAAGCGTTATTTTCATTATTCGGGATGTCAGAAAAATCCATCCCGGGCTCGTCACCTTCTGAGCAAGATGAGATGTCCGGTGGAATAGGCAATCCACCTACCGCCATAGCGGTTGTGAACTATATGCCGCTAATAATTAATATATGGAATATATTGAAATACTTATATATTTAAAGCTAAAGAGTATGACTATATATAAATAGGAGAGGAAATACGAAATCGAAATATATCTGTATGTATATACGGAAATAAAAAGTTTAAAAAAAAATATATAAAGGTTGTGTCACTTATCTTTATATGTATGTGAATCAGCAGCACTGCTTGCGCTGTCTCTTCAACTGCAGAGTGGCGACGCCGTACGCTTTCCTCCCGTCAGGGTTCCACAGCACACGCGCCAACTAACCACTACCACAGCTCCGTACTCCTCTGCTGCGGGAATCGACCTACGCTGATGCTGGACCAGCACGACACCTTTCAGCACTCGCGCCAAAACAAGCACGACTCACCACCTTCACACGCGCACGCAGCAATCGCGCCGATTAGCACCACTACCACTGGCGCTGTTCGGCAGTCGGGGCTCCCCCACCAAAAACGACGCGTATTCGCACACCAAACAACACTACTGCACACGCGTACGCTAAAAAAGAGAGCGGGAAATTAGTTTCGGTGATCCGCAGAGCACTCCAGAAAAACGACTTTCCTGCTCGGCTGCCGAAAAGACTATGACTTGTGAAAACTTATCATCATGTTTATTATGGTGACAAAAACATAAGATAGTGTTTTCGTAGATAACGCATTAACTATTCCCGAGTCATTGCTTATTCGGCAGCCGAAGAGGAAAGTTTATTTTCTTGTGTGCTCCGCAGTTCGCTTAAATTAATTTACCGTTTTTTCTAGCGCTCGCTGGTGAAGAACAGTGTGTGGTAGTGGTGAAGTGCTTGCTTTTGGCGCGTGTGCTGGAAGGTGCGGCGCTTGTTTTTTGGTTTGCTTCTTCTCCCAGAAGAACAGGGCGATTCGATCGAAGCTCCGGCGAGGTGTAGGAGGCGGTGACGCCGTTTCTCAGACGGTGCAACATCGCAACTGTGCTGGAAGATGTCGTGCTAGTTTTTGGCGCGTACGCTGACAGAGGAAAAATCGGCGGCGCCGTTTTGCAGTCGATGCAACTCGAACCGCTAGTGCTGATTACAACTACATACAAAGATAAGTGACACTTTTTATTTATTCTCTCTCCCACTTGTGTATATACATAACTGATCCATCTTTCATTCTTTTTATACATACATATATTCACTTTTTTTTACCTTGTTAGCATTAGTATATTATATATTCTTATATTTGATACATTGCGCAGCCGTTGAATGGCGGTTGGGGGTCTGGCTACCCCACCGGACCTTTCATCCTCCTCAGAGGCTGAAGAGTCCGGCATGGACTTTGCCGAGATTCCCATAAATGACAACAACGCTTTCTTTGACGTAGTAAAGAAGCGTAAAAGGCCCCGTAAAACTGCCCCGATTGTCCCATCCACTGATGATGTGCCAATACGGGTCAAAAAGTACCAGGTGAACCAACCCGGTCTTCGTTGGGTCGTGTTTTTCCGACCCAAAAATAAACCTCTCAGAGTTATGCAGATATGCAAAACTCTGAAGAAAGATTACACCAGCTTGACTGAGATTTTTAAAGTCAAAACGGACAAGCTGAAGGCAACTTTTTCCGATCCTCGACAAGCAAATGCTGTCGTCCAGGATCCAAATTTCAACATCGAGTACCGCGTTTATATACCGGCACGCGTTGTTGAAATAGAAGGGGTTATTACCGAGGCTGACCTCACTGAAGAAGATGTCATGAATGGTGTTGGATGTTTTAAAAATCCATCCCTTCCTGAAATAAAGATCCTTGAATGCAGGAGAATGTACTCCAAGGATAATACGGGCAAATATTCCCCAAATGACTCGTTTAGAGTCACTTTTGAGGGAAAAGTACTCCCGGATTTTGTCGAGCTCCACAAGCTTCGACTACCCGTAAGACTTTTTTTTCCGAAAGTCATGACGTGTACGAACTGTTTGCAGTTAGGGCACACGAAAACCCACTGCAATAAGAAATCTAAGTGCTCCAAGTGTGGTGAAATCTCCGAGATTAACCACACTTGTAGCGAACGGGACGTAAAATGCTGTCTATGTGGAGGTGAACCACATAAAACAGAAGCGTGCCCAACATATAAATCACGCTCAGAAGCGTTGAAAAAAGCGACCAAGCAACGCTGTAAGCAGTCATTTGCACAGATGCTGAAGACTGCCTTACAGCAAGAGGAAAATCCATACTCCAGCTTGGAAAATGACGAATCCAATGATGATGAAGAGACATATCAACCGCTTCCGTCAAGCGGAGCAGTGCGAAAACGGCCCAACGCGTCCTCTCCTAAACTTCCTAGAAAGGAGCAGAAAAAGACGCTTACAGACACTCCAAGAGGAACCCCCCCTAAGCAAAACAACGCAAAATCGTCACCTCCAGGATTCAAACTTAATGCTGAGGCTAACAATTTCGATAAAGAGTTTCCCAAATTACCAGGAAAACAATCTGCTTCCGCCGAAACACAGTCATCGGAATCTGAAATACCGACCACTGATGGACGTATCTCATTCAAAATGATCGTTGAATGGATATTTACCACTTTTGGTCTATCTGATTCCCTCAAGAGTATGATTTCGGCTTGGCTTCCAACAATTTGCATGTTGGGTAAGCAACTAAGCACCAAATGGCCCCTCCTCGCGTTCATATCCTTCGATGTCTAATTCAGACAGCCGAAGTGACGAATCGACAACAAGGATCATACAATGGAACTGTAGAAGTTTGATCCCCAAATTAGATAAATTTAAACTCCTACTTTACGATAGCAAATGCGATATTTTCGCGCTATCTGAAACATGGTTGTCAACTGATACGACACTAGCCGTTCAAGACTTCAATATAATCCGTTTAGACCAAGGAAACTCTTATGGCGGAGTGCTCCTTGGTATCAAAAAATGCTACCAATTCTTCCGTATTCCTCTCCCAGCAATTGATGCAATAGAAATTGTTGCTTGCCATATAACAATTGCTGGGGAGGGCCACACTGTCGCATCAGTCTACATTCCGCCTAGAGCGGTTATTAACCGGTTGCAGCTGTCGCAAATAACGGAACTTCTTCCGACTCCACGCCTCATCCTGGGAGATTTCAATTCTCACGGTACGGCGTGGGGCGCATCCAGGGATGATAGCCGCGCTGTTCTTATTGAAAGCTTTCTCGATGACTTCGATATGACCTTATTGAACATACCTGGGTTAGCTACGAGAATTGCAAGGCCTCCAATACGAGAGAGCACATTAGACTTGTCGATGTGTTCCTCCTCAATGGCTTTGGACTGCAAATGGGAGATTATTCATGATCCCCACGGTAGCGACCATTTGCCAATCAGTATTTCGATTATGAGCAGGCTCCATTCTGCTACCACAGTCGAAGTAGAGTATGATCTTACCCGGAATATTGATTGGGAAAAATTCTCGTACACAATATCCCAGGGTCTCGAAACAACGGATGAGCTTTCTCCATCCGACGAATACAACTTCCTTGCAACATTAGTGCTAGATAGCGCGTTGCAATCTCAGAAGAGACCTGCCCCTGAGAACAAGCTGAAAATTCGTCCCAACAAGCAATGGTGGGACAAAGAATGCACCGAGATGAAAAAAGCTCTAAAAGCATCATACATAGCATTCAGGGATGGTGGTTCAATTGAGCTTTATGATCAGTTTAGGGAGCTGGAAATAAAACAGTCTAAGCTGCACAAACTGAAAAAAAGATCATACTGGCAAAGTTTCATAAGCACGTTACCCAGAGATGCTTCTATGAGCTATCTCTGGAATACAGCTCGAAAAATGCGCAATAGGTCCGACAGTAATGAGGCAAATGAATACTCTGAACGTTGGATCTATGATGTCGCAAAAAAGGTATGCCCAGACGCTGTCCCATCACAGCAAAAATTCAGCGATACAACGGCTTTTGAAGAACCAGAATTTACCATGTTGGAGTTTTCAATTGCCCTCGCGTCTTGCAAGAACAAGGCTCCAGGACCGGACAGGATCAAATTTAATTTGATGAAAAACCTGCCGGACTCTGCCAAGATACGATTTCTTAAACTGTTTAATAAGCTTATCAGGAACAATATGATCCCGAAAGCTTGGAGACAGGTTAAGATTATCGCAATCAAAAAGCCAGATAAACCTGCCGCAGATCACCGCTCGTATAGGCCGATTGCGATGCTCTCATGCATACGCAAATTGCTTGAAAAAATGATCCTTCGTAGACTTGACAACTGGGCAGAGTCAACTAACCAACTATCAGAGACCCAGTTCGGCTTTCGTAGGGGCAAGGGCCCTAACGATTGCCTGGCATTGCTAGCCACAGAAGCGGAAATGGCTCTTGGTAGCAAACAACAAATGACCTCGGTTTTCCTGGATATCACAGGCGCATTTGATTCAATTTCAATCGAAATTCTCTCCGAGAAACTGCATCAAAGAGGATTCTCCCCTATATTGACAAATTTTTTGATCAACCTGCTGTCTGAAAAGCATTTACTTTTCAACCACGGTTCTTCAACAACAACACGAACAAGCTACATGGGTCTCCCCCAAGGCTCTTGTCTGAGTCCGCTGTTGTACAACTTCTACATCAGTGACATCGACACATGCTTGACGGACGGCTGCACGATGTGCCAGTTAGCTGACGACTGTGTAGTTTCAGTCACGGCGTCTCTAGCCGCAGACATGAAGAACAGCCTGCAAAACACGCTCGACAATCTGACCGTTTGGGCCAGTTGTCTTGGAATCGAGTTCTCGCTTGAAAAAACGGAGATGGTAGTCTTTTCAAAAAAGCGACCACCACCTCGTTTTGAGCTAGTTCTGTCCGGAAGACCCATCACTCAGTCACCTAGCTTCAAATATCTCGGAGTATGGTATGACTCTAAGTGCACATGGGAAAAACATGTCAATTACCTGAAGCAAAGATGCCAACCAAGGATCAATTTCCTTCGAATGGTAACAGGAACATCATGGGGAGCCCATCCAGAGGATTTGATACGACTCTATCAAACCACGATTCTGCCCGTAATAGAATACGGCAGCATATGCTTCAGAGGTGTCGCAGCTTCACACATGCTGAAACTCGAGAGGATACAATACCGTTGTTTGCGTATCGCTCTAGGCTGCATGCAGTCGACACATACCATGTCCCTAGAGGTCATAGCTGGAATACTACCACTCAAAGAGAGGCTGTTTGAGTTGGCTTTTCGTTTCCTCATTAGATCGGAAATAGCAAATCCAATGCTTATTGCGAACTATGAGAAATGTTTGGAAGTTGTTCAGAAACCCTGTATGTCAGTATACCAGCGGTTCATGTCCATGGAGATAAACCCTTCGATTGTTGCTCCATCCCATGAGATTTCAACATCGCTCAACAATTCTTCTGTTGTATTTGATTTGACGATGAAACAAGAAATCCATGGAATTCCCGATCACCTCAAACCAACAGTTGTGCCATCAATATTCTCGGCAAAATTTGGCCACCTCCCAAAACAGAATTCCTTTTTCACGGACGGATCTGTGATGGATGGACAATCCGGATATGGCGTTTTCAACACAGATCATCGCATATCTCGCAAACTGGCACAGCCCTGCTCCATATACGTGCTGAATTAGCTGCCATACACAATTCGCTGCAAATTATCATGCTCAAGACACCAGACAATTACTTCATCTTCTCGGACAGCCTCAGTTCTATCGAAGCTCTCCGATCGATTAAACCGGTCAAGCACCCGTCCTATTTCCTTCCGGAAATTAGACGGATATTAGAAGTGCTGGTTGATCGGTCTTTCATTATCTGCTTTGTGTGGGTCCCTTCTCATTGCTCAATCCCAGGCAATGAAGAAGCTGATTTATTAGCAAAAAGGGGTGCCATAGAAGGAGAGATATTTGATAGACCGATCGCCTATACCGAGTATTTTCATCTGCCCCGACAACTGGCTCTGGAAAACTGGCAGGAAAAGTGGGGTAAAGACGTCCTTGGGCGATGGATGCACTCGATCTCGCCCAAAGTGTCTACAAAAGCTTGGTTCAAAGGGTTAGATTTAACTCGTGATTTCATTCGAGTTATTTCGCGCCTAATGTCCAATCACTATGTTGCAAACGCACACCTCTATCGAATAAACTTAGTCGATAGTAATCTGTGCGAATGTGGAGGGTACGAAGATATTGACCACATAGTCTTCGTATGCCCTAAGTACCACAGAGCAAGGGCCAAGCTTATAGATTCTCTCCGGAAACAGAAAGTGACGTTTACAATGCAAGTACGGGATGTGCTTGCTAGCCGCAACCCCGCGCTTGTAATACCCATTTACGACTTTTTAAGAGATATCAAGTATCGAATTTGATTATCTCTATGCTTTCTCCCCTAATTTCTCCCAACACAACAATCTTAAAAAGTTTCACACTAATTCTGTTTTTTTTCTTCTTTCTTTCGTTCATCTTTTTTATAGAAACATGAATCATCGCTTCTTTTTGAGAGACATGATCCACCGAACTTAGATATAAGTTTTGATTTCAAAGAGATAAGGAACCATCACCCTCAACGAATAGTAGTAAGGATTAGTATTTAATTATAAAGAGAAAAACTTTGATGTTAATGTTAGTCGTAGGCTTAAATGACATGTATTTTTGAATTGTATTTTTGAAAGAGAAAAGATGAGAGGGTTTTTATGCCTGTTTGAGGAGGAGCAGTCGGGATACAGGCTCTACTCAAGCTGGCTTTTCCCTACTCCAAAAGATATTCGGCCCCGTTATGCTTCGCGGTTGGGCCTAAATAAATATTAGAGTTTAAAAAAAAAAAAAAAAACTATTCCCGAGTCTAGTGGCACTGAAAATTCACAGTCGACCACGTGGTGGTTTCTACACACTACCACCTTGAATATTAAACTATCGGTATGAATAATGACGTCACTGTTTTGTTAGATTAATTTTATGAGATATACAGGTGCGGAAAAAGAAGATATTTGTCGGTATTAGAAGCAAAAGAGACAAAAAACACGAGCTCGGGTTGTTTGTTACGTAGATCTCGGTCAACGAGAAAGTGCCATTCAAAACGGTATCCTGCATTGTTTAATGGCGCAGTAAGGCATTTTCAGTTCAAAACTCGTGAAAAAAATCTATTGAACATTGTTTTTTTCACAATGTTTTTGGAGTTCTTCATCATTACTGTTAAAGTGTTAACCAGTGATGGCATGACCTCATGCAAAGTTGAAATTTCCAGATTTGAATTCAACTTGAATCTGCTTCCTTTAGATAGTTTGAGTTGTTTTGCACCGCACACTCGATTGAGTTTAAATGTGTGCAATGCATGCAGTGCACGATATATTCAACGATGCAGGCGATGATGTAACACGATGAGTTTTGTTGTTAGATCGAATTTATGCTTTCAAAGGACAATGCAACAAACTGTTGCAGCAGATGCGGCGCGAATTTCATCGTAATTCGATTTTTATGCAACTTTTGTTGTGCAGGATTCAAACTTAAATCTAACTCAAGTGTACTGCACTGTTAGTAGGGTTTACGTGCAAACCGAAATTAAATGTGCAGGCAAGTTTTAAAACTCACTTGGATATGAGTACAAAGTCACACTGCCTACTTTGCAGTGTTAACAAAAAAGAAACCCTTTAAACCTAAGACTCGAACCATCTCCGTACCTTTATTCCATTGAGACACAAAATTGCGATGGGATTGCTTAGAAATCGTACTGTCAAATTTAATGTAATACTAGTTTTGGTACGTTTGACTGTTAGAATTTATGTAAATATTTGTCATGAGATGGGGTGATACTTGAAACAAACTACATTCAGTGACATCTAGTAAAGAAAATATTTATTAGCACCAGCGACATCTTCGAATATTTTCATTTTATTATAGACGATCGAACAATGGGATACTCGAAAAAATGCTCAATGCTAAGAGATGACGCTGTAGTGGTAGTGGTAGTAAAATCGTAATCCATTGACTCAATGAAGTTGTATAGGAAAATCTAGTTTTTTGATAAAAATAGGTTGCATATAGTAGAAGTAAGTACTAGAAAGTTACAATAATTTAAAAACAGGGTAACTAATAGTAATTTTTCCCGTCATTAAGCAAAATGCTCGTGAAAATTTCGATTTTACTACCACTACCATTACAGCGCCATCTCTTAGCATTAAACATTTTTCGGGTGTCCCATTGAAAATTTTGTATTAATTTTATACTGTCAAATGTAATGTAGTACTAGTTTGGGTAAGTTTGACGGTTAGAATTTATTCATATGTCATGAGATATGGTGGTATTTGAAGCCAACTACATTCAGTGTCATCTAGTGAAGGAAATTTTTATGAGCACTAACGACATCTCTTTATATTTTCATTTTTTCATAACAAATAAAAATTTTGTATTATAAGTGTAATAGATGCCACCAACCAATCCTCGAAACAATGTTCAATTCTAAAAGATGGCGCTGCAGGTGTAGTGGTAGTAAAATCGAAATTTCAACGAGCATTTTGTTTAATGACCGGAAAAACTGCTATAAATTTTTCTGTTTTGAAGTAGAATACTTCTCTCAGGAAGTTCGGCTACATAGGGATGTGAAATGAAAATCTAAAACTGAAAAAAGTGAAAAATATGCCCAAAAAAAATAACATTAACAAAACATTAAAAAAACCTTAAAAATTGCTGTTACTGTACATAGTTATACCATGATTTAACTATGTTTTTCATTGTAGATACATCAATTTTACATTAAATATCATTGTCCAGAACAATAAAAAACATCGTTTTTGCCATTGTTACAATGAAAAAGGGGGGTCGTTATGTATCCTAACAGCATTTTTTCGGGCATTTTTCCCATACATTTAGAAGTCACTGACAATGTTTTCCATGGTAAAATTATTGTCGGTGGTAGATTCAACAACAAAAAACGTTGTTAAAACATGGTAATGACAACAATCGTTTACAAGCTTACACTAAAAACATCGTGTTTTTTATGAACCATAAAAAACACGGTCTCTTTACTGTAAGCTTGTAAACTATTGTTGTCATTACCATGTTTTAACAACGTTTTTTGTTGTTGAATCTACCACCGACAATAATTTTACCATGGAAAACATTGTCAGTGACTTCTAAATGTATGGGAAAAATGCCTGAAAAAATGCTGTTAAGATACATAACGACCCCCCTTTTTCATTGTAAAAATGGCAAAAACGATGTTTTTTATTGTTCTGGACAATGATCTTTATTGTAAAATTGATGTATCTACAATGAAAAACATAGTTAAATTATGGTATTACTATGTACAGTAACAGCAATTTTTAAGGTTTTTTTAATGTTTTGTTAATGTTATTTTATTTCGGGTGTCCAATTTCAAATGCTAATAAATCGGTTAGTATTCGATGGATTTCCTTCGTTCTTGCAGCAATAGATTGGAAAATCTTCTAAGATTGTTCCCAAATGAAGATAATTGTAATTTTATTATTCGAACTATTGTACTATTGAAAATAGTCAAGCCTTATCAAAACGATAAATTCGACCTATGATTGGTCGTTATATGATTGCTTCCCAAGCACGGTCGACAGAATCATATACCTTGCAATTTTAAATATGCTATTTGGCCTATATAAGAGCCTGTTTCAGCCGAAGCCGCTCATAATAGTTCTAGACAGCGACAACAGCAGTCCTCCTTTAACAGCAGCAGTAGCAATTTATTCGCACTGTCAGTGATAACGCCAAGATGTGATCGGTATCTTATCCGATATTGTCCTTTTCAGGATGAAATAGAAACCTGATGATTGAAGTGTTAATATTTTCTAATGAGTTAATTGACATTTTTAAATTTGTTAAAAGTTATAAATTTTACTTTATCTCCGTGTCTCAGAACGTACTGAATTATTTTTTTCTTCAGTCATGAGCACGACATCCGAAAAATTTTCATTTTCTGCATAAAAATTAATTTTTCGCAGAACCAAAATTTAAAAATTGTTAAGCCCCAATCATGACAAGCAACTTACTACAGTCGCCGTTCGATAACTGAAAGTTTTTTAACTGCAACGCTTTTCAACTGCAAGACCGATAACTGCAACAACTTTGCAATTATCGGACCGCAATCCGTCAAATCTGAAATCAAAGTCATGTTTGACATTGAAGTGACAAATCTCGCGGGAGGGTTCTAAATGCATTCGAAAATGAAAATTGTTGAATCTCTTGAAACATTTCAAAAGGACTTTTTCATTTTTCTCGATTTTTTTCGATTTCGTTTACTTGTTGTCTCTTCATTCTAAATGGGAGATTATAGATCTCCAATATTAATCAATAAAGCAAAATCACCATGTTATGTGGTTCACTTCCCGTAATTATTATAAGAGAAAAAAATTATTTCTTGTGCATTGTTTGGCTAGCTTTCCCTACTCAGTGAGGCAGTGTATAGTAGATCACGAACAATATTTTGTGACCTAGCGTTAAATAGACCATTTTAGGAACTGACAGGTGTCACGGATCATGCTGACATTGATGTTGCTTTTACTTGCGTTATGTCACCAGTTCTGTCAAAATTTCATTCGTGAATTGAGTTCAGAAACCTCTCGTAAAATAGTCTTCTGTAGTGATGAACTTTATCTTCGCCTACATATTAGTTATGTAAAGTAGTTACTAAAACGCAATAAATTATGATGCGGAAATATGACTATCAAATTGATTAATCAAAATGCTTGCCTATTTTAGTTTTCTGCTATTTTTTGCCACTATTCCATTGAAAAAATACATTTCGACATCATTGAAAAATTGAAAACAAAAATAGTAGTGACGGACCCCCCTCTAAATTTTGGCATGTGTCAAGTGTTGCAGTTATCGAACGGCATTCGATAACTGCAATGTAAACATGTTGCAGTTAGCGAACGACGACTGTATATTATTAAAAATGGTCAATCTTTGTTGAAACGCAAAATTCGATTGATCTGATTAGTCAACGTTTATTTACTAGAAAAAAATCACAGGAGGGTTGTGTGCAAAGCCACGACCGCAAGGTTGAAGTAGAATACTTTTACACAGCTCTACTTACGGCTGTGAATTAACCTACGGCCGGCGTATCGGTTCGCGCCGCTTATCGCGTTTAGCCTGGCAGAGGCCTAATGCGCACGGCCAATACAATAGAAAGGTGTTTTCACATTGAAAATTAGACACGGCTGAGTAAGTATTGGCAAATGCATCTACCGCTAATACCGCCGCTATCGTACGAAAAATGACGCGCGTCTAAGAACACCCGAACTGTTTCGCCGTGCCGCTTCCATTTACTTCCTTATTACATCGGCCTTAGGGAAGTACCGGCTGCACCTACCGCTGAGGCTGTTACCATACTGCTACTGGTACCCAAAGCTATTAACTCTTCAAATTAAGTGTTTTATTTGTCCTCAAAAAAACAATTGTTCAATTCCATATCGGATATGATGCAATCGCATCTCTGTAATATTACCGACAGTAATATTCTTCTAAACAAAATGATCCTACTTTTCCATTAGAGGGAGTGCCGGCTGATGTACCGCAAAAATCTCGCCCGATCGCTCGCGTTGGCGTTCAGCCTGGCAGAACCTGAGACGTGGTGACCAACCACAGGGCAAGTGATTTGTGAAGGCAGTGAAGGCAGCCACAGGCGCGACCCGCTGCTATGGTCTGTTACTGCTGAGTGCCGATATCTGCTGTTACTGCGTTCAACGTTGTGGACGGTCCATCCAGTTCACCTTCCGACTAATGAATGTAGCTAGTTTTCCCAGAAACACTCTTTTATAGCCGAAGGGTGCTACGTAATAGGCCACGCCATTCAATTCAGGTTTACCATTTCCTTATGTTCTTTAGACGAATTATTCCACAATTTGCATTTGATTTTTGTATCCAGCGAATAAACACCGATGGTGCTCTCACACACGCAACGGTTTTAACCCGTATCTTATTGCGGTTTGTAACATCAAGCGATTTCGTTTGCTCGCTGTTGCGTGTTGCATCATGTTGCAACTTGGCAACTGGGAGACGACGAAATTCTGTTACTGCTGATTGATTGAATCGACTTCATATTAGCTCTGCCTAGTCGAACTAACTGTCTTTGTGAATGCGGTCTAACAGGGCAGTTTATTATTCAATGTCGGTTATGCTGATCGCAGCCTTTGCGCTGCCCCTACAGTGGGGGGTTTACTAAATAAAGTGAAAATTAGACAACTACAACAGAATTTGATTGCATCCCGCACAGAATGTCTGCTTGTGTTGATGCCAAAAGATTATTAACCTTCAATTATTTGTTTATTTGCCTTAAAAAAAGCATGTTGCGGTTCAAAATTGGTTGCTAATTACAACCTTTGAGCTGCCCAAACATTGGGGGAATTAAGATACACGGACACGTGCACTGTGGAAGCTATTTCACATTCAGTAAATTAGACGGGTGCGACAAATTTAAATTGCTAGGATGCAACACAGAATGCTTGCTTGCGTTGACAAAAATTATTAACTTTCAATGACTTGTTTGTTCGCCTTGAAAAAAGCATTTTGATTTCCGAAATTGGATTTCCTGATGGCAATCTTCATGCTGCCCCAACACGGGGGGGAATAATGGCTGTCTGGCGACACACGCTGAGAAAAACCGCGCTGCTCCTGAGACGTGGTGACCAACCACAGGGCTAGTGCTGCTGCTAAGGAAGGACGACTGCTGTTGTCGCTGTCTAGAGCTATTATGAGCGGCTCCGGCTGAAACAGGCTATTATATAGGCCAAATAGCATGTTTTCAATTGTAAGGTATATGATCCTGTCGACCGTGCTTGGGAAGCGAGCATATAACGACCAATCAGAGGTCGAATTTTTCGTTTTGACAAGGCTTGACTATTTTCAATAGTACAATAGTGTGAATAATAAAATTACAATTATCTTATTTTGGGAAGAATCTTAGAAGATTTTCCAATCTATTGCTGCAAGAACGAAGGAAATCCACCGAATACTAACCGATTTATTAGCGTTTGAAATTGGACATATTTTTCACTTTTTTCGGTTTTAGATTTTCATTTCACATCCCTATGTAGCCGAACTTCCTGAGAGAAGTATTCTACTTCAAAATGACTGACACGCAAACAGCCGGGTTATCTTTCTTGTAAAAGTATTCTACTTCCACCTTGCGGTCGTGGCTTTGTACACAACCCTCCTGTGATTTTTATATTATTCTAACTTTCTAGTGCTTACTTTTACTATATTCAATCTATTTTTATCAAAAAACTTGATTTTGCTGTACTACTATATTGTGTCAACGGAGTTGTTTAAGAAAATCAAGTTTTTTGATGAAAATAGATTGCATCTAGTAAAAGTAACTATTAGAAAGTTAGAATAATATAAAAATAAAGTAACTAATAGCAGTTTTTACGGTCAATGAGCAAAATGTTCGTAGAAATTTCGATTTTATTACCACTACAGCGCCATCTCTAAGAATTTAACATTGTTTCGGGTGTCCCATTGTTTTAAATCTCAAATATTTGTTAAGGCTCAACCGCAACGTATATACTGATAGAAAAATTGGTGATTGAAACAAACATTTTTATAGTTGAACGTGAACCTAAAAGCTAGACAACTTTATTTTCAAGAGAAATATTTCGGTAATACACGATGACGGTAGATATAGGCGATTAAAATGACTGTTCGACTGATGATTTGTAGGCACCATTTTACCGAAAACATCATATCAAGCAGTCTTCTTCTAGATTTTATCTATCAAGATTCTATTTGCAGTGAGTTATCACGAGTTTACGTAGCGGGAAACTTTAAATATTCAGTTTTTTTTTACTAAGCGGTAGATTTGTAGGCTGACCAGACGTACCGTTTTGAACGGGACAGTACCGTTTTCTCGACTGTTTTAACCGTCCTGTTTTTTGCCATTTTGTACAGTTTTCGGATACTCCTTAAAAAAAAGGGCCTTGCCCCTCCCCCGAAGTTGGCGCCTATGCTGAGTGCGTTTTGTGCCTTCAGGAACTCATTGCAAAAAATCACACTCTTCAGGATCGGGTAAGTTTATCAAAGCAATGAATAATTTTTTGCATGCTTTGGTTGGTAAAATTTTCAAAAATCAATTTTATCATGTGTCCCGTTTTTTTGAACCCATTTGTCCCGTTTTTTATCTCGAAATCTGGTCAGCCTATAGATTTGGATCTCATATATTTGCAATTTCATATGTATTTCCTTGACAGTAATCAGTCTACTAGATGCTGCTTAAAGTTTCTAATCAGCTGCACTGTTATTGACGTCAAGAACATCCATTTTACGCAAATATCGCATGAAAAACAGTCTCCTGTGCATATGGGCGATTAAAATGACTGTTCGACTGACAGCTGGCACTGCAGTCAAAATGATAATGATGATTTATAGGTAGCATTTTAACTTATTAAGATTCTATTTGCAGTGAGTTATTACGAGGTTACGTAGCGGGAAACTTTAAAAATTTAGATTTTTTTCACTAAACGATCTACCGTTTAAACTAAGAAAATGCAATTCCAACACGCTATGTACCTACCTACTCCTGTAAAAACCTAGCCTCAAATTTGAAACGAAACCGGATCTCATATATTTGTAATTTCATATGAATTTTCTTGACAGTAAGCAGTCTACTAGATGCTGCGGTAAGTTTCTAAACAGTTGTACTCTTTTTGACGCCAAGAACAACCATTTTATGCCTTATTCAGACTACACCGGCGTTCACATTGGAGTGAGCTGATATGATTTTACATTTGCGTTGGTGATTGAAAAAAGAAGAAAACAAAATCAGGTCAAAGCTAAAACAAAATAACAAGAGCAATGGGATTAGGATAGAGATGTCAGTGAGTTGCCTCGCACCAACGCGAACTCTCATATGCAATTGACAACATGTGCGGGATGAAAGTATCAAAAATATCTCCTTCCTTTTTTCTCGCATGCAACGCGAAGTGCGAAATTTGTAGGGTTGCGTCAAATGTCTGTTGGCCGTGTTGCCAACTGCTTGAAATGTGGTTATATTGGTTTTCGAACATGATATCCGCGATAGCATGTAGTCGAGGTGATATCTGTTGACAGCTCGATTGTATGGGATATCAGGTAATATGGATGGTGATATGGCCTCGATAGCACGAATCGCCTGATATCAGGTGATATGCGGTGTAGTGTGAACGGGGTATTATACGCAAATATCGCATGAAAAACAGCCTACTGCTAGGCGCTAGACAACTTTATTTTTAAAAGAAATATTTCGATAATATTATACGATATTGGTGGATATATTTAGATATTTATCGTTTATCTGTCACATTCATATCACTCCGACAGTAATGTGCTGTCAAGGAGTTGTGATATAAGTAGACGGGTGCCTGAAAATGCAACGATAAATACTTTGTAACATCCAATATTGGAAATATTTCGCAATATATCAATAGTATCTTGCCCCTAAGTCTACTGTGTATATCAGGATATCAACAAAAAAACATCATATCAAGAAGACTGGGAACTCTGCCTGAGATTGAGCGACAGTTTTGGCAGCGCAGTCTTTCGAGTAAAAGTAGAACTGATGCATGCTAGTGTGTGTACTGGCTATGCGAATGCAAGCCGAACGCACAGGTTTGCCCACAACATACGCCCATTCTGTTCGCAGCGATGCAAACTTCCACCTTTAATAGATGGAGTGCGCTGTTTGATGTGACGCTTGTCATTTGTATGGGATCGATCCAGAGATGCCAGTCTTCTTGATATGATGGTTTTGATATCAGCCTTGGCTAAAAATTGAATTTACACGGTTAAATTAACTAATTATGAGTTCGAAAACTGCCAATTTTTGAGTTCGATTCTGAGTAACTTTGATTAAGTGAAATTGGTAGAAAAAATTCATATGATGGATCGATGCAGCATACCTATTTTGGAGTGAAATGTTTTAGGTTGTATTTAATATAAAATTGGTAGTTTCCTTCGATCCCTTCCCTCAAGAATTTTCACTGCTCGAGAGGTTTTGGTTTACCTAATTTTGGATGAAATTTTTTAACCTGCCAGTGCTGTCAAGAAAGAAACAGTTGTGAAATCAACAGTGTTTTTTTTTCAACGAGTGCTAAAAATTCGGTTTTCCAGTGCAAAAAGGTTCGGGGTAGTATTTTGTTTGCTTTGAAATATTCAAAGTGAATGAAATATATTCATCGATTAGAGAAAGGTAAGGTTTGTGATTTTGAAATGCGAAATTCTCCATAGTCTAATACAAATTCTGTTTTCTGTAGACTTTCTTCCGATATCAAAACCAACCGCAAAAGAAGTGGTTTCGTCTGCGGGGACACCAGACCAGAGAATGAACTGTTGGTGTCCCAAGCAGCACTTGCAACATGTTTTCAAATGAGGCTACTCAACATTTGTTGTTTTAAAACTTTTTTAGCGGTGCAAGAAATTTTCCCGGTTACTCTAAAGAAATTTAAAAGTATTGAGCAACATTTTGTTAAAATTTATTCACTTCTGTTCGAGCGTCTTGATAGAATATTTTCACTACACATTACACTTTTTATCCACTTTCACTATTTAATTCTATCACTTTAAAGTAAAGTGATAGAATTAAATAGTGAAAGTGGATAAAAAGTGTAATGTGTAACATTTTGTTATTTACGTGTATCATTCTCGTAACTGAGCCCTAGAAGTAATTCCAATAGTTTCCTGCAATCTATTTCCAACTGCATATTTCATGATGCTTTTAAATAACGATATTGTTACATGATGTTGCACCCCAGATGGTCTCGAGGTACGATGCTGGCTGGCTTATCAAGCCAGTCGTCGTAGGTTCGAGTCTCGGCTCGGGGGAGACTGTTAGTGTCAGTAGGATCGTAGCGCTAGCCCCGCAATTGTCCTGTACACTGAACAGTCGGCTGCGAAGTCTGTGTATAAATAAACAGAAGGTCAAGTTACGAATCGGAATGTACCACCAAGGCTTTGCTTTGCTTTTTACATGATGTTGCATAATGTTGTTTCACAAATGTTTTCTTCTAAGGAAAGCAAACTAGTGATGAAAATGTGTAGCAACATCTTGTTAAACCATATATTTGCTAAAATCACCACACAGTAAGCAGCCATCTTTAATATAAATGAATGATAAATGATTTTTGTTGGAAATATAATTTTGTTATTCCATATTTCGCATGATTAACACTGCATATCCACTGAGCAAGGTTTTCTGAACTATCGTTTCCCAAAACATGTTCATAATTTGGCGAGTTTGAATAGTAAAATTTATTTTACAACACTTCATAAAAGGCGCGTGAATAATTACGAAGTAAATGTTGGCAATACTGCAGCTGAGTTACATAGGGCGCGAATACACCCTTCGAAAACATGTATGTGTGAGGAGACAGCCGGAATAAAACCACGAGAAACTAACTTTTCATTCTATTAAAGACTGTACTTGAATAAACACGTTATTAAGTTTACTTCGACGAGTTATTTCTTTCCGCGGTTAATTCTACATTTTCCTTACGTATAGTTCGATTCTTACCGGCGAACAGGTTATGGGCCCAGCGAGTAAACCGCGAATAGAATCGGTGTCGGAAAGTCGGTTACCCTTTTTTCGTTTTTATTTCGTGATCCCGTGAGTGAGTTTTTTTTTCGCGATGGCGGACCAGCCACGTTTTTCACTCCCGAAGTTGAACAACCAAAATTATCAGTCTTGGAAGTTCAAGATCGAAATGCTGCTCATTCGCGATGAATTGTGGCATGTCATTTCGCAGCCGAAGCCGGAACCCGTAACGGCAGCATGGACCAAAGCAGATCTAAAAGCGCGAGCCACGATTGGATTGTGCATAGAAGACAATCAAACGAGTCTGATCCGAAACTGCACCAATGCTCAAGATGCTTGGAAAGCATTAAAGGACTATCACGACAAAGTTTCTGATGTTTACCTGCTCAAGAAACTTACGCGACTAGAGCTAGGGGAGAATGGCGATATGGAGCAGCACCTACAACAATTTACAGATTTGCTGCAACGTATTGCAGATGCAGGTGAAGCGATCCCGGTGAAATGGCAGGTGGCGATGCTCTTGTGTTCGTTGCCTGATACGTACGACCCTCTAACGACAGCATTGGAGCAGCGGCCGCGAGATGAATTAACGTTGGATTTGGTAAAATCAAAGTTGCTCGCCGAAGCTGAGAAACGCCGAGAGCGGAACGGAACAGCAAGTGTAAGCGGTGAAAAAGCTTTGCGAACGGAGTTTCGCAAAAGTAGGAGTACCGTTAGTGATGTGAATGAAGAAGCTCCAGTTTGCTTCCATTGTAGGAAGCCAGGACACTTTAAGCGAAATTGTCATAGTTTCAAAAGGGGGGCTAGTTCATATTCGGCAAAGAAAACGGAAACATTGGGTCAATCCAAGAAAAAGGAAGAAGTAAAGGTTAAACAAATGAGTGTCGATAATAACCCTCTTGCTTGGATTGTCAGTGACGGTGAACAGTATTGTTGGTGCGTTGATAGCGGCGCGTCCCGTCATATGACAGGTGACAGACATTTTTTCTCAGTGCTCAAAAAAATTGAAGCGTGTTGCTAGCGGATGGCGCAAAAGCTGAGGCTATTGGCTCTGGCCAAGGATCGATTGTTGGTGTTAATGGTGCAGGTGACACCGTTGAAATTGTGTTGCGCGATGTATTATTTGTCCCGAAGTTAACGAGTGGATTGATTTCGGTGAGTACACTTGCATCGAAAGATTTCCATGTTGTATTCACTGACAATCGTTGTGAAATACGAAACCAACGTGGGGAGGTGTCAGCGGTGGCGACTCGCCGCGGTAATTTATACGGATTGTGCACTTCGGAGCAAGCGATGATTAGTGTACAGTCGCAACATACCGTGAATTGCCAGCATATCTGGCACCGTCGTCTCGGTCATCGTGACCCCGACGTGATTCACGCCGAAGGAATGAAGCTTATCTACTGTGGTTTAAAAACAATCTGCCGCTGTTGCTTAGAAGGAAAAATGGCTCGCGCTCCATTCAAGAAGCAAGTCGATCGAGGTTCGAAAGAGAGGTTAGATATAGTACATACGGATTTTAGTGGACCTATGATAAGCACCCCTAGCGGAAATGAATACTCCCTTATTCTCATTGACGATTTTACCCGAATGGCGTTTTTGTACTTGTTGAAGGCGAAGTCGGAGGCCGCCAGCAAAATTAAAGATTTTGTACAGTTTCGTAGAACGCAGTTCGATAAGACGCCTCGTGTTATCCAGTCAGACAATGGCGGTGAATACACAGGAAAGGACTTGCAAGCTTATCTGAAGGGTGAAGGTATTGTGAGCCACTTTACAGTTCCCTATTCACCTCAACAAAACGGCTTGGCAGAGAGAAAAAAACCGTTATTTGAAAGAGATGACATTGTGTATGTTGCTGGAAGCCGGTTTGGAGCAGAAATATTGGGGTGAAGCGGTTTCTGCAGCGACCTATATTCAGAACCGTTTACCAACAAAGTCAATTGGAATGAGTCCGTTTCAGAAGTGGTATGGCAGAAAACCATCATACCAACATTTGAAGATTTTCGCAGTGAGGCTTGGGTGCAGATTCCTGCACAGAAAAGGAAGAAAATGGAAGTGAAAGCTCAAAAATTAGTGTTCGTGGGATACTCAAAACAACAAAAAGCATATCGTTTTCTTGATAAGGACAATGATCGGATTACGATCAGTCGTGACGTGAAATTTATAGAAGATATACAAATGAATAAAGGTAGTGAAGAACAGAAGAAACGAATGAACAACAGTGAATTGAACGATGAAACAGTGATTGTTTTAAAACCGACAGAAAATGAAAATGACGAACTTGCTCAAGAAGACGAGATGCAGGGATACGATACCGCCAAAGAACTTGAGTTAGACGAAGAAGAATCAGATGAACGTGATAGTGACAGTGCTAGTGCTAGCGGTACGCAGCCGGTTTCTCGGTTGAGAGCGACGAGAGGCGTTCCGCCGGTTAGATTCAATGACTACGTTCTTGGTCTAATGGTGATGGAGCTGAATGAACCGACGACATACAGAGAGGCTATTGAAAGTGATGAAAAGGACCAGTGGCTGCAAGCTATGAATGAAGAATACAAATCGTTGATCTCGAATAATACCTGGGAGCTAGTTAATCCGCCGACAAATCGCAACATTGTTGGTTGCAAATGGGTTTATCGAAAAAAGTTAGATGCAAATGGAAATGTTCAAAGATTTAAGGCTCGATTGGTAGCCCAAGGATATACGCAACGATTCGGGTCAGATTACGACCAGACTTTTGCCCCGGTTGCGATGCAATCGACATTTCGTTTGATGTTAGCAATAGCTGGAAATCATAAAATGATGGTAAAGCATCTTGACATAAAAACCGCCTATTTGAATGGGACATTAAACGAAGAGATCTACATGCGCCAGCCCCCTGGTTTCATCATGCAAAAAAGGTCGAATCAAGTTTGTAAATTAGTGAAAAGCATATACGGCTTGAAACAGGCGGCCAGAGTTTGGCATCAGACAATAACAGGCATCCTGGCAGAACTTGGGTTCAGCCAATGCAAAGCGGATACGTGCTTATATAAAAAGCGCGTTGATGGCGAAACGTGGGTTTATCTACTTATATACGTGGATGATATTCTCGTAGTATGCAAACAGGAGGAGAATATTGATGCTGTTGAGATCGCACTGCAAGAGAGGTTGAAAATCACGAAGCTTGGAAATATCAACTGTTTCTTGGGAATTTGTGTACAAAAGGACAGCAACGGATTTTACAACTTAAGTCAAGCGAACTTCATACGCAAAATCATAAAACGTTTCGGGTTGGAAGACTCGAAAAAGTCTAAGTACCCGATTGATCCTGGGTACTTTAAGCTGAAAAACAATAAAAGGATGGAGGACAACAGTGAGTATCATAGCCTCATCGGATCTCTACTGTACGTATCATCGAATAGCCGTCCGGACATCGCAGCGTGTGTTGGTATTTTGAGTCGGAAAATCAGCTGTCCATCAGAATCGGATTGGACGGAAGCTAAGAGGATTGTCCGTTACCTTGCGTACACAGTGGAATACAAGTTGCAATTAGGTGAGAACGGGGCAGATTTCAAGCCTATTGGTTACTGCGATGCCGATTGGGCCGGAGATAGCAGTGATAGAAAATCTTGCAGCGGTTTTGTGTTTCGTATAGGAGGAGCTACCATTAGTTGGGTCAGCAGGAAACAACCTTGTGTAACAACTTCGACAATGGAGGCAGAATACGTTGCCCTAGCTGAGGCTGCGCAGGAGTTGATGTGGCTGAGAAGTTTATTGGGGGAGCTAAATGAAAAACAAATCCAACCAACTGTGGTTTATGAGGACAACAAGAGTTGCCTGCAGTTTGCTAGTTTGGATCAGCAGAAGAAACGGTCAAAACACATCGATACCAAGTATCATTACACTCGTGAACTTGTGTCTAGAGGAGTGATCGAGCTTCGATATTGTACACCGGATGAGATGTTAGCAGATGTCCTAACCAAACCACTGGGATCAATAAAAATACAAAAGTTTGCCACCCGCATTGGTCTTATTCGCAACCAACAAAGTAAAGAGTGAATTCGCGAGGAGGAGTGTTGGCAATACTGCAACTGAGTTACATAGGGCGCGAATACACCCTTCGAAAACATGTATGTGTGAGGAGACAGCCGGAATAAAACCACGAGAAACTAACCTTTCATTCTATTAAAGGCTGTACTTGAATAAACACGTTATTAAGTTTACTTCGACGAGTTATTTCTTTCCGCGGTTAATTCCACATTTTCCTTACGTATAGTTCGATTCTTACCGGCGAACAGTAAAAACATTGTTTGCACGGTAAGTTTTGAATCGCAGGTAGAATTACATAGCTATCAGAAGAGTAAGTAGAGAAAAAATTGATATATTTGAGGTTTTTATAATGTATGTAGTTATATGAAACTTCGCGACACCATCACCGAAGAGTAATAGGAGTAAAGGTAAACAAACTAAATTTTATTTCTCCTCTCTTTTCTTCCTATTCTGCAACGGCTACCGATGCAGATGATGATTTCACATAGCACTGTTAGTTGCATATAGGCTCCACCTCTTGCGCTTTTTCGGTTATTTACATGTTGAACAAAAGTAACGGATGCGAATTATTACAATCTTTGAATGCAGAATTGCAACAATGTGTGCTGCTTGGGGTGCGCCAGAGTGGCACGGGCCGGATTTTGGTCTTCCGGAAATTTACAGCGTCTAAGATCCCACCAAGAAAACGAACGGACGCACCTCAAAATCGATTGTGTGATAAGCAACTTTTGGTTGTTAGAGGGAAAATAAACAATCTCATAAATATTATCTTCAGTGTTTTTAATATTGGGTAGTTTTATCGAAGAACTTCATTTTGGGTTGAAATTACTTATTTTTTAGAAATATGTCATTAAAAGCTACTTAGTTTTGGGTGAAGTTTACTCACTGATATGTTAAAACTATCCACTTTGCATTACCAAAACAAACTAGTTGCTGGTTGAATTGACGAACTTATTCGTTAAAATTACCAATTTTTGTTGATAATCATGAACTTGAACATCCCAATATGCGTTAAAACAAGTTATTTTTGTTTTTTTGTTTTATCTCATATGTTACCAATTTTCAGGTATATTTCGTTATCTAATTATAGGTATGATCATACAACTCAAAAGTAGGTATAGCTAGAGTGCCTGTAAATATATAGAGTGGCGACACTGTCAAAATTGGAATAAAAATTATCTGTCAGTGTCATTCCAATTGAGCAAACAACCTATTAAACACGTGTGGGAAAAAGAGAAAGGATGTTCAGTGTTACCAGCGTTACTTTGGATGACACGGCGCCACTCTAGTTATATATTGGCATTCTAGGTATAACCTCTCTACCCAGTTGTTGAGTTTGTGCGCTTCAAGGCGTCGTACACAAATTACGTAATGCATGAAGGGGGGGGGGGGGGGGGGGGTTGAGTCCACGTTACTTATTGTTACATAGGGGAGAGGGGGGGTAGTTGAGACCGTTACGTAACTGTATTGTTTGCTCAAAATTGCGAATTTGGAAGGGGGGGGGCGGGATGTCCAGCGTTACGTAATTTTAGGGGGGGGGGTCATATCGAACGTTACTTATCGTTACATAGGGGGGAGGGGGTCTGAAATCTAGGTTTTTAGCGTTACGTAATTTGTGTACGACGCCTAAGGGGATTTTAAGTGATTTCTACTTATGTATAGGGTTTTCCCGGTAAGCGTGTAGTACGTCCACTTTTAACGAAACATAGTGGTGTTTTACTCAGTTTAGAGTTAAATTAAATGAGCGTGTGTAGTCTGTACGAAACTTAGCACTTTTTACTCAATTTGGAGTAAAAATAACAGTGTGCTGTATACACGCTCACTCTGGATAACCCAAAACTGAGTCAAAACCTAATCAGTTTCGCTAAAACCGTACACTGAAACGAAGGATATGGTATTTTTTACCATATCAGAGGGTAAAATTGAAAAGTAGGCACCACTTAATTTTAGCTGACTAGTAACTACATTCGGGGTGAATAAAATGAACAGTTATTTTTACCATGCATCAGTAACTGTAGTAAGTGTAGTTAAATTTATATAATTTATTGTGTTTTTTACCATTTGGGTAACATTCTGTGTAGTATTTTCGACCATCTGCAGACAATTCCGAAATTCACTTTCACTGTACGAGTTTATCTGCTGCGGTAAATTTCACAATGAAAATAAATAAAATCAGTATTAAGCATTGTCAGCATAAAAACTTTATTTTAGTTTGGTTTACTATTATTATGGTTATGTATGGTATTATACATGATTCAATGTCGGTATATTTCACAATGAAAATATTTAAAATCAGTGTTTCGTATTGTCAGCATAAAAACTTTATTTTATTTTGTTTGTATTTATAGTTATGTATAGTATTATATATGAAATAATGTATCACAAATTTGGTTCAAATGAAATATTTCTTCAGTCTTATGTATAGCTTATTTTCTATGGAATACAAATGAATCGGAGGCCCATCGAATTCATTAACCTCAGCAATTTTATACATATCACATGGACCTGTAACTTCGAATGCAGCATAATGTTCTGAGTAGTTTGATATTCGCCATTTACGACACACAAAGTACAGATCATCATTTTTGATTAGGATGTCCCTTATTTCATATAGTTCTATGTTGCTCAACCGACGACTCGATTTTGACAGAAAATATCCTATTTTGTATTCAACGCCTTTGTATGACACATTATTAGAAGCTTGAAAATTATGTAAATGAATATTACTGTCAATATCTAGGAGTGCAAAGTACGGCATGTTTATAAGTTTGACTGTGACTGCATTCTTATATGTAAGGTCGATTCCAAAAAAATTAGCATTGTTTAGGTTATTGGAGAAAATTAGACTAGCCTTTGTACACAGTGTTAAACAAATATTTCGTCTAGAGGTGATGTTTCTGCAATACTTTTTGAATATCTGGTGAAATGCTTCGAAGCGGAAACTCCATGTATAACGAGGTGGGCCTAGTTTTCTGATGGTTTGTACATAGTGGAGTAGTATATGATATTTTGGCTTCAACTTCTCATTAAATAACTGTGTGTATAATGTGTGATGGTATATAATCTGTTCTTCTAGTATCTTCAATAGATGTTCGTTGAAACTAGGAAGCATAACTAAATCAACTAATTCGACCAATGATAACACGAAATTCCAAACTTCGTTATTTTGCGGCACTAGATCTCCAAAAATTAATGGAAAATATCTTACAAATCGCAACATGTCTTTAGCAGTCATTTTGAAAGAAGCTGTTCTTATGTGATTTTTTTTATTTTTTTTTAACGAATGTTGTTTCTCACTTTCACCATATTTAAACTTTTTTATGCGATAGTTTATGGTATGTAAGGAAATTTTCAATGTTTTTATCATGTAGTTTAAAACTGCGGCGAAATCGTAGGCGCAGATACCATGCGAGAATAAATCGTGCATAACGTCAACCACACACGATTCTTCAGCATGGTAATATTTTAGTCTATTAGATTCAGAATTTTCTTTGATTCCTGTTTCTTTAAAAGGTTTATTTAAATCTTCTTCGTAGTTACTTTTTGTTCGATTTAATTCCCGATGCAGTTGAATTTGAGTTTGCGCTGCTTTTTTGTCCAGCTTACAAAATCGGCAGTAATACATAGAGCTAAATGAGGTTGCATAGCCCATAAAAGTATTTATGCTCAAGTTATCACTTAGGAGTCCTAACAGTACAAAGTAAACTTTTCGCTCGACCCCTTTTATGTTCATAAGTAACCCGTTTTGTTCTATATCTACTAGAATTGACACTAATTCCTCTAAAGGCTTGGCTGGACCAAGATGACTTAAATCAGATGCTTTGATGAAACCTGCTGCAAAAATATTCCTTAGCCTCGATATGTAGAACGATGGAATTGTTGGAAACGAATAATATATTCCACAAACTTTGTGTGTTCCAGAGTGCGCACCAATTGCGTCATTCAATTCGACCTCGTCCGAAAAAAGAAAATAGGGTATTACAGTTCGCCCTTTGAATTCCTCTTTGACTGATTTTCACAAACTCCCATTAACAACGTTGTTAATGTTTTCATTTTTTTCTAAATTTTGCATATTTTTAGTTGTTTCATCGTACACATTGTCACTTTCAAAAAATGATGCTATTTGATGTTTAATCGGCATAAGGCAACTTTTAGATATACGGTTAGAGTTTTGATATTCATAACTAACTACGTGGAGTTCATCTGTTAGGTTAAGTGTATGAAGATTACTTTTAAATTTCTGCTCTGTGTCGATGAACTGAAAAGGGTTCCTAATATCATTAAATAATTCTTCATATTTTTCAGCCGCTTGGGGACAGGCTACTGTTTTAATTACATCACAAATAGGGTTAATTATATCCTGTGTTATGCTATTTTGTAAATTGACGACGTCTTTGCGCGTAAAATTTTTCTTACTGTATAAATTTAAAGTAAAATTAAAGAAAGATTCCTTAGGTTGTTACGTAACTTCAGTATTTCTCCTTCTACTTTAGCTCTACTCCATGTTTCTTCTTCTACATTTTCCCTACCACTTGTTTCATCTTCTACATATTCTCTGCTATGCGTTCGTTCGTCGAATGTGCTTTCAATGTTATTATTCTCTTCTACAAAAAGTTCTTCATGAAAATTGGTTTGGCTCGAATCATCATGTTCCATTGAAGTCACAAACATATACGCATGTTTAGTGATAATATGTCGTTTGAATCGATAGCGATTTGAAAAAAACATTCTAGGCTCACAACTCACGCATAGATATTTGAATATTGTCGGTGTTCCATGTATTACAGTAACGTGATGAATGTACTGATCGAAAGTAGCTGAAACATTATCGCAGAGGAAACAATTCATGTTTCACGCGCTCTTAAAAAGGCCGTAAGTTGTAGCAGTTGAGAATTTTTTGATTTCCTTGTGTAATCGATGCCGTAGAAATGCCGACTGATAAAACACCAGAACAATTCACAGCTCTCGGGAAAGTTGAAATTAAGAGCAAATGTAAGCTTTACAACCAAGTCCAAGCAACGTAAGAATGTTGGAAGCTTATATTGCAGTTTCTGTGTGACGACATAAAACGATTCCAATTCCTGTGGTCTACCTACTGCACAAATTCTTGGAGGTAGTGATATGGCTTTTGATTCGTAATCAGCACGTAATCAGCATCACTCAAGTTTTCCTTGAACTCCTTATCAGATTCGAAAATGTAGCAGACGTCGAGTTGTGCTTGCATAATCGTTGGTAGCTTTCTAGATGATGTTCTTGAAGGTTTGATGACTGCATGAAAAATAGTACATAAGATGTAATCACGCGTATCTGGAATAGTTTTTTTTATTATATGGTTAATTTACAACTGAATTAAATATTACCCTGGGAGATAGAAGGTTTGTCTAACAAGGCGATCAAATACAATGAATGATCATCTTTCACGTTACTGATTTGAACATAGTCACGAAAGTTTACCACGAAGTGCTCCCAGCGATCGTAGAGCTTATTAATTCCAACAGCTTCGTAAAGATAATCGAAATCCGCTTCAATCTAAAACAAATTAAAAAAGTGGAAATATTGGAATTGTCCGGAACAGGGATGCCATAATTTTTATTTCGTACCAAAAGGTATCCATTATCGTCTGTAATTCTCGGCCATTCGTTCAAAACGTTGCTTTTCGATAAATCCTTGTCTTCAATGATGTTCTTGAGGCGCAAGAGAAAGGTTTCAGTCCACTGTTGAATGACTCGCTCAGCTGGTGCACTGTTGTTCCGTAACCATGTTTTAAGTGAAGTTTGTGATTCTATTTCTATTAACGAAAAATTTTAGTTTTAAATTTAAGTTGTTATTTAAGTAAATGTTATTTCTAGAGAACCTTAAATTGAGAGACGCGACGAGGCTTTTTTTGAACGGAATGGAACTCGATCCTCTTTGGTTCAAAATAAGTGCCTCAATTTCTTTTCTCAATTCAAGGTTCTCTAGTTATTCAATACCAATACAATTAAACAGAATAATTACCTGGTTCAGATAAATTAACCGCAGCAGCCCGTCTGGAAAGCAGCAAACTTGTCTCTTCGGGTTTCGATTTCTGAATCTTTTCCTTTTTCCTGTTATGGAAACGATCATATAACAGTCCAGATGGATGGTTTTGTTTGCTTTGGAATCGCGCGGATTATAATACGTTTCCTGAAAATGATTAGAAACTAAAAGATTAGAAATTTTAAAAATACAGCTTAAAAATTATAATTACGGCAATCTCTGTGGGGAATCTTTGTGCGATTAGTTCTGCAAATTTAGCCATGTCCGGTAGAGTAAAATGCTTCTGATTGGCTATGTAATAATCGACCACTGTATGAGACAAAGCCTTCCGGTGTGAAATATCTAACGCATTGTGCCATTCGTAATATTTAACAACGATTTTTCCTTTTTCATTACGGCTTAGAATATCATCTAACAAACGGGTGGTAACGATTGTCGGAAGTAACCATCGCTCGGAACTACAGCTCGCACATTGCATATCGTCATTATGCTTTTCCGTCAAGCATTTTCAGGTACTGAAACGTTTTTCCATGACCTATAATGCGGAGCACGGCAAACTCTATACCTAAATGATTATGTAGTTATGATAAATTTAAGACTTACTAATCAGAATAGCGTAAATAGTCGGATCAAGTTGCCAATCATCAAGCATCAGTTGCCGCAGCTCCGGTATTTGTTCAGCATCTGAGATATTTTTACCGTCATGACTTATACTTTTATAATGTTACGCTCATACAAACCTGCAATCAACTCCGGGTTGGAAAACAGATCATCCACTATTAATTCCACTTTTTCGGTGCCCATGTGTTGTGTTTCACAGTAAATATTCAAATTAAAATTGTCAACACTCACTTAGCAGCGTCCTGAAAAAACTGCGCATGAGAAAAATGGCTGCTCTTGAGGGGCTTTCAACATATAACGAAAACCAACACGTTCATGGTAAATTTCGGGAAAAAAACGACGTAACGATCGCAATAGTTCTATCGACAATATTTGAAGTTAATTTCAAAGTAACGTAGTAAGTTCACCAATGCTTACATGAGTCGTATTTTCAACAAGAACACAAACATCGAATTGACATTATTTCCAGTCAGTTTTACCATATTGGTTGTGATATTGACTAGGGTTGCCAGTCAATTTTCATATACAACATCATTCAATTTAATAACGCAGCATAGTTAATAAAACAGTTTGTTTCTTTCGTTAAGCAATGGTATTTTCTACTATAATGCAGTCCTTTTTAATGGATTGTACATCAAAGTTACTATTTTCAGGTATAGTATTTTTAACTAATATTTTGTTATTAGCCGTACCAGATCATTGCTTTCTGTGTATGTACTCAAAATTGAGTAGAAGTTGTTTTACTCATTTTTGAATACCGCCGAATGTTATAAAAATTGAGTAAATATTACCCATATTATACCTGATGCGCGATGCGTAAAAGTTACTCATTTTCGACTCAAAAATTTCAATGAGGGAATTTCGGAAAAATTAATATTATTGACTCGATATTATTATATTTTGCCTTTTTAATGAATTTTATTTCAAAAAAGGCTTATTTCAAGAAATTTACCTTTGTTCGCCGGGACACGGGAGATCTTTGAATTCATTCGCCGTATATCCAACCAACGAGTCCTGGTGAAAAAGAAAAATTTGCATTAGTTGCAGTCAATTATTTCAAATTATGAATTACCTACCGATAACAACTAATTTCAAACATTTCTATTTCTTCCTTTTTTCAGACGGTTTGCTTGGTTTGCTGTTTGCTTTTAATTGCAAAAAAATAACAAAAACAACACGCAAGCACCAGTTACCCAATTTTGAGGAAATTTGCCGCCATGATCAATTTAATTCTACTCATTTTTTGACGTCTTCGAACAACTGAACTGCCGGTAACCGCAAGTCAGTCCCATCTGTAAAAAAGTTAGAACGAGAAAACAGCTTCGAAAGATATTTCATTCACGCTCAGTTATCACTTATTTAAGATGAATTATATTGACAACATTCATGCTAAAATATAGTTTGCATACTAGCCTGCACTAATTACGTTGTAAAAACCAATGATCTAATTGATTTTAAGATAAAAACCTTGAGTGTGACTGACTTGCCGTTACATTCTACACCGAAGAGAAAAGTAACCGCAAGTCAGTCACATTGCCATGTTGAAACTATAGTGCGTGTTGACGTGTTGTTATTCGTTGCCGTGGAAAACTGTCAATCCTTCGCTGTTAGGAAGTGTATAAGAACCTTTTAAGAAATGTCGACGTTGGAAAATCTCATGATGTACGGAACCGATGAAAGCTTATCCGGTGAGGACTCGGATAAAAAAAACTGAAGCCGGGACTGCAGTTGGTTCATCCGACAACAAATGTCAAGATGATCCAAATCCATTTGAGGTTCGAGCATCACCTTTGGAGATTTCTTGGAACGATTCCCTGGATTCTGATGGAAGTTTTTTCGATACTCAAGATTTTGCGGATAGATCTACGAAGAAGCGAACCAAGAAAACAAATTGACTTGGATTCGTATTAGCAGAAAATCGCTCCACATAAATTCATCACCAATTCAAACTAAAAAATAATCCCAATAATTGATAATTATTACTAGATAACTTATTTTCATCTAAACGGTCGTATCGAACTCTTTTTTACTCCCCATTCATTTTAACTGTTGTTTTATGCATGTTTTTTTGTAAATCGGGACTGACTTTCGGTTATTTTTCTTCTGGGACTGACTTGCGGTTACTTTGCCTAATGTGACAATTCGACTTGGTATTGATTTCCACTTTTGTTGAACAAACCACTATTTTTTATCGGTACATCTGAAAATATACTCAAAGCTAGGCCAAAATACGATGCTAACTCAAAATTGACAAAAATACAGATGAGACTGACTTGCGATTACCGGCAGTGAATAAAATGATTAAAATTCAACTCAGCCGCTGAGTAGCCCAGAGTGAGCGTGTATACGTTCCGAAAGGCAAAAATACGTATAATCGGGTGTTTTTATTTTTGTCTGTACGTTGACAGCATCTTACTGGAACTCCGACACCAAGAATGCCAGATATGCAGACAAGCATGAATATTACTAAAAACTTAATAATGAATTTGTCTACTTTTGTACGTCTATGTTTTCGGATAAATTTCAGCAATGCATGTGAATAGGCTTTTGAGCAGGTTTTGTTTGATGTGTGCAAGTGCAAGCTTGTTTTTTGTTTTATGTAGTTCGAATAGAGTCTTACACGCTCTTCACTGGTTCATTTTTAAATAGAGTTGTAAATTTGTTTCCTTCTGTCTCGTTCAATACAGATTTATAAACTATCATAGCATGTCAAAAAGTCTGGCATCTCTGCAGTGTGTCTTGAGCAGGTTACGTGTGTTAGTAAATATGAAGCTCTTTGGCGAGATTATCGAAACAAAGAAAGAATTACCTTGTTCCGTTCAGTCGTCAGTTGGCCAACAGAAGAGGAATCAGTTGTGGGGGATCGCGTTTCATGAAAGAATCTTTGATATGGTTTTACTTCAGTTCAACTTGCAAATATTAAATGCGTATTAGCAGTTTCTGTCGTAATTGCGACCGCTGTGAATCGAAACATCCGACTGATTATCACTTATCGCGAACAATTTTGAAATCAAACTGGATGATAGTGAAAAAAGTTACTAAAGCTGTTAAGACATTGGTCCTTTTCATTCAATGGGAGACAGTCCTGGTTGTGTAGCTCTAGCCGAAAATTTTATATTATTTTTGACTGCTTAGTGCACAAAGAGGATTATTGAAAAAAGGAAGTCATTGCGGGAGCAAAAGGAGTTTGGAAGTAAGAAAATATAAAATCAAGTGCAGTTTTCTTTTGAATACACACACCCAGCTGTAGAGCATTTTGGATTGGTATATTAATGTTACATATACTACATTACTCGGAGAGAAGCGTGGAAAGTTTTTCAACAAAACGCAAAACAAGCGGATGTGTGCGAAGCAATCACACCAATCACAGAACCAGTGAAACAGACAGACGGGCAAAATAATCGAACAGCTGAGAAACCTTGAGAGTAAATTCGTGAGTGTGTAGAATAAACACCAAAACGGAAAGAAACAAGTGACCTGAGATCACAGTGGCCATAGGTTGAACCGGTTAAGCAAAGAAGTTATTGAATATAATATTGCTGCAAAAATCGAAGCGATAATGCCCTGGTATGCTCCTTGGACCAACGTGATAAAGAAAAAAGTATGCCGCTTCCTTCTTCAGCGCTACCTGGGTCAGTTCCTCGAGGAAAAGCTCAGTCTAGATCAGCTGAATGTTGATTTCTACAATGGAACCGGTACAGTGTATGATGTCACTCTGTACTGCCAGGTGAATACTATTTTTGCTATTCTAATAGCATGCATATTCATTGTATCATTTTTATATTTTACCTAGCCCTTGATATGAACAGCAGAAGCATTCGTATTTGTATTCGTACTTCATACTTCCTGCTCTAATTTGAACCTTACACAAATCGTATCTGATTAATTAACGTTTATTAATAATATTCACTAATTGAGAGGGTTATATGTTAATAAATTCAAAGTGTGATTTACCCAACCATCAGCATTGATTAACGTAACCTTTTAGAATTTTCCGCAACATTTGGTTTATTGTCAGATATTATAGTGGCTTGTTCTTTAAATCATCATTGCAATGCAAATAGGAGCTGGTATAGCTGTTTCATACATTTGCGCCGCATCTAGTTCTTCTAACTAATCACGCAGAATTGATCCTGATTTTAACCTCCATGCTTCGTTCATGAATAAGCTCATCACCAAAGTCTTGTAAAATGCGAACCGGTGCAGTTATGCGTTAGTTATGCAATTCGTCTATTCTGTACTGGATGTTGCACTTGAATGTACTGTTCTTGGATAAAATATTTGTATTAGGAGCTACTGTCAGTATACTGCCTTATTGATGATAGGGCTAATTCTCACGTTGCAGTCTTGAATATAAGCACCAAGACGAGAGTTGCATAAATTACCGTTGATATCACAGATGGCAATGTTCCAGTTTAATTTAGTCTCTCCTTTTTTTTCAAGGAATGCAGTCAAACAGTTGAATCCAAAAATCTTCCAGTGTATCTATATGTTTGCCAGTTTTGTACAGATTTTTATCAGTTCAAAGGTTTATTGTTTCTATCTTTTTTGAAAATGGTTCAGACTGAAAAAAGAGTAAATTGATTTATCTCTAAAAATTTTGTATTTGACCCATTATAACTTCTACCATAAAACCCAGCCAAATTGCGGGCAAAATTCCATGAAACCGAGTTTTAACAGAAACATCAACAACTGTAGAAAAAAGCAAAGAAAACAGTATAAACTAATCTGTTTGAAAGTAACATGTAAATATAAAGGGCTGACCTAAACTGATATTCATTGAATCAAGACATGTACATAAAAATCCTGTCAAGCAAAAATTTAAGTACATTATTGGGCATATCCAATCTTTGTTTTGCTCATCTTCATCTTAAAGAGAAAACAGTTTTCATCCCTCTTAACAACTGTGAGCTTACATTCAATGTGAATCACACCATCTGCTGAAGAGAGAGCGCAGAGTTATAATTTCTCTGACGAAAAACGCTTCTAATTTGACAGAGCAAAAGCCCAGTGAAACTCTTGTAAATTGCTCATCTGCGCACGCAAGAAAAGTGAAATAAATTGCTCGGCGATTAACTGAGCATCGCGTTACCGTTCTCATCGCTCTGAGGTGCGGTATAAAATCGAACTTTCTGCAGAATTCGCACCGATGCTGAGTTGTGAAAACGAAAACGGTTAGGATGTGGCTTCAACGCGAACCTAAACGTTTTGATATTTGGCCAACTTCTTTTCTAGTAAAGGAGAAGCTAACGAAAACTTCTCCCTCTTAAACTGAGAGAGCAAACAAATTATTACCCCTAACACGCGATGAATAAGAGTGAAAGGAACTCTGCGACTGGAATACTCTACGCCTAAATGTGGATAATTACTCACTCTGTGTGAGAGAAAGTCTAGTTCTCCAAGGGGTTTGGCAGGTAGAAAAGGAAATTTGAGCAAAAAGCAAGAGAACGGAAGAAGCCTGGGCATATCTTAGCAAGCAATTGTGTTGTGTAGCAGTTGATTAAGCTTTGTTTCAGCCGAAATTTGCCTAATAGTAGCTTTGTGAGCTGAGCTGTGAATCAACAACATTGTTTGTTATAATCTCATCCAAAGCTATATATTTAGTTATAATCCTCTTATATTTGAAATTGGGGTTTCTCAGTTTTATTTTCAGTATCCTTCCAGGTTATTTAAATATTTTATTGGGAATCCTGGTTGATATACACCGCCCCCTAAAGATGACTTCTAAAGTAAGTAACTAAGAGGAGTTCCTAGTTATTTACCTCCTGTTACTTACCTCCAGACCAAAGTGTCCATAGCTGTTCGAAGAAGTTGCCTCCATTCAACTCGGTCCATGGCTGCAGCTACAGCCGTCTTTCACCTGATTGAGCCACCTTGTTCGCTGCACGCCTTGTCGCTGGGTTGCAGTCGGGTAGTTATCAAGAGCCATTATTGCTGGGCTGTAACCCGACATTCTTACGACATTCCCAGGCCACCACAGCCTCCCGATATTCGTCGTATTGACGATGAGTGGATCTCCCAGTAGCTGATACAACCCGTGGTTCATCCACCTCCGCCACGATTCATGTTCCATCTGCACTCCACCGCAAATGGTACGCAGAACATTCCATCCGAAGATCCCTAGGGCATGTTGGTCATCCACGAGCATGGTCCAAATTTCCTGGCTGTAGAGAACTACCGTTCTGATAATTTTGTAGATGGTCAACTTCTTGCAGCGGTGAACCTTATTCACGCGGAGCGTCCTCTGGAGTCCAAATCGTGCCGATTTTCGGTTATAAGTCGTCGACGAATTTCTCTGTTAGTGTGATTGTCAACAGTCACCGCTCTTCAGTTAGCCCAGGTACACGAACTCGTCTACTACGTCGATTCCATCACCGCTAATCTGTGCTTTGAGGTTCCTACCTAGTCTTCGACGATCTGTGGCCAGTTCAATCCGCTTGGCTTCAGCCACGATGATCCATCAGCTTGGCTTCAGCCACGATGATCCATCAGCTTGTTAGACCTTTCTCATGATCAGGTTTTTGTTTTTGCTTCAATCTTGCTCATAATTTTGATAGGAGAACTGCTCTTATATTCATCTCAACACCTATATTCATCTCATTGCTTTTATTTATTCAATGTACTGTAAAATTCACCTTTTTTAAAGTTAAAGTAGTTTTATTGTACCTTTTAATTAAGTCGAGTAGTCGGAACTTGAGAGCGATGAGAAGAGCGAAATAAAAGCGACGGGTAGAATATAGGTGCCAAGTTGAATATTAGGGTGGTTCTCACACTTGTTCTTCATCGAAAAATTTTAGAATCGCATTTTTGCCTTTCTCCTAGAAAGGTATAGCAATCACTTGCAAAACCGAAAGTATAAAAGTGCTCCAAAGGGCGGAATGGCATATACCACTCGACTCAGCTCGACGAGCTGAATATTTTCTGTATGTGTGTGTGTGTTTATGTGTGTGTGTGTGTGTGTGTGTGTGTGTGTGTGTGTGTGTGTGTGTGTGTGTGTGTGTGTGTGCAGATTTTTATTCTCACTCACTTTTCTCAGAGATGGCTGGACCGATTTTCATGAAATTAATTGCAAATGAAAGGTCTTGTTGCCCCATAAGACCCTATTGAATTTTATTGTAATCGGATTTTAAGTTTAGAGGTTATGTTTAAAAATGTGAAAATCATGAACCATCAATATCTCAGAAACTACACAACAGATTTGAACAAGATTGGTCTCAAAAGAACGGGCTACCCAGAAAACCCTTAAGTTTTGAATTGCATTAAGATTGAACTTGTGGTTCAAAAGTTATGAAAAAAAAAGTGTTCTGAAGACTGTTTAATCTCACTCATGTTTCTCAGAGATGGCTGTACCGATTTTCATAAAATCAGTGTCAAATGGAAGGTCTAATTACCCCATAAGACCCTATTGATTTGTTTCGCAGTCGGACTATTACTTTGCCTGTTATGTTTGAAAATGTGAAATCCAGCTATGCAAAGGAACATATTCCGAAAACTACTTGGACTCACTCACTTTTCTCAGAGATGGCCGACCCGATTTCCACAAAATTAGTGTCAAATTAATGGTCTAGCTGCCTCAGAAGACCCTATTGAATTTTACTGTAATCGAACTGTAACTTCATTTGTAATGTGCCGACTTGTGAAAACCACGAAACTTCATTATCTCAGAAACTACACAACCGATTTGATTATTATTATCAGATGAGCGGGCTTGTTAAGGGTTAACTGATGAATTATGATTGAACACGTGGTTTCAAAGTTTGGCTGCCCTACACGTTCCCATTTTATTTGATTATAAACGAACCTAAGCAACCGTTATGTATTGGATTGTTAATAAAACAACGAAAGTCTATTATCTCGAAGATTACATGACTTATTTGAACATAACTAGTGTCATACGAACGAGTCATCTCTCAAACTTACAAATAACAAACTTCATAACAATTTGATATGTGGCTCAAAAGTTATGGAAAGAAGAGAAATTCGAAGACTATTTAAAACTATACCTGCTTTGATCGATATATGTGGCCTCAACATAATTTAAATGTGGTGTCATACTATTTGAACGTTCCAAGTTCATTGATTCCTTGCGGTTTGTTTGAAGTCTGCAAATGCACGACGAATCGGCCATAGGATATGATCAAAGTCAAATAACAAATCGTTTGAAATGATTGGTTTTATCGAAATGACAACATCCTCGTCTTTTGGCTTCTGTACATCGCCTTAATTCTGAATATATTCATATTGGGTGGTATTCGGTCATTAACAGCAGACTTTCTGGCATCAATCTGACATCGGAAATACCCATATTGGGAGGTATTTTTGGTTGTTTTCCAGAAACTAAAAGTGGTCGTCTTCAAATTCAAAATAGTGTCCAGGCTCAATGTTTGGTTTTGTATGCATCATCACGTTTTCGGAAATATCCATATTGAGTATTATTCGGTCAATTCCGACTGTTGCCTATAAGTTGCCATTTAGCAATTCAAAATGGTGCCTGAGGTCAATTGTTAGCTCCTTGCATCATTCTGGTTCCAGAGATACTCATATTGGATAGTATTTGTTTATTTTAGGCTGTTTTTCACAAACCGATAGTCGCCAGCTTGGATTTCAAAATGGTATTTAGGATACTGGTTAAAAAAAAAACTCATATTGGGTGATATTTGGTCACTTCGGACTATTTTTCAGAAGCCGAAAGTCGTCATTTTGGACTTTAAAATTGCCTGTGAAATCAATTTCTGTCATCTGGGCGTAATTATGGTTCCGAAAACATTAATTTTGAATGGAATTTGGTCATTTCCGGCTGTTTGCCAGACACCGGAAGTCACCTTCTTAAAATTCAAGATTGTGTCTGTGATCAATTTTTAGCTTCTGTGCATCTTTCTGGTTCCAGAAATACTAATATTTAATGGGAATCGTCCATTTCAGGCTGTTTTCCAGAAACCGGAAGTTGCCATCTTACAATTCAAAATGTTGTCTGAAGTCGATTTGTGGCTCCAGTGCATCATTCCGGTTCCGGAAATACCCATATTGGGTGGTATTTGGTCATTTGCCGCTGTTTTTTCGACACCGGAAGTCGCCATTTTGGATTTCATAATGGCATTTGGAGACAATTTCTGGATTTTGAACGGCATACTGGTTAAAGAAAAACTCATATTGGGTGGTATTTGGTCATTTTCTGCTGTTTTCAGAAACCGGAAGTTGCCATCTTACAATCCAAAATGTTGTCTGAGGTTATGGAACATATTTGTTACCACTAAAAACATTCACCTGCCAATATGGTTCCATTTAGTTGATTAGTTCGCGAGATGTGCAGAAATTTGTGAAGAAACATGTATTTCCAGAAAAGGGAGGGGCGTCAAACCTTTATGGACATATTTGTTACCTCTAAAAACATTCACATACCAAATTTGGTTGTATTTGCTTGATTGGTTCTTGAGCTGTGCGAAATTTGTGTTTCATTTTCATGGGATCCCTCCCTTATAGAAGAGGGAGTCGGGTTTCAAATCATTATGTACATATTTGTTACCACTAAAAGCATTTACCTGCCAAATTTTGTTCCATTTGGTTGATTAGTTCTCGAGATGTGCACAAATTTGTGTTTCATCCAACTATTATGCACATATTAGTTTCCCCTTAAAACATCCACATGCACAATTCGGTTTCATTTGCTTGGTTTGTTCTTGAGTTGTGCAGAAATTTATGTTTCATTTGTATGGGACCCCTCCCTTCCAGAAGAGGGAGGGGTCTCAAACTATCATAGGAACTTTTATCGGCACCAAAAACCCCTACATACAAATTTTCACGTCGATCGGTTCGGTAGTTTTCGGGCCTATATGGATCAGACAGACAGACAGACTTGACTGCATTTTTATATGTAAAGATTACAACATCAATATTTTAGAACCTAAAGAGTGAATATACATTTATTGGATTGAAGCGTTCATGTAAATCTATTTTTACAAATAAAAAATTGAATGAGAAAGGCTGGGTCTGACCGCTAGGTGGATTAATTTAGGTTTTATATGTAAAGATTACAACATCAATATTTTAGAACCTAAAGAGTGAATATACATTTATTGGATTGAAGCGTTCATGTAAATCTATTTTTACAAATAAAAAATTGAATGAGAAAGGCTGGGTCTGACCGCTAGGTGGATTAATTTAATTTAATTAAATTAATCCACCTAGCGGTCAGACCCAGCCTTTCTCATTTAAACTTTTATTTGTAAAAAGAGATTTACATGAACACTTCAATCCAATAAATGTATAATCACTCTTTAGGTTCTAAAATATTGATGTTGTAATCTATACATATAAAAATGTAGTCCGGTCTGTCAGTCTGTTTGATCCATATAGGCTCAAAAACTACCGAACCGATCGACGTGAAAATTTGTATGTAGGGGTTTTTGGTCCCGACAATGGTTCCTATGATAGTTTGCGACCCATCCCTCTTCTGAAAAGAAGATGTTCAATACAAATGAAACATACATTTCTGCACAACTCAAGAACAAACCAAGCAAATGAAACCGAATTTGGCATATGGATGTTTTAAAGGGTAATAAATATGTCCATAATGGTTCGACGCCCCTCCCTCTTATGGAAGCACATGTTTCTGCACAAGTTGGAACCATGGAACCATATTTGGCAGGTGATTGTTTTTAGTGGTAACAAATATGTTCCATAATCGACCTCAGGCAACCTTTTGGATTGTAAGATGGCAACTTCCGGTTTCTGGAAAACAGCCAAAAATGGACGATTTCCACTTTATCCGGATTATCCGGATCCGGATAGAGAAAGATACACAGGAGCTAAATTCGACCACAGATACCATTTTGAATTCTAAGATGGCGACTTCCGGTTTCGGAAAACAGCGGCAAACGACCAAATACCACCCAATATGGGTATTTTCGGAATCGTAATGATGCACTGGAGCCACAAATCGACTTCAGACAGCATTATGAATTGTAGGATGGCAACTTGTGGTTTCTGGAAAACAGCCAAAAATGGCCGATTCCCGTCTAACATGTGTATCTCCGGATCTAGAATGATACACAGCAGCTGAAATCGACCATAGACCCCATTTTGGATTCTAGGTTGGTGACTTCCGGTTCCTGGGAAACAGCGGAAAATGATCGAATTTATGGGTGTTTCTTCAACCAGAATGACGCTCAGAGACCAGAATATATCTTAAATACCGTTTTTAAATCCAAGATGGCGACTTTCGGTTTGTGAAAAACAGCCTAAAATAACCAAATACCATCCAATATGAGTATCTCTGGAACCAGAATGATGCAATGAGCTAACAATTGACCTCAGGCACCATTTTGAATCGCTGAATGGCAACTTATAGGAAATAGTCGAAAATGACCAAATAATACTCAACATGGATATTTCCGTAATCGAGATGATGCATAGAAACCAAACATTGACCCTGGACACCATTTTGAATTTAAAGACGACCACTTTTAGTTTCTGGAAAACAACCAAGATAACTAAATACCGCCCAATATGAGTATTTCCGGTGTCAGATTGATGCCAGAAAATTTGCTGAAAATGACAGAATACCACCCAATATGAATATATTCAGAACTAGGGCGATGTACATAAGCCAAAAGTCGAGGATGTTGTCATTTCGATAAAACCAATCATTTCAAACGATTTGTCTTTTGACTTTGATCATATCCTATGGCCGATTAGTCGTGCATTCGCAGACTTTAAACACATCGCAAGGAATCAATGAATTTGAAACGTTCAAATAGTACAAAACCACATTTAAATTATGTTGAGACCACATATATCAATCAAAGCAGGTATAGTTTCAAATAGCCTTTGAAATTCTTTTCTCTCCATAACTTTTGAGCCACATATCGAATTGTTATGAAGTTTGTTATTTGTAAGTTTGAGAGATGACTCGTTCGTATCACACTAGTTATGTTCAAATAAGTCATGTAATCTTTGAAATAATAGACTTCCGTTGTTTTATTAACAATTTAATACATAACGGTGGCTTAAGTTCAATTATAATCAAATGAAATGGGAACGTATAGGGCAGCCACCCTTAACCCTTAACTAGCCCGCTCATCTGATAATAATATTGATCAAATCGGTTGTGTAGTTTCTGAGATAATGAAGTTTCGTGATTTTCACATTTTGGTACTTTACAGACGAAGTTACAGTCCAATTACAGTAAAATTCAATAGGGTGTTATGAGGCAGCTAGACTCATTATTTGACACTAATTTTGTGGAAATCGGATCAGCCATCTTTGAGAAAAGTGAGTGAGTTCAAGTAGTCTTCGGAATATGTTCCTTTTAATAGCTGGATTTCACATTTTTAAACATAACAGGCAAAGTAATAGTCCGATTGCAAAACAAATCAATAGGGTCTTATGGGGCAACTAGACCTTCCATTTGACACTGATTGTATGAAAATCGGTCCAGGCATCTCTGAGAAACATGAGTGAGATTAAACAGTCTTCAGAACACGTTTCTGTTTATAACTTCTGAACCACAAGTCCAATCTTTATAAAATTCAAAAGTTAAGGGTTTTTCAGGTAGCTCGTTCATTTGAAACCAATTTTGTTCAAATCGGTTGTGTGGTTCTAGAGATAATGATGTTTCATGATTTTTACATTTTGATACATAACCTCTAAACTAAAAATCCGATTACAATAAAATTTAATAGGGTCTTATGGGACAACAAGACTTTCAATTTGCAATTAATTTCATGAAAATCGGTCCAGCCATCTCTGAGAAAAGTAAGTGAGAATAAAAATCTGCACACACACACACACACACACACACACACACATACACACACACACACATACAGAAAATGCTCAGCTCGTCGAGCTGAGTCGAGTGATATATGCCATTCGGCCCTTTGGAGCACTTTTATATCTTCGGTTTTGCAAGTGATTGCTATACCTTTCTAGGGTGGTTCTCACACTTGTTCTTCATCGAAAAATTTTAGAATCGCATTTTTTTTTGTTTGGTTCTTAGGGTACTCCTTTCTAATTTAGGGTGGTGCAAGAATCATAATTCAATTAATTTTATTTTGAAAATATTTTAGCTTTTAAGCTGTTTGACCAATTCAAGATCTTTCTCCAACAAGCTAGAGGTCTTTAAGGAAAATTATGAGATGGTATGGTAGTTTATTTCAATGTCATTGAAAATATAAAAGACGATATGTTTTTTTTCTCATTAATTCAACTTATTCTTTTTTTATACATCATACAGTACTGAAAGCGGTTTACAAGTTTATACAAAAATGCTTGAAACTACTGGAAAAAACTTCATGTATGCTTCCCAGTCAATCATGTTGTTTAAATATACGAAAATGAATATTTTACAACTGACCACCATACGTCTCCATAATTTTATTTTCAAATTATCTCCCTATGAGCAACTATGTGCAAAATGAGACCCAAAAATCTGAAAAGTACAATAAATTCCCCATTGAATGTTGGCTATCCGATCGTTCCGAACTGTTTCACAAGATTGTACGGTAGAAATGAAATTAGAAATACATGATTTTTCAGCTTCCCTGCAATATGTTTTACCTCGATTGAGAAATTGGTTATATTTTTGGAAAGTCTTGAAAATCAACCAAAAAGTACACAAATTTCCCTTCAAAATGAAATTTGTTGAATCAAAATCGGATCAAAACTGAGGAAAGTTTCAAGTGTTTGAAGTTGAGCTAAAAATTGTGATTTCAAACATGAAAATCATCGAAATTGCCTGATATAGCAACACTCAAAGTGCGATTAAAAATTGATATCTCAACCGATTGTCATAAAACTTTGGGAAAAGGTCATTTACACTTTGAAAATCTTCAGAAAAATGCAAAACATCAAAAATATTGACATGAAAAATCGAGTTTTTTTCCGGCTTTCGACCACTGTGCGTCAGCCAGCTACATGAAAAATTAAGCGTGTATTGAAGTGAGTAACAGAATCAGCTGTAGCAAATTTATCTGCTTTATACCCTGTGCAGCTATACTTACGCAAAGTTAGCAGATTTTTAAACCTGCTAACACTTTCAATGTATGCGAGGTGACAGAGGCAAAAATGTTTCTTTTTTTACTTTCCTTGGAAGAAGGGAAACATGGGCTACTACTAGGACGTGAATAGTTATTAGTTTGCCTCGTTGAAACCTATATAAACAATCTATCACACGACGAGAGCGTGTTTACTTTTACCTACACTCAACTGACTCACGTACAGCGCATACGCAGTCAACTTTACACTTGTGTTGTCACGTTCTCCCATGTATTTATAATGTGTATGAGAGCAAGATCGCGCGAAATGACCTATGGTCGAATATCGACCATTTTTGATTTGAATGAAACTTTGCACACGTATTTGGCTTAGCAAACTGAGCATTTTTCACAGATGGAGAGATTTTTTACACCCATGAGTTACATTCTAAAAGGGCGTATGCCTTTTGGCATAGGTTTTATTCGAAGCATTGTAGCCCAGAAACCGTTGGTTGTATAGAAAAACTGTCTGAGAATGAGTTGTAGGGAACTAAAAATGCACCATAAAAAAAATATACACTGCTATTCTGATGATTTTAAAAGATGCAGAGAGTCATTTTGAATCAAAAAGCTCTTGGTAGTAAACATTCTAAAGGCATCGGTTTTCGAGTTATTTTAAATTTAAGCTCAATAAATTATTAATATTTCGGAAAATTCACTTTTTTTTTAATTCGTCCATGGTTCTCCAGCAAAAACCATACGTTCATTGCAATGCTTGATCAAAAATATACAATTCATTCTTTGACAACAAAACGATTAGGCGAACGGTTCTCAAGAAAAGAGTTTAATGTTCTAAGTGATATTTTTTAGTTTTTTTAGTTTTAAATAGTTTATTTGACACGGCACGATACAATTTTTGTTTAACTGAGCCAAGTACATTTTTTTTAAATTCTAAATTAGCAGGGAAAAGAGGGAGGCCTTTTCTTTATTCTCGCGGCCGACTACGAGCTAGTGGGGATTTAAGGTGAGAGGAGGGGAGTTACAATTTTGATTTTAACTATATTGAGTTATACGATTTATTTATTTGTACATGGCTAAGCAGTGATGTTCTATTTGAGCAGTTTGGACTGATGTGTCTGCGTGAACATGAAGATGCCGAGTCTTCGTTTGAGTGTCTCCAGCTTAGCGTATCATCTTCTTTCAGCGGGTAGCGGGAATGGTAATCTAACAAATAGATAGAAGAGTTTCATATTTTAATACCAGCGTGTTTTATGAACACGTATAGCTGTGTCATGTACTGGAGATCACCGCTTCCCAGAATGTCTCTAACGGGTACGTTCGGTTGTTTTCCTCGGGCCCGAAGGGAATCTATAAGCTCAGACCTAACACCACAGTATTCGGTACACGACCAAACAACATGCTCGATGTCATGGTAGCCATCGCCACAAACGCAGTGATTACTGTCTACAAGCCCTATACGAAAGAGATGCGTGTTTAACGTATAGTGATTGGACATAAGTCTGGACATCACGCGAATGAAGTCCCGACCTACATCCAACCCCTTGAACCATGCTTTCGTCGATACCTTAGGAAAAATGGAATGTAGCCACCGTCCCAGTTCATCTGAGTTCCATGATGATTGCCAACTGTTGAGTGTTCTCTGACGCAAAATGCTATAAAATTCATCATAAGCAATTGGTCTTTCATAAATATCGCCGTCAATAGCACCCACCTTAGCTAAAGAGTCAGCCTTTTCGTTACCCGGAATCGAGCAATGAGAAGGGACCCACGCTAAGGTAACCCGGTAATTTTTATCTGTTAAAGCACTTAAAAACCGCCGTATTTTCCCCAGGAAATACGGGGTGTACTTCACAGGCTTCATTGATCGCAGAGCCTCAATGGCACTGAGACTATCTGTGAAGATGAAGTAGTGGTCTATGGGTAGGGTTTCGATGATTCCAAGAGAGTACTGAATAGCAGCAAGTTCTGCGACGTACACGGAAGCAGGAGCATCGAGTTTGTAGGAGGCGGTAAAATTTTCGTGGAAAACACCGAAGGCAGTGGACTCATCTAGATTAGATCCGTCAGTGTAAAACCTTTTATCATAACTAACATGTTTAAACTTATTGGAAAAAATCTTAGGGATCTCTTGGGGTCGCAATTGATCCGGGATACCAGAAATGTCTTGTTTCATGGTGGTGTCGAAGAATATAGCATTATTAGAAGTATCTAAAAGTGCGACATTGGAGGAATCGTATGAAGAAGGATTAATATCTTGAGCCATATAGTCAAAATATAAAGTCATAAATCTGGATTGAGATTGAAGGTCGATCAACCTCTCGAAATTTTCAATTACTAATGGGTTCATAACTGTGCATCGAATAAGCAACCGGTAAGAGAGATTCCAAAAACGATGTTTCAACGGAAGAATACCCGCTAACACTTCAAGACTCATCGTATGGCTCGACTGCATGCAACCCAAGGCAATACGCAAACAACGATATTGTATTCTCTCTAATTTTATAATGTGCGTGTTCGCGGCGGAGCGAAAGCAGAAACAGCCGTACTCAAGAACTGACAATAACGTTGTTTGGTATAACCTTAGAAGGTCTCCTGGGTGAGTACCCCACCAAGTTCCGGTAATCGTACGAATAAAATTAATCCTCTGTTGGCATTTTTGTGTCAGATACCTAATATGACAAGCCCAGGTGCATTTAGAGTCGAACCAGACCCCGAGATATTTAGCGACTAAAACCTGAGAGATCGTTTTACCCGTTAGTAGGAGCTGCAGCTGAGCTGGGTTATGCTTCCTAGAAAAAACGACCAGCTCAGTTTTCTCCGGAGAGAATTCGATACCCAGCTTAAGAGCCCATTCAGACAAATTGTCTAAGGTATCTTGCAATGGTCCTTGCAGATCGCTAGCCTCGCCACCAGTAATGGATACAACGCTATCGTCTGCAAGTTGCCTTAGCGTGCATGAATTTGCAAGACATTCATCGATGTCATTGACGTAAAAATTATATAAGAGAGGACTTAAACATGAGCCCTGGGGGAGGCCCATGTAACTAATTCGGGAAGTTGTCGAATCGCCATGTGAGAAATACATATGCTTTTCTGACAACAAATTGAGCAAAAAGTTATTCAAATTTGGTGAAAGTCCCTGCGAATGAAATTTCGCGCTTAAAACTTCTACAGAGACAGAGTCAAAAGCCCCCTTAATATCCATGAACGCAGAAGCCATTTGCTCTTTTCGAGCAAAGGCTAGTTGAATTTCAGTAGAAAGCAACGCTAGGCAATCGTTCGTCCCTTTGCCCCGGCGAAAGCCAAATTGAGTATCTGAAAGTAACCCGTTTGTTTCGACCCATTTGTCTAACCGTAAGAGGATCATTTTCTCCATTAATTTCCGGAGGCAAGAGAGCATCGCAATCGGCCTATATGAATTGTGATCAGAGGCAGGTTTCCCGGGTTTCCGAATAGCAATGACTTTTACCTCCCTCCAGTCATGCGGAACAATATTTAGCTCAAGAAACTTGTTGAACAAATTCAACAAGCGTCTTTTTGCAGAGTCGGGTAGATTCTTCAACAGGTTGAATTTTATTCTATCTAACCCTGGAGCCTTATTGTTGCACGACAGGAGAGCCATTGAAAATTCCAACATCGAAAATGGAGGCTCTTCCGTAGTTACTAATAACGCGTCGCGAAAGGTTTTCTGTTCCGGTACAGAGTCCGGACAGACCTTTTTGGCAAAATCGAGTATCCAGCGATCTGAATACTCCTTGCTTTCATTCGAAACTTCACGGTTCCGCATGCGCCTGGCGGTATCCCAAAGAGTGCTCATCGCTGTTTCCCTGGACAACGCGTTCACGAACCGCCGCCAGTACCCGCGTTTTTTCGCCTTTACTAAGCTCTTCATCTGCCTGCCCAGTGCCTCGTACTTTCGTAGTAGGTTGACAGTGCCGTACTCCCGGTAGTCCTTATACGCCGCGGACCTTCGCGCGTACAGCTCAGAGCACTCTTTGTCCCACCATTTGTTGGGAGGGCGCTGTCTAATCGTTACCCCGGGTATCGGTTTCGTCTGAGCTTGAGTCGCGGCGTCGATTATCAAGCCAGCTAAGAACGCGTATTCTTCCTCCGGAGGAAGTTCCTCGTGAGTCTCGATAGATTGCGCTATAATAGACTCATAACACTTCCAATCAATATTACGTGTAAGGTCGTAGGAAATATTGATTGGGTTCGGGGGAGTTGAACCATTAGCAATTGATATAACGATTGGAAGATGATCACTACCGTGGGGATCATTGATTACTTTCCACCGGCAATCTAACGCTAGTGATGTCGAGCAAAGGGATAGGTCAAGCACGCTTTCACGTGCTGGAGGATTAGGTACACGTGTCGCTTCCCCAGTATTCAAAACTGTCATATTGAAGTCGTCGATCAAGTTACAGATTAAAGAAGATTGGTTGTCGTCGTACAGCGACCCCCATAGCGAACAGTGAGAATTAAAATCTCCCAATATCAAAAAAGGCGCGGGAAGCAACTCTGCTATATCAGTGAGATGCTTCTGTTCAATCCGCGCGAATGGAGGCATATATAACGAAACAAGGCATAGGTCTTTTCCATTCATATTCGTTTGAATGGCAACGACTTCAATATTCGAGATCGAGGGGAGGTCGATTCGGAAGAAGGAATAGCACTTTTTAATCCCTAAAAGTACCCCTCCACCGTGTGAGTCTCGATCTCGACGAATAATGTTAAAATCGTGGAAATTGAGTTGATCGTTTGAATTGAGAAAGGTTTCACAGAGCGCAAATGCGTCACAATTGTATGTATTTATTAAATGAGAAAATAGATCGAATTTGGGGATGATACTTCTGCAATTCCACTGTAATACAGTGATAAAATTCCTAACCTCTTTCGCCGTATTAGTCATCGAAAGATATGATAGCTGAAATGAGGGGCCAAGTTGCTGCTAGTTGCATCAAAAAGGTTTTCACTGTAGGAAGAAGGGCAAGAAGAATATTTTGTAGGGGATCTGGTATGTTGAATGTTTTAGATATCCAGTCCACAATATCAGAAAATTTTATGAACCACGTTTCTTTTTTATCTTCTGATCGAGAAATGGGTGCACGAGGGGTTTTTGGTGCCCCAGGAAGCGGTGGGTACTCCTGGTTTGATTTAAAATTAAAACCGGGAGGTACTTGCTTCGGTTTTTCTTCACCGCTTCCTTTTTGTGTTGGCTTATTGGTCATTCCGCTAGGGGTTATCTTGCAACCTTTGCGAGAAAGATTAGGAGAGTAGATCATTCTCCTCTTCCTAGATCCTTCTGGCATGGCATAAGAACACCCTTCGACGGGATCGTCAGATGTACCCTCATCGGTTGGCAAAAAGGAAAAGATGTTTCCTGTCGAGGGTGGCTCAGCACTCTTCAGCATTTCTGCGAAAGAGCGCTTTGATCGTTCCTTGAGGGAACGCTTTATTTTTTCCTCGCGCTGTTTGTACGCGGGACACGCCGAAAGGTCATGCCGAGTTCCCTCGCAGTAAAGACACTTTTCAGTATCCTCACTGCAAGCGGTCTCAGCATGATTGCCTCCGCACTTGCTGCAGCGTGCCTTGATGCAGCAGTAGGTGGCTGTATGACCTAACTGCTTGCAGTTTTGGCAATGCATGACCCGCGGTACGAACAGGCGTACAGGCAGACGAACCCTGTCCAAAGAGATGTAGTTCGGCAGTGCGGATCCGGCGAATGTTACACGGAAGGAATACGAAGGGAAGAATTTCTTCTTCCCTTCTTCGATGGATACTGGGGGTTTTTGAAGCAGCCAACCCCGTGACGCAAAATGTCATCGACCGTGAGGCTTCCTTCGGTAACCACACCGTCGATCTCCACGTCCTTGGCAGGGATGTACACGCGGTACTCTCTCGTGAAGAGCTCGTAGCTAGCAATTGCGTTTGCTTTCTTCAAGCTACTCACAACAACTCGCAGTTTGTTCGGTCTAACCTTTGTAATTTCGGTTACGTCCGAAAACTGTTTTGCCAGGTCCTTGCCGATTTGAATTATATTTAGAGGCTTCTTTATGGGCCTGAAGTAAACTACGAACGGACCTTTCGAAGCATCTGGGTAAGCGTTCACCCGTGTTGCCGGTACCCTTGGTACGGGGCTAGGTAGCGGGGAAGGTAGAGGGGAATTGATGGGGGAGATCTCAATCTCTTCCCCATTTGTTTCCACATCCAGGAATAGTTGCACCTGCATGTCGTCCATTTTGCTGGAGCATTACGCTCTACCGCACACAAACGATAAATATTCGAATGTGGGGGGGGGGGGGGGGTCAAGTAGTTGCTATTAAATTTTAAAAACAATTTTTCAAACTACAATGGATCAAAATAAAAAAAAGGCAGTAATACTAATACTAATAACAATAGTAATAATAATAATAATAATTATATTAATAATAATAATAATAGTAATAATAATTATAATAATAACAATAATAATAATACTAATAATAATAATGATAAAAATTCTAAAGTGACTACTTCACCGAACGTCTAAGTCACGACCTCACGGCTGATAGTAGGATTAATCGAGCGTCTCCGCAGAACAAATAATGACGATCCAGCTTCGTGTTGTGACACAGTGGCCGTATCCTACACGCGACCTTGTAGATGCCACTTGTAGTTGACTTCCACTCGCTCGATCGTATGGTGGTCCGTGCTGCTAGCGGGGTAACAGCGGTGCGGGAGAATTATTCTTGCTGATATATCAGCTGCGTATCGGATCACTGGCGGGGTAGCCTGCCCCTACCAGTGTGCAGAAGATGTTTCTGCCGATAAACTGCCGGCTATTGTTATCGCGCAGCACAAGAACTAATCGACAAAAAAACACCCGTACGATAACTCGTGTATTGTTATTTTGCGAACTCGAACGGAGATGAACAATTTGCGTCTAATCGAGACGAAAGCAAAACAACGAATCGTTCTAAGTGATATAAATATATATAAAAATCGAATATTTATTTTCGAGTATTATTATCTTAGGAACATATTCTTTTATGACATAGATACTTTACAGAACTAGTTTCACTTTATATTTTATATACATCATAAGTTTGTTCGAATGTTTTATAAAAATGTTTTATAAAAAAATATGTTTGTCGTGCAACACTACCTACTTGTTTACTAATAATAACTGTTTGTAAAGTACGCAACCAATAACTACTGGGTCACCTATAATATCTGTTTTCGTATATGAATACGATTGCACTACTCCAGATGTGTTAGTAACAGTTTGCATTTTGTGAAGATGAATAAAGTGAAAATGGAATACACCAAGCCCAAATGCTGTAAACCCTTTCCTGATCATCGGTGCTCATCAAGCTTACGCAAATTAAACGAAAACGTTATTGCAAAATTAAAAATATTGAACAGTCAAGCTCATTTTAATACGTCTTTATCAATTTGTGATTCGTGTAGTTATTGGAATGATAGTCAAGTCACCATTCATCCCTTCGTTGTTTACTATTCAGAATCTGGAACACTTAAGAATATCTGCTTCATCATAATATTGGAAGTACTCCATCATGATACTGTTGCGGTTCAGGTGTTCATTGCCAAATTAATGAGTTTTTTGAAAACAACAATAGAGTTGAAAAAAGCGATATTAATGTCTGATAGAGCTGCCTCACAATATAAAAATAGGAAAAACTTGGCAAGTCTTAGCAAGTTCAAAACAAAATATAACGTCGATGCAGAGTGGCATTTTTTTGCGACTTCTCATGTTAAAGGCCCATGCGATGCAATTGGTGGCATATTAAAACGAATGGCAGGAAATGCAAGTTTAGCTAAAGAACATGAACATCCCATTACAAGTGCAAAAGAATTGTATGATTGGTCTAATCAGAAAAGTAATAAAAATTCATCAAAAATGTCATTTAGTTGGGTATCATATGAAGCATATGAACAAGGAGTAACAGAATGGAGCAATATTTTCAAAAAATCTATAATGATAGCTGCCACACAAAAGTATTACTCTTTTGTTCCGATTTCAGAAAATAAGATACAAACGAAGCTGTTTTCAAAAGATGACGAATCATTTACTTATGATGTTTATAAAATATAAGGTGAAACTAGTTCTGTAAAGTATCTATGTCATAAAAAAATATGTTCCTAAGATAATTAAACTCGAAAATAAATATTTGATTCTCATATATGTTTATATCACTTAGAACACTTAACTTTTTTCTTGAGAACCGTTCGCCCAATCGTTTTGTTGTCAAAGAATAAATTGTATATATTTGATCAAGCTTACTAATGAACGTATGGTTTTTGCTGGAGAACCATGGACAAATTAAGAAAAACGTGTATTTTCCTAAATAATTATAATTTTTCGAGCTTAAATTAGAAATAACTCGAAAACCAATGCCTTTAAAATGTTTACTACCAAAAGCTTTTTGATTCAAAATGACTCTCTGTATCTTTTAAAATCATCAGAATACAAATATTTTGAAAAATGTTTGAATTAGAATTTTCATAAAAAAATTAATCTACTATAAAAAAATTATTTTTCATTTCTCCATCCTGGACTTTTTTTTTAAAGTTGCGTATTAACGTCAAGTTTCTTTAAAAAAAAAATAAAAAAAAAATCAACTCTTTTTTTTAAATTGAATTTAATGTTTATTTTTATTTTTTTTGGTAAAAAAATTTTTTTTTTGTACAGTGAATATTTTTTTTTATGGTGCATTTTTAATTCCCTACAACTCATTCTCAGACAGTTCTTCTATACAACCAATGGTTTCTGGGCTACAATGCTTCGAATAAAACCTATGCCAAAAGGCATACGCCCTTTAAGAATGTAACTCATGGGTGTATAAAATCTCTCCACCTGTGAAAAATGCTCAGTTTGCTAAGCCAAATACGTGTGCAAAGTTTCATTCAAATCAAAAATGGTCGATTAAATTTTCGCGTATTTCCAGTTGATTTGAAATGATTTTGCTCATGAGGCATCTTATACATTTTTGTTATTTTCAAGGAAACATATTGAGTCTAGTTTAAAATTGACAGTTGTTGGAAGTATGAAATTTATTACTATCCCAGAGCTGGTATTTTTACATCTTATTTCGAAAAACTGACGAAAAAACTAAAAACAGTTGTCCACGATTTACTTTCATCACATTCAAACAGTTTGTATTGGTAAATAAATTATCAAAACATCGTTTAATAGTATCTTTAAAAATTTTATCATGCATACATGCATACAACAAATGACACACATCTTCTGTCGATTTGACAAAAAATTAAAGGAATTCTGAGTCTTGTTCATGTATGCTGAGTTTGTTAATCACTTTTCAAAAGTTTTTGTGTTCGTCGGAGCGACGAAGGTTAGCTTTCTAGGGTTAAATTTTTGTTTAGATTAAAGAACAGATTCGCAGATCATAAATTATACGAGTATTTTCGATTTCGTTCAGCTTCTGAGGTGAATTTTTTTCTTCAACTCTGTTCACCGCTAAGTTAGACGACGTCGTAATAAATACTGGAATGCGTTCGCCATATGTACGGTAGCTGGCTTGCAAAAGCTTGGTCGAATCGTTTTTGCTTGCCAGATCATCACAAATACAAAACGTAGACAAACGATCTGCGAGCACGTGCAATGTTTTGTTAGATCACGTATGAGTAATTCACTGGTATATATGTACTTAACGGATCAACGGATGAAAAATAATACTTCCCCTTTGCGAATGATTTTGTGTTCCCGAGAAGCAGCTGACCGTATTGTTTTTATTGTGCAGTTTTGTTTAGAAGTACATATGTGTAACACAGATAAACAGACTTCTGCTACGATGCTGATTACATACTGTGATAACAGATAGACCATAAAAAAGCTACGCGTACACAATTGTGTCGAAAATTTTTGCAAACCTGTTGATTAAAAATAGTAAGAAGTAAAAAAAGAGTATAATTTTATAACAATCATTAATGCGTATTACGCATTAATGAATCAAATAGCGATGTTTAATGATGACGTCATTACTTCTGATGTATAATGAGGCGAGGGTTATGCTTTGATATAGAAATGCATAATTCATTTCCTTGTTACTGTTAAAAAATGCAAACTCATATAGCGACATGTACATTTCACCATACAAAATAAGTTTGCTCTAATGTGTGGTACGTACTGAATTCACCGCCTGCTGACTAATCGGTCTATCAACATAGAGCTCGGCGTAAAACGGTGCTGTTGTTCTCTGTTTGGTGTTTCAAGGACATCTCGAATACATGCGAACACCAATAAATCAGATGTTTCAAAGCAATGTAAAATTTATACCGAAAAATTGGCGACATTGTGACGAGGAATGTAAATACAGTTTCCCCATGCATTTAAGTTTGATTTAAATTCAATTGTAGATACATAACATCCTATCGACTGGCACAAGCAGATAAATTTGAAGTTGCCAGTGTTGGGTGCCTCCAAACCGATTTGACATTAACTCATTGATGAATTATTCGTTTAACATTGATGTTAATAGGGCAGAATCAGCAGTGCTAGCTTACTAATCATAATCAACAGATTTTAAAGTAAAAGTTTATGATCGATCGATTAGTTGATTAGTTAATTTTTTCTTCTTGCATTGCAGGTTGCACGTTAAAATACCTTAAGATTGAATCACCTTATTATGAAGAGATACCATTTTAAATTTTTGAGATATCTATTTTTTTTAAACTATACCTTAAAATAAAAATAATTCCACAAATTCTGTGTATTTTTTGTTGTTGTGGAATTAGACTACTGCGTCCATTAAAAAGAACTATTGTAGTAGAATTCTGTGTATGCTATTTTGTTTGGATTTTTTGTAAAAATCTTAATATTTGAGTGATTTTCATCTTTTCTTGAACAATATCACTCAATTTACTAAGAACCGGTTATATTGAATTTGAATGCTTGCAATTGCATTTGTAATGGTTGGTTTGCATCATTTTGTCTTACTTTACACATATTTCAGTTATGATATACAGTTTAGGTGCATGACTTTTAACTATCCATCACGTCATAAAATGCAAGAGCAGTTGCGCGATGTGGACGTTGTTGTTATTTTGATACTAAATACTTAGAATCTCACGCTCGTAGCGCCTCGTGCTATATCACAGTAGCATGTGTTAGTGAAAACAATCTATGGATGTTTTCAGTAAGAATGTAAATATCTAGTTTTACGTCGCAGTGTTTGATATAAAGATATGAGCGAAGCAGGAAATCTGCAAATATGAATGAAACAATGAACTATGAGCTTATTTATACGTAGTACGTACGTAGCTGCCCCTAACCGATTGCCTTTGCGAGCAACTGTTCTTGCCTTTGTTCAGATATAAGACCAGTTATAACAGACATCCTAGTATTTGAGCGGTGTTCCGAATACATATAGCAAGATTTTTGCGGTGTTAAACCATAAGATTTGTAGTATCGCCACTCGTCATATGATGACTAAATAAACACATTTCCTCACCTACGCATACACGCAACCCGGCAAACCTGAAACGCAATTATTCGGTCATTTTATGATTGTATGTGCTTATCGTTTACTTCATGGATAGACAATTGAATAGAGTTGACGTTGCACACTTTAAAGGCTGCTTATTAAATAGCAATCGAAATCATATGAGTTCCTATGCCGCCTTAGAGGTACGAGACAGCGATCAGCTGTTCCAATCATGTACTCTGTGTAGAAACAAGCTAATGGATGCCAATTGGCGATTGTTTTTGTTCAGAAAAACATCATTAGTGCAAATTATGTGCCGCGTCTGATAAACTTTATTAAAAAAACAACAAATAGTTAAAGATTTATAAAGTTCTTACCTGCTTTGATTAAAAAAAAAATGACATCGAAAACTTTTTTTTAACCATTATTATATTTTAAAGTCACCTTGAAAATCAAAAACTAGACTCAGAATGTTGAATCATGTTTAATACTAAAGCTTCATTCTGCATAAGGTTATGAGCCTAGTTTTCGCCATACCAAGCACGTGCGGTGGTGTATTAAAGCTGACAAATTTTACGGTGCGCCTCGGGCAGCACGCCAGGTCAATACTGGGTTAGGTTGGTTCCAGGTCAAAGCTAGGTGAGCTGGTAGAATAAAGAAATTCGCTATTAGTCCATAGCAGTAAATCACCGTGAAGGTGTCATATTCTGCGCAGTTAAAAGGTTATGTTTATATTTATTTTTAGTTTTAAAAAAATCGAAATTTTTTTAATGCATTTTCTTAAAGTACAACATCTTGAGAACATTTTCACAAATTTTCATAAAGATCTGAGCAAAAGGGAGAAAGTTAGAGAGATTTGCAGCGCGCCTCGCCACGGCCGCATAAGCGTAACTTGAAACTTTATACGCGTTTATCTCGGAATGGTGTTTCTCAAAAAATAACTTTACCGTGTTTACGATTGCGGCGAAACTACTGAACCGATTTTCTTCATCTTTTTTTTTAAACTGTTCGTTATTAAATTTCCCGGTCGTTGAATGATCGATTTTTGATACACGAAGCTTAACTTTGCCTAAAAAAAATTTTCATTGCAATTTTCAGCGCTGAAAACATGGTTTTTTTTTCGGGAAAAAACGTTCCCGTTTGCACTGAAAACAAAATACTCATGAAAACATTTCATATACCTGCCACACTTCTTAACTAATGAAATAATATGAAAAAAAATAAGAGGGCGGATCTTGAAACTTTTTTCATATCCCTTAATAATACCCATAAAAATATAAACTTCACAATTGAAAAAGAACTAAACAACAGACTCCCTTTCTTGGACGTCGTTGTAGTCAGAAAGTCTACGGACTTGGAATTTGAAATTTATCGGAAACCCATGAATACAAAACGGGTAATACCTAACACTTCAAACCATGCCTTCCAGCATAAAATGGCATCCTTCCATCATATGATCCACCGCATGGAAACTTTACCTCTAAGTGAAGTAGCCAAGCAAAAGGAACTGGAATATATTTTCGAAATTGCTAAACTTAATGGCTACAATGAAAGTATCATTCAAGCCATTGTTGATAAGAAGAAGCGTGCTCAAATTCGGAAATCTTTTACAACACTCACCCCAATAACAGAAGATCTGAAGAGGGTAGCCGTTGAATATGACGTTAACTTGACACGCCCACTTCGTTCAAAATTTAGGAAATTTGGGATGGATATTGTCTACACTAGTAGAAATACCCAACTCAAAACAAAATTGGGGTCTACCAAAGACCCTATTGATACCCTGAACAAAGCTGGAATTTATAAAATTGCATGCAGTCACTGTGACATGGTTTACATTGGACAAACTAAACGTAACCTAGGGATACGTTTCAAAGAACATTTCGCAGAAGTGACAAAAGCGAGTAAAGTTTCAAAAAATGCCCCACCACACTTCTTCAAATCAAAAGTGGCTGCACATATTTTTAACGAGGAACATTCACTAACTTCGGATAACATTCACCGCCCCGTTAATTATTTATGGAAATTAGACGTAGCTGAAAGTTTAGAAATTTATGAACAACACTCATGCACGATTCTCAACAAAGACGCAGGTAATCACCCCTCATGGCTATTCAATCTGCTTACGGTAAACAATCGACCGCATAATTCCCTACCTAACTCCAATTAAGAGTGCTAAATTTTCATTTTTACCTACTACAAATAAAAAACAGGATTCACGCTTTGCTCTTTACCAGTCCACATAAGCACTGAGGAAGACTGTAAGTCACAGTCGAAATATATATTTGCGCGGACTGAATTTCAATATTTATTTCCAAAAAATTTTCTAGTAGAGTATAACGGAAACCGATAACTATTTCTTTGAAATAATATGAGTTTTTTTTATTTCAGTTGATCTGCTGCGTCGCTAACATAAACACCGCAATCCTCTGCCAAAAAAGTGTTTGTTGGTATTTCTCATGAACAAACTTGTTTTGTTGTTGTTAAATAACTAAATTCTCTGAAAATTACTACTTTTATGCAATAGGAACGGTGCTTTTTTTTGTTAGGGAATTAGAATTACGTTGTCCATTGATGTGAACTTTTGTAATAGGAACGGTGCTACACGCTTAAAAAAACAATCTTTGCTCTTTACTCTCGAGCAAAAAGGTATATAACCCCTTAAGACAATTTCAAAAGTTTAACCCTACTTCGCACATTTTTACAAGCATTCAAACAAATTATAGGTCTCACATGTTGTTTGACTTTCAAAAATAAGAAAAAAAGTTAGACCCCTGTACAACCAAAAACCACAGTATGAGAAGAAAATTTTGCATTTATGTTTGGTGCCTAATCCTTCGCACTTTAATTCTGCGCAGCCAAAAAATAACAATGATTGTTTCAACAAAGTTGTTTATTCAGTAAGTTGTTTATTCAGTAAGTTGTTTATTCAGTAAGTTGTTTATTCAGTAAGTTGTTTATTCAGTAAGTTGTTGTTCGTTTTCGGCGCTTCACGGGCTGCTTTACTCTGCATTTTTTCCGCTACTAAATTAATCCACCTAGCGGTCAGACCCAGCCTTTCTCATTCAAACTTTTATTTGTAAAAATAGATTTACATGAACCCTTCAATCCAATAAATGTATATTCACTCTTTAGGTTCTAAAATATTGATGTTGTAATCTATACATATAAAAATGTAGTCCGGTCTGTCAGTCTGTTTGATCCATATAGCCTCAAAAACTACTGAACCGATCGACGTGAAAATTTGTATGTAGGGGTTTTTGGTCCCGACAAAGGTTCCTATGATAGTTTGAGACCCCTTCCTCTTCTGAACAGGAGGGGTCCAATACAAATGAAACATACATTTCTGCACAACTCAAGAACAAACCAAGCAAATGAAACCGAAATTGGCATGTGGATGTTTTAAAGGGTAATAAATGAGCCGTTGCGAGTTGAGTTTTTTGCATATTCCGCATCTACACAAAAAACTGTACTTGGGAGATCAAAAATATTTCAAAAAATCAAACTTTAAAGGTGATTTATACCATGTTGAAATTGCGTCCGAAACAGAATGGCCATTCTGTTTCGGAACAGAGTGGTCTATGTACATAAATCGGTGTAATACTATCATGTAACATGTAACATGTAGCATATTACATGTGATAAGTAACATGTCACTTGTTCTGTACATGTCACACGTGAAATGTAACATGTTATACGTAATGTAACACGAAAAATGTAACATGTAAAATATTATGTAATATGTAACATTTTGTGTTACATATAATGTTACACGTTACATCTTACATGTGACATGGTATATGTATCATATAACATGTGACACTAGCCATTTTATACGATTTACCGTCATTTTCATTTTCATTTACCAGATTTGTGTACATAGACCACTCTGTTCCGAAACGATTCGAGGTTTACAGTGAATATTTATATGAAGTTAGAGTGGTCTATGTACATTGGTAAGATAAAATCACCGATTTCGCAAAAAACTGTTATATTTTTGTATCCCAATGTTAAACCATTTCATAACCTTTATATTAGAACATTTTGTTTGAAAGAATCCGTTGAACAGAGTTTTATTCAGAGATTTTTCGAAAATTGCTTCTCCTGAACAATTTGCTCGATGGCACATAGACCACCATGGGCGTAGCCAGAATTTCAAATAGGGGGGGGGGGGGGGGCAAGCTCTTCAAAATTTTAGAAGTAAAAAAATGGTACACTAAGGTTGCTTTTTACGCGGCTTTTTTTACGTGGATTCTGGAGTTTACGCGGTTTTTACGCGGATTTCGAAATTTACGCGTTTTTTCTACGCGGATTCCGGAATTTACGCGTTTTTTTACGCGCACGTATCCCCCGCGTAAAAGCGACTGTAGTGTGTTTTGAAAAATCTTTAGTGATTGTTACATCAAGGCAACCAGTTGTCCTTGACATCAGAGTGGAGAATTTGATTATTCTTTGTCCAACCGTGAATATAAATAGATGTTCTTTACTAATAACTCTTAAGTTCATTCAAACCTTCGGACATATTATTTTGGTGACGAGGATCTCAAGAATCCACAAACGTGGCAGAAGATAGAGTTGATCAGCAGCTGCAACCGGGAATTCAAGATATGATTCACAAGGTGACCCAACTTTTACAGTGGATAGCGGTCCAGCAGCAGCAGCGTCAGAATAAAACCCCGGAGCAGATTTTGGAGTCCCTCTTTTCGAACATCATCGAGTTTGTCTTCGACGAAGAAAACGGAGTTACGTTCGGACGTTGTTGTTTAACCGCTACCAGGACCTCTTCGAGAACGATGCAGGCCAGCTGAATAATGCGGCGAAGGTACGTTTACTTCTCCGGAAGCTGGACACCCATTCACACAGCCGCTATCTCAACTACATCCTGTGAAAGCTTCCCAAGGACGTGAAGATTGAAGACACAGTCAAGATTCTCAATAAAATCTTCGGGCATCAAACGTCAAACGTCCCGGAAGCGGTTCATGTGTCTTTTCAAGATTGTTGTTGACCATCTGCCGATGAACACTCAGCAAGCAGAGAGCACTCAACCGCTGTTCAAATATTGTTGACCTCAGCCAGGTTTTCACCCGACGTAATGTGCTGAACGAGCGTTCAATCGTGCATGTTTTCATGGTAGAGCAAGTGCAATTTTAACTGCTTTCTCAGTCGCAGGGAAGAAAGAACGGGTTTTAGCTAGCAGATCTATAAGATCCAACTCTTCCAAGTTTTTACGGTCTGCTCTCATACTGCTGCAATGTTAATACAAAACTTCCACCTCTCCAACAAAATTGTCAACTTCATAAAAAATTACGAAATTTTCGGTTTTGCGCTACGACATGCGTATTACGTTAGCGAGATGCAGCAAGGACAACGCGTAGGCAGGTGCACTATCTTCATCGAACCGTGTTTCCAGTGAGGTTACAAGAGTATCAAGGTAAAGAATTGTAACAGCTCGGTTCCAATACTCTAAGCCAGTTGATGCAGGTGGATTTGCCCGGTAATTTTGCCGCTGCAATTTCCTTGGTGGATCAACTGAAAAACCTGTGCAATTACACGCAACATAGCGCAAGCATTTCAATTAATTAATTTTGATCTGGCTGATACTTTACACAGATGTTTCTATGGGCTAAAGATGTCGTTTTGTGCTATTAGAGTTATTGAAAAAAAAAATTTACACCAATGTCAACATTTAGGGGGGGCAACGGCCCCCCCTGCCCCCCTCTGGCTACGCCTATGTAGACCACTCTGGTTCGCAACGGCTCAAATATGTCCATAATGGTTCGACGCCCCTCCCTCTTATGGAAGCACATGTTTCTGCACAAATTTCTGCACATCTCGCGAACTAATCAACTAAATGGAACCATATTTGGCAGGTGAATGTTTTTAGTGGTAACAAATATGTTCCATAATCGACCTCAGACAATATTTTGGATTGTAAGATGGCAACTTCCGGTTTCTGGAAAACAGCCAAAAATGGACTATTTCCACCCAATATAATAATATCCGGATAAAGAAAGATACACAGGAGCTAAATTCGACCACAGATACAATTTTGAATTCTAAGATGGCGACTTCCAGTTTCGGAAAAAACAGCGGCAAACGACCAAATACCACCCAATATGGGTATTTTCGGAATCGTAATGATGCACTGGAACCACAAATCGACTTCAGACACCATTCCCAAGTAACAATATCTGTTTTACGATGTACTTGAAGAATTTTTGATTGCTTTTCCCTTAAAACCGGGCATAAATCTTATTATTCTCACAAACTGCTACAAAGCAGCCGTAAAAGTCTCATAAGATCGAGGAGGCCCATACTAGAGAAGGTGCTCGAGAATAGTTCCTGAAATTCGCTTAAAACTCTATATTTTCATCGATATGTACTCATAATAGCATTTAGGAGTTACTCACAGCCATGAAAAAACTATAACAAATTTCGAGAGTTTTATAAATTAGGTTCGCGATCCTTCCTTTTAGCTTATTTCGCTTCGATCAGAATTTTTTTATTATTTACATAGAGCAATTTATGAAACAAACCCCATCGATCTATTCCTTCTCCAAAAAGAATGTCATCGTAGTCGTTAAATAAAATAGGTAGGTAAATCTTCACGTATTTTCAAGTTCATATATGAGAATTTTTAATTGCCGAGCTCAGTTTATACGTGTTATGTGGCAAAAAAGTTTGTAATATTCAACGCGCCATGATATTACTGCCAAATAAACAATTTATTAAGAAAATAAAAAAATATCTGAATTTTCGTTAAGTTCAGGTTTGCTCGACTATGGAAAATTTTACTAAACTTTGTGTTCATCATGGTCAACATTCACTACTAACCTGCCAGATTTATTAGTAGCATTGAGAATCACGGTCGTTTATTACCGTTTAATTAAAAATGGCTATTATTTTGACGGAGTCAATCACAGTCTGTTCGCCATATTTGTCGATGGTTTTATATTAATCCCTCATAAGACGGCTTCTAACTAAAACTTCTTGTGCAAGACTAATAAGATTTTTTAGTATCTCGATAAGTTGGCATTTACTTATTGCATTTTCGGAGAAGAATACTTGCGCTTGAATAAAAATTGTTTGAACTTTTCAAGACAAACAAATTTTATCTGGGATAGCTCCCTCTCCCGTTTGAGAGCTGTTTGTTTACAGTCAAGCATCAAGCTGATGATGAGCTCGAACGGATGGAGATATGGCCTGATACTAAAGTGAAAGACAATCCAGTGCCACCTCCAAAGAAACGCAAGCTATCAAAGCTCACAAGCAATAATAATGTAGTGAAGGATTTCAACAACGTTTACAAGCAAATGGTGTTGACACCGGAAGAATTACTAGGAATGATTGCTGCATCCAAGCCCATGGTATTGCTTAAATTTCTTGTTCCTTTTACATGTTTTAAATTTCTCAAATCGGTTATAGGCTAGGGCCTTAAAACATGAATGGGCAAAATGAAGAAATGCAACATAATGAATGAAGCAGGAGCATGAATATCATTTTTTGATGCTTATTCTCAACAAAAGTATACACACTTAAATGATTTGATTTAATATGATGTAGGTTGACTTGACTTGACTTGACTCAAGGAGTTAGTTGCTTAAATGAGCTGAAAAATTTGTGTTTATTTTAGATTCTTTTCTTTCACGAATGTTTTCTCTTTCACGAGACAAAATGGGCTTAAGGAAAAATTTTGGGCACATTTTCAAGATAGATTCATCTCAATGATAAGTACCATAATACTATCGTAAAACTCTCATGAAGTTTTATGGAAGTTTCTTATAGGTATTTTAAAAGGGATATTAAGTAGGTTTAAAAACCGCTCCTCAGGTCACTAGACTTATTGATGAATAAGTTTTATGGAGGACTCTTCAAGTGTTCTTTAATTGCTCTTGAAAACTGCTGATAAATAAAAACCACAAGTTCTTGAAAAACCTTGTGATAAAACTCGATATATTCAGCAATGTTTTGATAAAACTACCATAAAATATAAATAAAACCAAATCGCATTAGGATTGTAACTTGGGTTATGAATTGTAGGATGGCAACTTGTGGTTTCTGGAAAACAGCCAAAATGGCCGATTTCCGTCTAACATGAGTATCTCCGGATCAATAATGATACACAGCAGCTGAAATCGACCACAGACCCTATTTTGGATTCTAGGTTGGCGACTTCCGGTTCCTGGGAAACAGCGGAAAATTACACCCAATATGGGTGTTTCTTCAACCAGAATGACGCTCAGAGGCCAGAAATTATTTTAAATACCATTTTGAAATCCAAGATGGCGACTTCCGGTTTGTGAAAAACTGTCTAAAATAACCAAATACCATCCAATATGAGTATCTCTGGAACCAGAATGATGCAATGAGCTAACAATTGACCTCAGGCACCATTTTGAATCGCTAAATGGCAACTTATAGGAAAAAGTCGAAAATGACCAAATAATACTCAACCTGGATATTTCTGTAATCGAGATGATGCATAGAAACCAAACATTGACCCTTGACACCATTTTGAAATTAAACACGACCACTGTTAGTTTCTAGAAAACAACCAAAATAACTAAATACCTCGCAATATGAGTATTTCCGGTGTCAGATTGATGCCAGAAAATTTGCTGAAAATGACCGAATATCACCCAATGTGAATATATTCAGAATTAGGGCACCAAAAGCCAAAAGTCGAAAATTTTGTAATTTCGATAAAACCAATCATTTCAAACAATTTGTCTTTTGACTTTGATCATATCCTATGGCCGATTCGTCGTGCATTTGCAGACTTTAAACACATCGCAAGGAATCAATGAATTTGGAACGTTCAAATAGTACTACACCACATTTAAATTATGTTGAGACCACATACATCGATCAAAGCAGGTATAGTTTTAAATAGTCTTTGAATTTCTTTTCTTTCCATAACTTTTGAGCCACATATCAAATTGTTATGAAGTTTGTTATTTGTGTGTTTGAGAGATGACTTGTTCGTATGACACTAGTTATGTTCAAATAAGTCATGTAATTTTGAAATAATAGACTTTCGTTGTTTTATTAACAATTTAATACATAACGGTGGCTTAAGTTCAATTATAACCAAATGAAATGGGAACAAATAGGGCAGCCAAACTTTGAAACCACGTGCTCAATCATAGTTCATCAGTTAACCCTTCACTAGCCGCTCATCTGATAATAATATTGATCAAATCGGTTGTGTAGTTTCTGAGATAATGAAGTTTCGTGATTTCCACATTTCGGTACATTACAGACGAAGTTACAGTCCGATTACAGTAAAATTCAATAGGGTGTTACGAGGCAGCTAGACTTATTAGTTGACACTAATTTTGTAGAAATCGGGTTAGCCATCACTGAGAAAAGTGAGTGAGTTCAAAGAGTCTTCGGAATATGTTCCTTTTCATAGCTAGGTTTCACATTTTTTAACATAACAGGAAAAGTAATAGTCTGATTGCAAAACAAATCAATAGGGTCTTATGGGGCAACTAGACCGTCCATTTGACACTAATTTTATGAAAATCGGTTCAGCCATCTCTGAGAAACATGAGTGAGATTAAGCAGTCTTCAAAACACGTTTCTTGTTATAACTTTTGAACCGCAAGTTATTAAAGGTATTTCAGGTAGTCCGTTCATTTGAAATCAATTTTGTTCAAATCGGTTGTGTAGTTTTCGAGATAATGATGTTTCATGATTTTTACATTTTGAACCATAACCTCTAAACTAAAAATCCGATCATAATGAAATTTAATAGGGTCTTATGGAACAACGAGACCTTTCATTTGCAATTAATTTCATGAAAATCGGTCCAGCCATCTCTGAGAAAAGTGAGTGAGAATAAAAATCTGCATATACACACACATACACACACACATACATACAGAAAATGCTCAGCTCGTCGAGCTGAGTCAAGTGATATATGCCATTCGGCCCTTTGGAGCACTTTTATATCTTCGGTTTTGCAAGTGATTGCTATACTTTTCTAGGAGAAAGGCAAAAACAGTCTCAGAAATTTATTTGTAGGTATCTGATCCACGTAAAATGTCAGTAACATGTAAATTTTGCCACAATTCCCCTACAGTACTGAAATGAGTTTATCTCTATGTAGGATTAACTTATTTAGAATCTGTTCAATGTAATATCAAGAGTGTAAGCGATACTCGAAGATACATTAACAACAAAATCACCATGATGCTCCTCTTTTTGCGGGGAAAGGGTCGTATTCTTGGTTAAGATCGGTCAAAATATAAAAATCTCGTATAAGCTACGTGACAGAATCTTCGATAAAGTTAATACTTTTGAAATGTGACTCTTAGATGTTTGGTTTTTGACGTTGACTTACGTCTATATCGAAGTTAGGCGCCTGAATTTGAAAATCTAGTAATTCAACCAGGGAAAAGTGGTCAGGTTTTGAGCGCTTATATATCAGTCATTTCTCTTCAGAATTTCGAGGTTTCGGTCCAACCGATCAAAAATTATTTTACGGTTAAATGTATGTAACGAAAATAACCTAGTGTTTGAGATACACTTTTGAAAAGTTGATAAATAACATCGATTGTCTAAATCATACTGAGCAACCAATCACTACCTCTCTTCACAAGCACAGTCGACACTAACAGATACAACCGATTTGACTTTGTAAACGATTTGTTGTTGTTGTTGTTTACTCGAGGTCGCTTTCTGTTCCTGATATTTTTAGAACTATGTTGTAACTTGAAGAACTTGTAATAAAGGCGGAATTTTACTAGTACAAGACTCCGCCTTCATTTCAAGTTTCTTCACATCACTTGACATCACAGCAGAATTTCCAACTTCATACTCATGTCTACCATAGGCAATATCAAACACGCAATAATCTGCTTCTATTCGACACGGAGACGGGAACATTTTCTTCCTCCAAGCCGCACAACACGACACAATACGTCATGTTATTTCGTTGCCTCTATGAGAGCTCTATCGGTCCGGCTCGACAGAATGTTCACAAGAAATCATTTTTGAACATCCGTGTTACGAAACTGAGAAAATCTGTTGGAACTGAAAATAAAGGCGGAGCTTATCAAAAGATCGCTCTGAGCCAGAATGATGTATTTTTCGTATTTTTCGTTCATTAGTATTACGAAATACGAAATAAAATTTTTCGAACGTTGTAGAATGATATAACTGGAAATAATTAAGTCACACCCCTTTTCCCAGTTATACCATTTCACAACGTACAGCAACCGGCCTTTTTCAAGGCTACTAAATGTTTTTGGAAGAGCATAATGATAGCAAGGATGTAACGTCTTGGAGATGACGGTTATAGTTTGACATCACAGCAGAATTTCGAACGCTTCACACCATTAAATTGATTAACCCTAATCGAGTGTATTTCCAAAGCTATTGCAAAAAAAATATATTGACATTAGACAGGCTGTCGTAATTCTACATTAACTTGTGGTCGTATATTATAAACAACCTCTTCCACTTTTTTTTAAATACATGAAGTTATATGCTGGGCTAGAGCTAAACTAGTATGAGCTTTATCGATTTAATATCAAACAATTTTTAAATTTAAAATTTTCGCTTGAGTCGTTCTGGTCTCCAATTTCAGATAGTTTCGTTGAGTTTGCTTTTTGCTTAAATAGAAAAATTATACCCCATTCGCTAAATTAAATGATTGTCTTGGTAGTGCAGCTACGAACAAAGGTTTGATTCGAATATGTATTAAATGACAGCGATTAAATAAGAGAGACCCATTCTTTTAGTATACACTGAAGTCGCTTTTTACGCGGGGGATACATACCGCGTAAAAAAACCGCGTAAATTCCGGAATCCGCGTAAAAACAAACCGCGTAAATTCCGGAATCCGCGTAAAAAACCATCGTTAATTCTGCATTCCGAGTGAAGGGAAACCGAAATCCGCGCAAAAAATAAAAAACCGCGTAAATTCCGGAATTCCTTAGTGTATATTATTATTTATAACGTTTTAACGTCTCAGTATTCAGAAATGCACTGTTAAATAAAATTGCAACAAATACTGGAATTGCAATTCCCTCTACTATTTGTTTTAATGGAATATAAGAATACCGTAGTCAACGTCATGCGATCGCATCTTGAATACCACCTTCCTGCTATTTGCTTTAAAAAAAGTGGCGTCGAAAAAATATTGAAAGTGTTCGATTTCTAAAAATTCAAAATGGCGCTACTGTCACCCTTTAAGTTGAAATAGGTCCAAACTCCAAACTGTTTTTGCATCAAAATACCTTAAATCATATATGAAATCCAAAGCAGAAAAATATATTGCAATGTTAATAACAACGATTTGGAAATAAAATGGGCGAAAGTAGTCTAGGACTCTATGAACGAATTCGCTAAAGTTGATTATTTGAACACTATTTTTGCAAGGATATAAATAAACATGCCAAAGTTCGTCTTCTCCTATTTATTAACAAGGAAACACTGAAACATCGGGAAAATCGAAATCGAAAAAAGCGGGAAATCAAAATTTTGTCGATTCAATAGACCACTATTGTGCCATTCACCGACGTTTTTGGAGTGGATCCGAACCAGGGCTGGCCCTAACGTCTCTTGTGTTTCATGCGATGGAAGGGATAAATTTAGAGATTTTTCGCCCCAGAAAATGTATCGGCGCCGGCTAGAATTGAGCCTAAACCGGTTGGATTGTGAGTGAGTGGATCACGCCATCCCACAACCACATACTTTTCTGGATTGAGAATAGACTATTGGATTATTAGGAGAAACTTTAAAAGATCCAGTTATATGTTTACATTTTTTATTCACAATAAAACGATTCATGTATACGTATTTCTACCCGACAAGTTGAGAAAAAAAAACAACATCTTCAGAGAGTTATGTCTCTAATGAAAGATTTGCACGTAAACCTTTAGGAATTAGAGTAAAAATCTACAAAAATCACTCGGGATGCGTGCAAAGTGAAGAATTTTCTAAATGTTGAAATTTTCATCCTTCAAGTGTTCATAATATTTCAATTTAATTCGTTGTTCTGAAGTTTACACAAAGTATTTTTCTTCTTTACAGGCATTGAACGATCTCTGCGAAGGACAGGGTTGGGGTGTCGAAGTGATTGGCGGACATATTGGAGCAGTGACGGTCAACATCCCCTATGATGCTCCGCTGGCCAAGGACAGTTCTATTGAGGTGACAAATCTGTCAATCAGTCTTCGACCAAAAGCCCGTTTTACTGATGGCACCTCCATGTTCGAATCGATGTGGTCATCCATGTCTAGTTCGATGCAGTTGGCTCAGGAGTGTCTGGAGCGGGAAGGTTGCAGCGCCGAGACGCCATCAGCTGCTCCGACTAACACAATTGAAGGCCTGGAAAAGTTTGCGCAAATTATTGACAACGGTGAGTTGGCTGGTTTATTATTACATTTTGCTAACACGCAATACTGGGTACTGCGCGTACAAGGTTGTAAACAAACGAGAATCATAGACCTTCTTGTCTGCGAACACATTCCTGTTGACCCAATTTCTAAAAACGCAACCTACAGGAAAGCATTGAGCCAGTTGAATACAATATATATATATTAGAAGGTGGATTAGCAAAGTTTGAGTATGTGTTGTTTTTATCTGTGTTTGGGTTTGTCAGTTACTTATACCAGTCTTAGCATGCGTCCGCATGTTTTTCGTTTTTGACGTATATTGGATGCGGGTGCAACGTGCTCGTGGTTTTGAGAGATTATTCGCCGATTTTTTTCGTTTCACAAATATAACACTATATATTTATTTAGATTAATTACGAAAATCATATTTACCTACTAAGTTAAAGAATAAATTTTGGCGCGGCGTATACATAATTTCATTGACTCTGATTGTAGATCTTTGTTCTAAGATCTGAATGATCATTTCATAAGCTAAGTAAATTGGTTAGTGTATCGAAATACTTTAGCAGCGGTTGTAGTTTGCTTTTTCCGTTTTTTTATATGGCAATATCAAGCAGAATCAGTTTGTTCGTTTTGTGAATAATAACTCAAAATGTTTCCATTTCAATTGAAGGGTGAGCAGTTTTATTCAAAAAGTTAACGTAACTTTGGTAACATTTTTGCAACTGGTAAATTTTGTATTCGGCTGGCTGAATTTAGAATAGAACGTCATTAGGTAGACTGTATATACTTCTTTGCAGCTCTTGTTGTTAACCCTTACTAAATAAGGTGAAGAACAATTTTTTTTTTACAAAACAATGTGCGGCGGTGTACTCGAAGAATTGTTTTATATTATTAAAATTCAAATTAAAACACTCAAACTGACAGAGAAAACGATAGAGAACAGATTGATATACTACTGTTTGAATTTCACCCAACATGTTTCGAGTATTTCGCATAAATACATAAGCGGTTCATAAAGCTGCTTACAATATGTTCCCTACCCTAAATGATAAACTGGGGTTACAACTCATATAACTTGAGTATTTTCCGTGAGTAGATGATTTTTTATAACCCAAGAGTAATTTTCTAAAAGGGCATGAGCATTTTGGCATAGGTTTCATTCGAACTCTTCAACAAAAAATATACACCCTAAAAAAAAAACCTTTTTTTGATCGAAATAAATTATTATGTGCAGATTTTTATTTTCACTTACTTTTCTCAGAGATGGCTGGACCGATTTTCATGAAATTAATTGCAAATGAAAGATCTTGATGTCCCATAAGACCCTATTCAATTTTATTGTAATCGGATTTTTGGTTCAGAGGTTATTTATCAAAATGTAAAATCATGAAACATCAATATCTCAGAAACTACACAACTGATTTTAACAAAATTGGTTTCAAATGAACGGGCTACCTGAAATACCCCTACCTTTTGAATTTCATAAAGATTGAATCTGTGGTTCAAAAGTTATAAAAAGAAACGTGTTCTGAAGACTGTTTAATCTCACTCATGTTCCTCAGAGATGGCTGGACCGATTTTCATAAAATCAGTGTCAAATGGAAGGCCTAGTTGCCCCATAAGACTTTATTGATTTGTTTTGCAATCGGACTATTACTTTGCCTGTTATGTTTAAAAATGTTAAATCCAGCTATGAAAAGGAACATATTCTGAAGACTACTTGAACTAACTCACTCACTTTTCTCAGAGATGGCTGACCCGATTTCCATGAAATTAGTGTCAATTAATAAGTCCAGCTACCTCATAACACCCTATTGAATTTTACTGTAAACGGACTGTAACTTCGTATGTAATGTACCGGAATGTGAAAACCACGAAACATCATTATCTCAGAAACTACACAACCGATTTGATCAATATCATCATCAGATAAGCGGGCTAGTGAAGGGTTAACTGATGAATTATGATTGAACACGTGATTTCAAAGTTTGGCTGCCCTATACGTTCCCATTTCATTTGATTATAATTAAACCTAAGCAACCGTTATATAATAATTTTTTAATAAAACAACGAAAGTCTATAATCTCAAAGATAACATGACTTATTTGAACATAACTATTGTCATACGAACGAGTCATCTTTCAAACTTACAAATAACAAACATCATAACAATTTGATATGCGGCTCAAAAGTTATGGAAAGAAGAGAAATTCAAAGACTTTTTAAAACTATACCTGCTTTGATCGATATATGTGGCCTCAACATAATTTAAATGTGGTATCGTACTATTTGAACGTTCCAAATTCATTGATTCCTTGCCATGTGTTTTAATTTTTTTTTGTTAAAGGGGGGGGGGGGGGTTTGTAATAATTTATTTATGTACTGAAATATCTATTCAGAATTAATATTGTGTGTTCTGCCACAATTGGTGACATTTCAACACTAATTGCCATGTGTTTAAAATCTGCAAATGTATGAAGAATCGGTCATAGGATATGAAACGTATTCTGAAGACTGTATAATCTCACTCATATTTCTCAGAGATGGCTGGACCGATTTTCATAAAATCAGTATCAAATAGAAGGTCTTGTTGCCAAAGTCAAATTACAAATCGTTTAAAATTATTGGTTTTATCGAAATGACAACATCCTCGACTTTTGGCTTTTGTACATCGCCTTAATTCTGAATATATTCATATTGGGTGGTATTCGGTCATTTTCAGCAGATTTTCTGGCATCAATCTGACACCGGAAATACCTATATTCGGAGGCATTTAGTTATTTTGGTTGTTTTCCAGAAACTAAAAGTGGTCGTCTTTAAATTCAAAATGGTATCCAGGGTCAATGTTTGGTTTCTATGCATCGTCTCGATTACGGAAATATCCTTATTGAGTATTATTTTCGACTGTTTCATAGAAGTTGCCATTTAGCAATTCAAAATGGTGCCTGAAGTCAATTGTTAGCTCATTGCATCATTCTGGTTCCAGAGATACTCATATTGAATGGTTTTTGGTCATTTCCGGTCGTTTGCCAGACACCGGAAGTCACCACCTTAAAATTCAAGATTGTGTCTGTGATCTATTTTTAGCTTCTGTCCATCTTTCTGGTTCCGGAGATACTCATATTTAATGGGAATCGTCCATTTCAGGCCGTTTTCCAGAAACCGGAAGTTGCCATCTTACAATTCAAAATGTTGTCTGAAGTCGATTTGTGGCTCCAGTGCATCATTACGGTTCCGGAAATATCCCTATTGGGTGGTATTTGGTCGTTTGCGCATGTTTTTCCGAAACCGGAAGTCGCCATTTTGGATTTCATAATGACATTTGAAGACAATTTCGATCGATTTTAGCTCCTGTGTAGCATTTTAGATCCAGATACTATTATATTGGGTGGAAATCTGCCATTTTTGGCTGTTTTCCAGAAACCGGAAGTTGCCATCTTACAATTCAAAATGTTGTCCGAGGCCGCTTAAGGAACAAATTTGTTACCACTAAAAACATTCACCTGCCAAATATGATTCCATTTAGTTGGTTAGCTCTCGAGATGTGCAGAAATTTGTGTTTCTTCTGTATGGAACCCCTCTCTTCCAGAAAAGGAAAAACATTCACATGCTAAATTTGGTTCCATTTACTCGGTTAGTTCTTGAGATGGGCAGAAACTTGTGTTTCATTTGTATGGCACCCCTCTCTTCCAAAAGAAAGAGGGGTGTCAAAATATTATGAACATATTTTTTTATCACTAGTAACATTTACCTGCCATATTTGGTTCCATTTAGTTGGTTAGTTCTCGAGATGTGCAGAAATTTGTGTTTCATTTGTATGGAACTCCTTCCTTTCAGAAAAAGGAGAGGCGTTCAACTATTATGGACATATTTGTTACCCCTTAAAATATCTACATGCCAAATTCGGTTTCATTTGCTTGGTTTGTTCTTGAGTAGTGCAGAAATTTATGTTTCATTTGTATTGAATCCCTCCCTTCCAGGAGAGGGAGGGGTCTCAAACTATCATAGGAACCTTTATCGGCACCAAAAACCCCTACATACAAATTTTCACGTCGATCGGTTCGGTAGTTTTCGAGCCTATATGGATGACAGAGAGACGGACAGACCGGACTGCATTTTTATATGTATGGATTACAACATCAATATTTTAGAACCTAAAGAGTGAATATACATTTAGCGGAGGATTTAGGAAGCGCTCATGTAAATCTATTTAAACAAATAAAAGTTTGAACGAGAAAGGCTGGGTCTGACCGCTAGGTGGATTAATTTTGTTTTTTTTTTTGAAATCTTTACCCTTCATTTTCAAAATTAAAATTATGTTTATTTTTAAAATCTTTAATTCCTCTATCTTGGAGTTTTTATCAAAAACATGTTATAACTTTGGGTTTCCTGAAAAATATGGCTCTTTTATGTTGTAAACTAAAACTCAGTGTTTATTTATAATTTATTTTGGTCGAAACAACTTTTTTTCTAACGGTGTATATATGTTTGTAAAGCATCATTATTTCTCATTTTAAGACAGTTTTATCTACAACCGAAGGTTTCTTGGCAACAACGATTAGAAAAAAAAATTCTGAATAATATGTCCACCCGCAAAAAATACTCAGCTTGTTAAGTTAAATACGTGTGTAATGTTCCATTCAATTAAAAAATAGTCATAAATTTTTGCTTATTTTCGGATCATTTGGCATGGAAATGGTCTAGACAGTTTTGACAGTTTGAGATACAGTAAATTGAAATTGGACGCACAAAAGTGAAGTTCTGCACCCGAACATGCTTGTTCATACCCAAAAATTATTGAATTTTTGAATATATTAATAACATGTATCAGTATGACTTATATTCTGATATTTGTATGATAACGTTTTTTGTATATTACTTTTCTTTCCTGTAGTTCTTAATCGTATCAAAGCCAGACTGGTTAATACGGAAGTGCGTATCGAATACTTACCCCCTGGAAGTGATTGTGGAGTTGCACTTATAGTGAAAATAAAAAGGTAAATATTCATCACTGTATATCATTACCATAGGTTGGATTAATCTAACCGCTCTGGATTATCAAACAAAACCAAAATTTTTAATATATTCGTCCAAAATTTTAAATTGTCGTACACATGCGCAAGCGGATGCCGCCTAAGGTCGTTTTTACTCGGCGGATGCGTTCCAAATTTCTATGGGACCGCGCAAAAACGAGTTGAACATTTGAAGAAGAAAACCGTCCTAAAGTATTTGAACCTTGTTTGATTTTGACAGTGGTCAACCTCAAGGTAAAAATGAAATATTTGAAATTTTCAGTATTTACACCAAAAATTGTGTTTTTTTTTTGGAAATTGTTATATGATTTTATTTTTAGCCTTAAACAGAACACATGATTGAAATGAAATCGATATCTTGTTCTGTTTCTGAGTAATGGAGGAAAGCAAACCCGCCGTAAAAAAGACCTTAGTGTACATATCTTTAATCCCTTCTTGAATTTCGCAACATCGCGAAATGAGATGCCGGACTTTTTGGAGAGACCATCCGTAGATTCCGTTCATCTGGCATCTCTGATCGCGAGTGTTGTGGGAGCGAAGAGTTTTTTTTTTGTATGGACCCCACTGCGACCAGTAGTTTTTTTTAATCTCTTGTGGCATTTTCCGGACGTTTTTGCTGTTCGCACATTTTTTTTCGTTCACCCTTTTGCAGTACCGTGCTGGACCGAAATCCGTACACCTAAGCGCATGATAATCTTCGACGGTCAATATAAAATCAAGAAATCACATATTGCTTTAAACTGACTTGTTTACTTATAGGTCTACTTATATTTTATCACTATTTTCAAGCAAAATGATTAAAATCACTCTGAAACTCGAAAAAATCATGTTTAAATAGAACATGTTTCGAATCGAAATCCGTTCACAGTTTTTTGTCTGATTCAAAACCCGTACACTTTTGAATCGAAATCCGCACACACGCGATATAGACTGGATCAAAGTCCATACAGCAAAGAATCAAAATCCGTATAGATATAAAAGAACAAAAATGAACATCTTTAATTTATAATTTATCTTTAAATTTACGAATAAAAATATTTTGAGGATCAACTGGTTCCTAAAGTTTCACACGGTTTTCTAATTTTTTATATCAGCTGAAATAGTGCAATTTTCGTAGCGTTTCGTTGCGGCACCCCTTATTATAGCGACCGGAACGCCGGGACCTCTCGAAGCTTCCCGGTACGACTTTCCCTTGCGCATTTCAGTCACAGCTCCTTCGAAATTGTCTGCCGTACATTTATACTTGTTTTCTTCCGTTATATGCTGAAAACAAGAAGAAAGTTCAACAATATATGCATGATACACACGCTGTACGGATTTCGATTCAAGCAATTAAGAAAGATCAAAATCCGTACGGCACAGTTTACCAGCCAATATACAGCTTGAAAATGACAAAGACTTACCTTTTCCATCAATTTCAAAAAGATTCACAGAGTAAAACACTTATGTCCCACTTGAAAAACGTTTTTATCTGAAGAACGTTTCCTTAGTATTTTCTCTAACGATACAACGAAATGACAACTGAAACCGATTCACCATTGATTTTTTATTTTTAATATTTTTATTTCATGGTCTACCGGCGCATAGTTTAATTTAACAGAAGGCCAACAGCTCAACGGACATGTACATGTAACTATCATATGAATTTTCATTTTTATAATGCTTAAAACTGAAGAAAAACATCAAGGTGTACGGATTTCGATACTGTACGGGTTTCGATCCAGCACGGTACTACTTATTGAGAAGTTACCTGCGCGGTGCTTATCGCGGTGCTTGTTCGCAACGTTGTTTTACAACAATATTGCGCATTCAAGGGTTGGAGAATAAGTACTATAGGAATACTTTTATCTATTTAACGGATGTGGATTAGAGTGCAATGAAAGTAACAATGAGAAAATAATTATATATGTGTTCGGGGTGGTTAGGAACGTTTCTAGGTATAGACATTCGGCCAAGTAGAACTAAACAATTCCAATAGAATTAACGTTTAAATAATATATTATGTAACGTTAAATAACCCATTCGCCGTCGAAATAATTGTGTTTGCATATGTCGTTCAGGCTGTACTCGGCGCTTTTCGTTTTCATCAATTCTATGTGATCCTCAAAAATCCCGGACAATCTAAAGATCGTGGAAAATGTGGTATGGTATGGTATCCCCATCTGGTCTCGAGGTACGATGCTGGCCTAACAAGCCGGTCGTCGTAGGTTCGAGTCTCGACTCGGGAGAGACTGTTAGTGTCAGTAGGATCGTAGCGCCTAGCCCCGCAATTGTCCTGTACACTTAACGGTTGGCTGCGAAGTCTGTGTATAGTAAACAGAAGGTCAAGTTCCGAATCGGAATGTAGCACCAAGGCTTTGCTTTTATCGGTTCTATTATCGTCAGGTTTGTCCAATTATCGTCCGGGGTGTTGAAGAACGCGCATCATGGAAAACCATTATACAAGAAAACGATCCTGGACTCCTTTTACTCCCCTGACGATAATAGGTAAAACCTGACGACAATGGAGATACCCTATTTTTTCTGAAGATATTTCTAATGGCAGCTGCGCTTCTGACACCAAAAATAATTAAAAAGAGAAAATTGTGCCGTATCCAATAAATGTTGTGTGAACAAATAAAAATTGAAAAAAATGTAAATATACTAAACCACGTGATAGTTTTGTTTTCAATTCTAGTTTATTATTAATGTATCTTTCAATTTTCTTTAATTTCGCAGAGTGTTGAATTTTTCTAGATTTTGATCAATATATTTTGTACTTTAGAGAATTCTGATTTTTTTTCATATCAGTTACATAAGTAATGAACATTAATCAGTAAAGATACAGTCATAACTAGATTAACGTATACGATTATTTTGACGTCGTAGACACAAGTAGTGATATGGACCAGATTTTCTAGTTGAGGTCAGCGTCTGGTGGAACCAATTGCGCTTGTATCTGAACCATTCGCTTATTTAACTGAAGAAGCTTAAACATATATTTTTTCTCTTCAACAGTATCGAGTACCAGAATGAAGCTGGAAATGATCCGCCCGATCGCAAGGATAGTTTCAGTGAGGACGGTAGCTTGCCACAACAGCAGGAACCCAAACAAAAATCTTTCCTTATCTCAACACATGTGACGCATCATGTTTGCATGGAAGGAGTTACATTTTATACGGAAGAATTCCGGATACATAATCCTAGACAGCAACAACGACAGCATCAAGAATTTTTCCGTAAGCGTGATAGTCTAATTGCCAGTGAGCAGTTTTTAAGTACAATATCGGATTTACCGACGGATCCAACATTGACGGCAGGAGCAACCATAGGGGGAAAGGAATTTCTTAGCTATGCAAATGTATGTGATAGTAGCAATATTAATAATAGTTTTAAACAATCCGAAAGTATGGGGAATGCCACTGGGGTTTCGGATGATGATGATCACGAAGAAGACTCTATACAGTACTTTCATTCGGGAGAAGTTTTAACAGGCAAGATAACTTCCAAGCAGGAAATACGGATTAGAATGAAACAGGCATGTAATCTTACTGGTCCTAATGTAGAATTGGAAATGTCTCTGGGATGTTTGCAGCTTTTTTTGTCACCACGGCAACTACACGCGATTGTACTGCTTAGTAATACTTTTCTTGGATTCAACGAAATGCCCACTCCAACGAAGTGCGCTCCGCCTGATTTGAATTCCAAACCAAAACGATTAGATGAGACAGAACTGGATTTTAAACATAATATCAGTCGCATGTCTGGAGGGATCGGCCTTAACCAAGGTTGGTCCCTAGCGGATCCCACGCAAACAATGGTTCAAGATCACGTGGGATTTTCAGTGAATGATTTTCTAGAAGATGAGAGAGTTTCGGAAATGGTGGAGTCTTCCAACAGTTCAATGACCAGTTCGTTCACGTCTTCAAGTATGGCATCGCGAACAACTTCTGCTAGCAGAAGACGTATCATTGATCCTGATGCCGATGCAGATATTTCTAAGTTTAATATCAGAGTAGCAGCTGTAGCGTTGGTTTTATTACACGAGGACATTTTGGTGGAAAGTAGTCAAACGGATTCTCAACAGTCTCCATTGAGCGAAGCAAGTGTTCAAAAATTGCACAATAAAACTGAACATTTTTTTTGGTCTGTTGGTAACTTAGGCCTCGGGGCTGGTGCGAATGATATCCTGAATGCTGGTCTTATAATGGATGCTGGTTGTGATTGCAGTCATTTGCGGTTGCTCATGGCACCTATTATACTGGAAGGAGAGGAACAGCGAAATCGACTAGGAACTGTGTTACGTTTTTCGATTTCTGTTGCTAGGGCAGATCTTCGAGAAATCTTAACGGATACGTCTGTACCCTTAGTTGAATTCTATCGGAAGAACAACTCAAGTGCGCTGCCAAAGCGACCGGAACTGGTACTGAACTTCAAGCAAACTTGTAACGCTCTCAAAGGATCAAGTGGGAAAAGATTTACTCCTCCCAAAACAGAGATTCGTCTTTCACTTGGTTCTTTTCTTACCGAATTCGACATTACTCTCCTAGATCGGCTAAGCTCTTTAATTTATCAGTATCCCTTTGCTGCTTACTATAACCAAACGACCCCAGTGAATTCTCCGACATCATCCAGTGTGCCAGGGTCCACAAATCGGAAAATGGAGCCGAAATGCGAAATACATGTGGAAGCTCCACTAATTGACTTCCGACTGCGTTTCCCAATCCCTGACCTGAGACCCATCCACGACCCACAGCGAATTCCCTGGTGGCGTCGCAACATCCGACCAGACTTTATTCTAATTAATCTCCAACAAGCTCGTGGAGTAATAACACTAAATCCACATCCTATTTACGACATTTCGGCAAACGAAATCCAGTTCTTCTACCATGAAAGTGAACTAAAGACCGACAATGTAAATATTGGCAAAGCTGTGATGACAGATAATGTTCTAGATAGTAAGTTTGCTGATCAGAAGAAGCAGGATAGAGCAGGATTCGAATATCCACGAATAGTTATAGAAATTCCAAGTGATACTGCCATTCAGCTACTACAGGAACCAAGTATGCAAGACACGTCCGATCAGAGTAATCGTGTTGTACAGTGTGAGGAAAGTGATAGCGACCAAACGTCTGGTGAGAGTATAGAGGTTAAAATGAATAAAAGTAAAGCTGATACACCATTTAGCGCAAAACGTGTGTGCCGGGAAAGTGACACCCCCCATACTAAAGCCTCTGCGGATGATCCAGAAACACTTACTCTCCCTGGTGATTGTGAGGAATTAAACAAATTCTGCCAAGCTGCTATGGGCATAAGTAAGGTGCAAATTAGAATAGATTTTCCTGTTGTCAGCTTCCAATTAAAGTAAGTATTTTTGGTTGTATTATTTTGCTTACCATACACACTAATTCATCTGGCATTGCAGATCAAAGCACCTCTATGAGGTTATTTACAATCGTATTAGTACTGATCTTTTATTGTGGGAACCGAGTGCACCAGCTGCAAATGTTGCGACAGAGGCTAGTGCCAATGTGAGTGCGTCTAAGGTAGCATTTGACGAATCGCCATTCGGGTTAGCAAATATGGGAATGATGGACAGCATTTATGTTCCTTTTACAATGTGTCAGAGTGCTATTCAGTTAGGTATGTAAAGTATTTTTTAAAGGAACAACTTTTGCTGAATTTACCTTTAGATTCCAGCTCATCGACTACCAACTCCGAATCTGAATCTGATTCAGATGGAATATTTTATTCCGTGTATGATCGGAACAACCGTCGATTACTAGGAAAGGACGATGAGGCAGAATACTCCGACCAGCGCAAGCACAATAGCCGACGCCGAGCACAACAGCACAGAAAAGCATCATTTGTTGATAGGAGTAACGCTATTTCTTTTCATTTAAAAATTGGTCATGGTATGCTGACTATGTTTGCCCCTGTTCGGGTAAGTTGCAGTTTTGTGTTATTGTATCCAGCACATACTATTTTTTTTTGTAGGATGCACAAAATCATGTTATACCTGGTCAATTAGGAGAGTTTATAATGAAACTGCAGTCAGCTAGTATCTTTTCTGTGAATGGTTTTCATGGAGATAACAATCTAGGTTATCTATGCATTCAAGGGAAAGCGGCTGATGTATATCATTGCGGTAAAGATCTCTATTAGTTTGTTTTTATATTTATTTCATAGAAATCAGGATAAGGAAGCTTACACATTTTTTGTTTTAACAGGTTTAATTCCCACACCAGCTGCCAATCCACCACTACGGTTAGTGAATAGTGTACTTCCGGCGCATGTTTTTAGTACCCTTTATCCCACACCTAAAAATTTGACTATAAATGAGCAGCGCGGTTGCTCCAACCGAGAAATGTTTACAATGGCCATTCAAATCAAGACTGTACCCGAGCAAAGTATCAAACGAATTCGCATGGCAGCGGGTGTACAACTGACCACCTTGCGGCATCACTCGACTTTACCCCAGCATTCGTGGTTGACTCAATTGCTTGATATGTTTAATGTTGTAGACTATCCTGTGCATGGATATACTCCTTTTGGCGTTATTACTGAAATGCATCTGCATTTGTGGGACTGCGCGATAGATTACCGGCCTTTGTATTTCCCATATAGGGCTGTTATCACTATCGGATCGTTTATGATTAGTAGTAATATTACGAATGAAAGTTCAGGTTTAACGCTACGATTCATTGCGGAAGATGCAACCTTATGTCTAGCGCCTCAAATTTCTGCCATGTTACCAGTGATAAATGAAAAAGAAAATCAGAGGAGAAAGAGTAGCAGTAGTAATACCGGAATACGCGATGACAACAAAGTAACCGTTTTACCTGCCAACGCGCTAGTATGTTTGGTGGAGTTGGGTCTGTTTGAGATTTCTCTTCGTTTGAATGAAAAGGCCACAAGTTCTTTTCCAAAGCTTGATCTTCGGACTGCGATGAATGATGTTCATGTGCGTACTTGCGCTGATTCTGGTAGAGCGCTGGCCCAACTTATTCGTTATCTCGCTGAAGAAGGTGATTTGTTGGCACAGGACGACGTTTCCAGCGATTCAGAAACTAATGAAACGATAGCCGTTTTGCCTATGAGTGGTGAATCTGAGGGTGATCTTTTGCCAGTGAAACCTAATTGTGCGCCAGAGGTAACCCCCAAGCAACAACAAAGAGTTAACACTCTGATGGCTGACGCAATGGAAGAAAGTTTGTATCTACAAAGTAATGTCGGCGATCTGCGAGACGATCAGATTATAGCAGATGGCGAAGGCGTAGAAGTGTTCTTCTTTCCCGACGAAGATCAAAGCTCGACAGCTGCAAAGAAAAAGTTGATGAATAATCTTGTTTCAGACAACAGTAACAAAAGACGTTTCACTTCCGACGATGATTCTCTGAGTATAGAAGAAGGTTCAAGTGTTCCTTCGTCGTACCAGGATGATGATCACTACTTAAAGCCACGACAATTCGATGAGCAATCAGAAGACACTGGAAGTGTCAATACTGAAATGAGAGATTTACTCAATTTCGAATGTTCGGTAATGGGACTGGAGAAGGAGCATGATGTGGATGAAGAAGTGGTAGAAGCGTTGCCTCAGGTAATAAACAGTTTTAACTTTTTATCATTACTGATCACATTTACTAAAACACAACATTAACACAAATTATTGTATGCTACAGGTAACAATGGATCTCGGCGATGTCAACAAGTTTGATATGCCAAAGCAGTTAAACAACGCTACCAAAAATGATCAAAGAAAAGTTAGCTCTGATACTGACGATGATTTTTGCTTCATAGCAGACGAAGAACGACCTCATTGTGGTAACCAGGAAGTTCCAATTCTTGAGGAACCTATCCGCATAGTAGATAACCATTTTAGTGTTCCTACGGGGAAACCAGACTTGCTGTTGGCACCAAAAGAGTTCCCGATGGCAGTAACTAGATATACGATATGTGAAATGTCTGTTACATGGCATTTGTATGGCGGGCACGATTTTCTAACGGAAGAAGATAAGAAAAAGGCCAAGACAAAAATTTCTCAGGTAGAGAATAACTTTGCGCATTTGCCGATGTCTGAAGCGTATAAATGTGGTGTTAGCTACTCTAAAGGTTCTCCATCGGTATGCTTTGGTCCAACATTGACGCAAAAGTTAACTTGGAAGGGTCGTGGTGGACCGGAACGAAGGCACGATATAATGATGGAAGTTCAGTTGAACAAAGTCAAATTTTCGCACGAAGTTTATCCATCGAATACGGAGCAGGCCTCCAGACAGGTGCTTTTAATCACAGAGTTAGAGATTTGGGATCGCTTAGCCGTATCAGATATAAAAAAATTTCTCTACCAGTCTAGTGTCGGTCAACGAAGCAGCAAAGGGCACAATCACATGATAGTTATCAAATCGCTTCACCTGCGTCCAAATCCTGCACTTTCAGCACAAGAGTGTTGTTTGCGGATATCTGTGCAACCCATACGACTCAACATCGATCAAGATTCGCTACTTTTCATGGTTAACTTCTTTAACCAACTTGGGGGTGGCGGAGATTTAACTGATTATGGAATGCAACACCAACCAGGACGGAGTAATATTACAACATTGTCCCACCAGCAGCCAGTTATGATGGTTGAACTACCAGAAGCAGCACAAGAATTACAAGCTAGAAAAATGGTGTCGGAAAATTTGATGCTTCTTATTGATGAAGATGAAAAAAATAAAGAGCAACAGGAAACCAGCAGCGAAGCAGGGGATGATATACCTCCAGTATATTTCCGTAACGTAATTTTCAGTCCTGATGTTCCTATACGTATTGACTATCACGGTAAAAGAGTTGAACTGTCTCGTGGACCACTAGCCGGTTTGCTAATGGGCCTCGGGCAACTGCAGTGTTCTGAGATCAGGTTGAAAAAAATATCTCACAGGCACGGTATTTTGGGAATGGATCGTCTACTTAATTTTTTGCTTCAGGAATGGCTACAAGACATTAAAAAGAAGCAACTTCCCAAAATTCTCGGTGGTGTTGGACCTATGTATTCATTATTACAACTCTGTAAGTATTGGCGTTTGACTTTAAGTTGTTTCACATGTTTTCATATTTCTTTATTTAACAGTTCAGGGTATATGGGATTTATTCTGGCTTCCAATCGAACAATATCAAAAGGATGGTCGTATTGTTCGCGGCCTTCAGCGTGGAGCGCAAAGCTTTACGGCAAGAACTGCACTGGCGGCATTAGAAATCACCACCAGAATTATCCACTTGTTACAGGTAATTGTTTTGTTTCAATAGTAGTTCTTTGTTAATCCAATTACTTTTAGATAACGGCGGAAACCGCTTACGATATGGTTTCCCCAGGACCTTCAGTACGACGCGGTCGAGGGAATAAGAAAGGCAAGCGAAAACGACTGCATCCTCCTCAAGACATTCGTGAGGGAATGACTAATGCTTTACAGATCGTGAAGGAGGTAAGAGGAATAATTTTTTTTACAACTTTGTTAACAGGCTTAGTGAGACGCTATGTTGAGTTTGTTAAGTATATCCCTACCCTAAGTCGATGGCCCCATCGATATTAATTCCTGGAGGTTTAACTGGATTGCCGATATAAACATAAAAATCATAAAACACCAGACGAAAACATTATGCGATCTAATATTTTCAGTATCATTGCATTAAGTCGATTTTTTTTTGCGGCGGTACTTCACCGTTTTGCGGTTGAAAAATTAACAGACAAGCGAAGCTACACCTATGTTTTTAAACTATACTGTTTCTTTCGCGTGCTTTACGGATCAGACAAAGTGTAGTTCTGTTGTAGCTCAACAATCAACAGTTTTAGTCCATAAGTGTAGTAATAAAAAAGCAAGGTAGTTCGGATGTGACTCTAATTGTAAAAACGGTCGATTTTAGTTTAAGCACCGATGTAACTACACCTCAGATACCAATTCGATATAAATAGATACTAATCGGAATTTTATTCCAATTATTGTTTCAGGGTATAAGTGACACTGCGCATAATTTGGTTGAGTTGACGGCCTTAGAACACGATCAGAAAGGATATACTGGTGCTGTCGGAGCTGTAATGCGTCAAATTCCGCCAATGGTTGTTCAGCCACTTGTGTTGGCCACACAAGCCACTAGCAATGTGCTCGGTGGTGTCAAGAATCAACTTGTACCGGACGCACGGGCTGAAGCACGCGAAAAATACAAAGATGATGTGGAATGAGCAGTGCGATTTTTGTAATTTTTTAATGGAGTTATGGACGTTCGATCCGTGATACAAAATGAGTTATCTTTCGGTTGTAAATTTTAACATAAGATTTCAGTTTCGTCGCGAAATAGGCAGTTTATATTTTCACTCTTTACATCTATGCGTCCTATATCAGCTACAGTAGAACTACACACTGGAATTTTTTTGCCGGATCTCGGTAATTTTTGCCGAGAACGGCACCACTCAGTGCTCGGTTAGAAAAATAATGACAGCTGTCACATTTTTTCGAAAATCTCGGTTCAACCTAACTGAAGTTTCGGCACAAAATATTAACGAGCCGAAATATCAGTTAGGTGAACCGAGATTCACGAAAAAATGTGATAGCTGTCATTATTTTTTTTAACCGAGCACTCAGTGGTGCCGTTCTCGGCAATAAATTACCGAGACCCGGCAAAAAATTTTAAGTGTGTAGAAGCTTTTAACCGATACAAAAAGTATGTGATAAACTTGAAACTTGCTGTATCAATTTGCAGTTTAAAAATTAAAATCATGGTTTTGAAAGGAGCATTCTATTTTATTAATAATAATCTTGATTTCCAACTGTTTTGGCAGCATAAAGATAATAAAAACTGAAAAGTCGCACCAATTGCAGTAATTGAATATGATAGATGGCAAAACTCTCTAAAACTTATTCTTACAAGACAACGTTTATTCTACTGCAGAAGAAGCTCTCTTCTTATGGATTGAAGTTAAGTTGTAGAGATCGCCTATATTTCTAAACTAATATCCCCATAACATATTTTCGTAAAACAGCGGTTTTTTGTCTAAAGGATAAATAATAAATTAAGATACATGAGTGGCTTGGAATGAATATTGACTATGAAGTTTTTTATCAGTCGTTTATTAAAAAGTCCACTTAGTTTTTTTTTCTAATCGAAAATGTTTTGGTAAATGTAAGTGCGCATAAAAGAAAACAATCTAATTAACTTACTTGAATTAGGTTCGAATTTGCAAACAGTTTGTATTTATACTGATATGAAAAACTAAAAACATTTTGAAAGAAAATGTAAAAAGGAACATAAATAAAATATTTATACTTGAAACCATTATCTCTATTATTATGCGGAGAAAAGCTAGATTAACTGATCTTTTACTTTTGTTGATACAGTAATCACCCGATTATATCTGTACCCGATTTTATCTGCCCCCGATTTTATCACATTTTTCACCCGATTTTATCATCATAAAACATTTAATTAAAAAAATGTCAGGGTGAACTGATTTTCTATTACGCTTCAATATTTAAGATATTTTTCATAATTCTGTGTATCATTCGGGATGCAGTTTACATTAAAAATTCAACCGATGCACAATGTTACATTTTGCTGTTATCGTGCGAATAATTGAATAGTGATACAAATGTTTATTATAACCGTATAATATGTTCGGAGAAGTTTCAAAATATTTGAAAACGCATCTTTTGACGCTTGGTGATCAATCCTCCTAAAAATGAGATAGAATATTTACTTTTTCATTAGATAAAGATAGACGCTTGGTGTCTTGGGCAAAGTATTAGGTGATCTCAAAACAAGAAACTTTACAGAAGACATCATGTTTCTATCTCTTACATATTGCAAGCAACATAAAGTTTTCTATGAGAAGGCATTAAAAATCGTTATTTACATTTTAAGAGTTTTCTGGTTGCAATATGTGAGAGATATCAGCATGCTGTCTTCGGCAAAGTTTAGTGTTGTGTGAACATCTAATATTTTGCTTATGGTACTGCGCTACAAAAAAGCAAGTAATTCATTTTACCAATTCAAACAAAAACATGAACGAATAAAAAACTTAATTGTAACTTATTTGCAACTTTACATCGATTTTTTTAGGTTTGTTCAGAAAAGTTTTAGGCAACTGAATCATCTATCTAAAAAAATGTTCTAAAAAAATAGTGATGATCGATTTTTTATAGTCACTTTTTGTTTTTGAAATTTTTTTTCAATACAGGATCTCAAATTGAATTTTTTAAATATTTTTAAAAGCTCAGACAGTTTTCTCAAATTCATCCCTTGACAACTTTTCTCTATCTTTTGCCATTATTCAGATATATCGATTTATGAAAAAACTACTGCAGCTTTTTTCATATGTTTGTATAGATAAATTTTCCAAAAAAAATTAAAATCGCTGATTTTACGTATTTAGTTATTGTTTTAACATCTTCAAAGAAAAAAAAATTAAAAATTTCCCGATTTTATCACTTTCCCTATTTTATCACGCCAAAAATAATCGGGGTGAGATATAATCGGGTGATCACTGTATATTCATTTAGATATTTGTGGATTTGTTCTTTTTTTTCATACCTTTACAATTTTTTTAACATATTGCAATTGCTGGATACTGCACAGTTCATCACATATTGCCATTGAGAAAATCCGGATGCCAAATGATCTAAAGATAGCAAAATCTCATAATTTTTGAGTTGAATGAAACTTTGCAAACTTTGGTGAAGCAAACTGACTATTTTTCTTCGGTGGATTTCATTAGACTCAAGCCTAATATTTTAGGCTGTTTTTTATATTTTATGTATTTTTAGGAATAGCATCAAATTTAATCCAAATGAAACAAAGAAAAATAAACTTTGTTTATTTGTTAATTTAATTGTTATTTCCTAATTTTCTAAACTATAATTGGAAGTAACTTCAAATTTGTTTTGAAACTTATCCCAAAAATGTAGTTTTTAATTTAAATTCTTTCACTGAAATTGTTTTCCCTTATTTTTTTTTTTAAGGGGGATTTGTTAGTATATACTTAAGGTATTTATGATAAATATTAGTAAATAATGAGTATGTGTGTCCAATCACAAATGGTGACTTCTCAACACTGTTAGAAATTTGTAATTTTAATTGTTAGGATTTGTTTGCTTTCGCAATTAGGACTTATCATTCGTAGGGATTTAAACCTACTTGTCAGAAAAGGGGAAGTAAACTTACAACTAACTTAATTGCTAACTTATTGGCTATAAAGAGAACTTATCGTAGCAATTGAGGATTGCAACGATTTTTGTCGAAAATTGTTAATAATTTTATTTGACATAGCTTCTAATGGTTCAACACCAGTAAGTCTATGTAATTCGAGTGTACCAAACCAAGGAGGACGCTTCAAAATCATTTTCAGAATTTTATTCTGAATCCTTTGGAGCGTTTTCTTCCTTGTTGAACAGCAACTTGACCAGATCGGTACAGCATAAAGCATTGCTGGTCTAAAAATTTGTTTGTAAATCAAAAGTTTGTTCTTTAAACAAAGTTTAGAATTCCTGTTAATGAGAGGATATAAACATCTCGTATATTTGATGCACTTGGCTTGTATACTCTCAATGTGCTCTTTAAAAATAAGTTTTTTATCATAAATTAGTCCCAAGTACTTAACCTTGTCGGACCAACTTAAAATAACCCCATTCATCTTGACAACGTGATTATTGTTTGGCTTGAGGAAAGAAGCCCTAGGCTTATGCGGAAAAATTATCATTTGAGTTTTAGAAGCATTGGGAGAGATTTTCCACTTTTGCAAGTAGGAAGAAAAAATATCTAAACTTTTCTGCAATCGACTGCATATGACACGAAGACTTTTTCCTTTTACGGAAATGCTTGTGTCATCGCAGAACAATGACTTTGTGCATCCTGGAGGCAAATCAGGAAGATCTGAAGTGAATATGTTGTACAGGACTGGACCCAAGACTGAACCTTGAGGCACACCTGCTCTGACAGGAAATCTATCAGATTTTGAATTCTGATAGACAACCTGCAGAGTTCGATCAGTAAGATAATTTTTTAAAATTTTGATTAGGAAAATTGGAAAATTAAAAGTTTGCAATTTCGCAATCAAACCTTTATGCCAAACACTGTCGAATGCTTTTTCTATGTCTAAAAGAGCAGCTCCAGTGGAATAACCTTCAGATTTGTTAGCTCGTATCATATTAGTAACTCTGAGCAATTGATGAGTTGTGGAATGCCCATTGCGAAATCCAAACTGTTCATTTGCAAAAATTGAATTTTCGTTGATGTTTGACATCATTCTGTTAAGAATAACTCTCTCAAACAGTTTACTTATTGAAGAAAGCAAACTGATTGGTCGATAACTTGAAACTTCAGCTGGGTTCTTATCCGGTTTTAAAATGGGAGTAATTTTTGCATTTTTCCATAATTTGGGAAAATATGCAATTTTGAAGCAGCAATTGAAAATTTTCACTAAAAAATCCATTGTGCTCTCAGGGAGATGTTTGATTAGTATATTAAAGATTCCATCGTCACCAGGTGCTTTCATATTTTTGAAATTTTTAATAATTGATTTAATCTCATTCAAGTTAGTTTCAATTATTTCTGCAGGTAAAAAATTCTGGGAAGAAATTAAATCAAATTGACGTGTGACTTCATTTTCAATTGGACTCACAAAATTCAAATTTGAGTTATGAACACTCTCAAACTGCTGAGCAAGTCTTTGAGCCTTTTGTTCATTGGATACAAGAAAACGTTCACCATCTTTTAAAACTGAAATAGGCTTTGAAGGTTTCTTAAGAATCTTCAACAGCTTCCAAAATGGTTTTGAATATGGTTTCAATTTTTCAACTTTAGTCTCAAAATTTTGATTTCTCAGAAGAGTAAATCTATGTTTAATCTCTTTCTGTAAATCTTTATAAATAGTTTTAAAAACAGGGTCACGAGAACGTTGATATTGACGTCTGCGGACATTTTTCAAACGAATTAGAAGTTGAAGATTTTCGTCAATTATTGGTGAATCAAATTTCACTTGAGCCTTTGGAACAGAATAATTCCTGGCATCAACAATTGCACATTTTAATGCTTCCAAAGCGGAATCAATATTAACTTCGTTTTGCAAATCAAGCTCATTATTGAAATTTCTCTCAATATAATTTTTGTATCTTTCCCAATTAGCTTTGTTATAATTAAAAACAGAGCTCATAGGGTTTAAAACTGATTCATGTGATAAAGAAAAAGTTATTGGAATATGGTCAGAATCAAAGTCAGCATGTGTGATCAAATCACTACATACATGACTTTGATCTGTCAGCACCAAATCAATTGTTGAAGGGTTTCTTACAGAAGAAAAGCATGTAGGACTATTCGGAGTCAAAATAGAATAGTATCCTGAAGAACAATCATTGAATAAAATATTGCCATTGGAATTACTTTGAGAATTATTCCATGAACGATGTTTAGCGTTAAAATCGCCGATTATGAAAAATTTCGAACGATTTCTGGTGAGTTTTTGTAAATCACCTTTAAAATAATTTTTGAGCTCGCGTGTGCATTGAAATGGTAAATATGCTGCGGCAATAAATAAAATCCCAAGTTCAGTTTGAACTTCAATTCCCAAAGTTTCAATAACTTTCGTCTCAAGATGGGGAAGAGCACGATGTTTGATTCGGCGATGAATAACAATTGCAACTCCACCGCCGGAACCCTGAATCCTATCATATCTATGAACCACGTAATTGGGATCATATTTTAATTTTATGTTAGGTTTCAAAAATGTTTCAGTAATAATTGCAATATGCACATTATTTACTGTTAAAAAATTAAAAAGCTCATTCTCATTGGCCTTCAATGAGCGAGCATTCCAATTTAATATTTTAATTGTTTTATTTAAAATCTTTGCTAAATTTTAAATTAGAAACAATTTTAATAGTAAAATTTGTGCCTATTTGAATGGCTTCAAACATTGATTTTGCCTGCAACATGGCGTTCATAAGATCGAACATTGCCTGTTGCAAAAAAGAAAGTTTACCTGTCGTAATAGGCCCCAGGCAGTTGACATTAGAAAAAATATTTTCGGCAGCAATATTAGCTGGAGTAATAGGTGTACAATTATTTTCTAGCGTGTTTTGCTTACCCATATTAACGGTCATTTTCGAACTACCAACACTAGGCGGTATAATGTTCGAACTACCTGTAACCTGTGCATAAGTTAAACGGGTATGCAAAGGAGTAGGTAAACTATGCGTCACTGGTACGCTTGGAGAATTTTGTTTTGAAGTTGGTTTTAATTGAGAAATTTAATTTTGTTTACCTTGCCTTGCCTTAACAATTGCTAAACGGACTGGGCATTGATAAAAATTTGACATATGGTTGCCGTTACAATTCGCACAGCGAAAATTTTTACTCTCTTTCACAGGACATGTGTCCTTTTTGTGAGAAGAGTCTCCACAATTAAGACATTTTTGGTCCATGTTACAGAATTTGGAACCATGGCCATAACGTTGGCAAGTACGGCATTGGGTGATATGCTTTTCACCTCCGCCATACTTCCTATAAGTTTCCCACTTTACACGCACATTATACAAAGCATGTGCTTTTTCAAAAAATTTTAAGTTGTTAACCTCATTGCGGTTAAAATGAATTAAATAATTAACAAGGGAAATTCCAGTTCTCTGACTGTTTTCGCCTCGTGATTTTTGTTTCATTAGAATTACTTGGGTAGGGGCTATGCAAAGTAATTCTGTTAAAGTAAGTTTGATCTCATCAACGGTTTGATCGTTGGTGAGACCTTTCAAGACAACCTTGAACGGCTTGGCGTTCTTGGTGTCATATGTAAAAAATTTGTACATCTTGTCAGTTAAATACTGAACAAGACGATCACGACCCTTTACTGAGTCGGCTAATAAGCGGCATTCACCTCTACGGCCAATTTGATAGGTAACTTTAACGTCAGAAACAAACGTTGAAAGTTCCTTTTTGAATATATTAAATTCAGAAGAAATAGTTACCACAATAGGTGGAACTTTCTCCTTTTTTAAAGATTTTATATTTTGTATAGTTTCATTATTGGTAACTTCCATTTCACCAGCTTCTTGCTCAGGCAAAATATCAAAAGGATTGTCACTACAGACACTCGATGTGTCAGAAAGAGATGCCTCTCTTTTCCTCCCCGCAGCGATGCGAGGTTTCTTTTTCCGTCCAGCCATTTCGGGTGATACGAAAAAAGTTAAAACAAATGTTAAATTCAAAAGTAGGTAGTCTTGAGAAACACTGATGGGAAATAACTTTCAGGTAGTCTTTAAAAGACACACTGACAAAACACAAACTTTGAAGCTATAGGCAGTCAAAGACCAGTCCACAAGCAACCGAAAAAACGTCTGATCTGTAGGACAGTTCAAGACGCACTGGTTTTCCCTTATTATACATAATTTTGCAAAGCAACAGCTATTCCCTACAACGGATACGTTCAAACTCAAAAGTTGAATCGTTTGAAATGATGGGTTTAACGGAATGAGAGCATCCACGTCTCCAATTTTCCTTGAAGTATCGTTGCTTGTAATACATCGGGTTTTCGATGCTTTACGTACAATCTTGTCGCATTCCTTTATTTTGGTTGGTTCAGGCTTCGGAGCATGATTCGTTGGATAGTTGATAACCTACTTACTTCACTTTGTTGGCCGACGGACCGTTTACCGGTCTAAGGCCGAACGAATTAGAGATGTTCAGCTTCTTCTGTCTTGGGCAGCTGCTCTTCAGTCACCTCGTACACCAGCAGATCGCGCATCTCCTTCCACCGCGCCCATCCACCGAGTGCGAGACCTACCACGGAGTCGACGGCCTTTTCCTGGTTCTCGGCTGAATATAGTTTCAGCGGGCCTCTCGTCAGGCATTCTGACTACATGTCCAGCCCACTGAAGCCTGTCCCGCTGTATAACCTTCACTATATTAGCATGTTAGTATACCTGGTATAACTCGTGATTCATGCGTCTGCACCACACTTCATCTTTTAATCTATCGTATCAATCGCAGAACATTACGCTCAACTACTCCGAGCATTCGTCGACCAGCGTTCATGCTTCATGTCCGTAAAGGGGGGCAACCGGGAGGATCAGCGCCCTATACAGCGCTAGTTTTGTGCGAGTTGGCAAACTACGGGACTTAAGCTGATTACGTAGTCCGTAGAAAAGCCCTGTTCGCAGCTGTAACTTGTCGTTTCACTTCGCGGCTCATATCGTTGTCACATATCACAAGCATACCAAGATAAACGACATCATCGACCGCTTCAAACCGCTCGCCATCAATCTCCGCTTCAGCACCAACACCACCGGAACTATCATGCTCCTTGCCAACTACCATGTACTTTGGTTTTGAGCCCGAACCTCGCCTAAAGGCCTACTCCACGCCCCTACGGTCGAAGCCGATGATATCAATGTCGTCCACAAAACCAAAAAGCATGTTAGATTACGCGATGATCGTACCGTCTTTTTGCACGTTTGCTGTTCATACTGCACCTTCAAGAGGCATTTTATAGTCGGGTTTCGGGTTTTCATACCAAAACCCGACCTAAGCCTGGTATTTTCAAACCCGAACCTGACCCGAGCCCGTCGGATACGGGTCGGGTTCTGGTTTCGGGTTCGAAAACCCGAAACCCGACCTTCTCTACTTCACAGCTTGTTCGTCGTTCATAATCTTAATCCGTTCCTGTATTGCTCTTCTCGCTTTTCACTGTTGAATAGAGCCTGAAAGTGCTCCTACCACCTGGCTGCATCCGTTGGTTTATCCGTAAGCAGATTGCACATGACCGGCATGGGAAAATTCCTGCTTCTTACTCTGTTGACTGTTCTATAGGAGCTCCGCACGTCGTTTCTAGCAAAGTTGTCTTCTGCGCTGGTGAGCACTACCTGCGTTTCTTCCGAAGGTAAACTCTATTTTTGACAGCTCTTGCCCCCCTGTATCTCTCTCTGTTCTGACGTGTAGCCACAGTAAGCATGCGGCTCCTGGCACGGTTCTTTTCGCATGTCGCTCTCTGGCACTCAGCATCAAACTAGCTGTTACGCTGTCTTCCACGCGTCGTACCTACCACCTCTCTCGCAGTCGTTTCAATGGCACTTTAAATATTACTCCACAGTTTATCTATGCCTTCCACTTGTTCCTCCTGCTGTTCTGCGGTTCGTTGATCCAGCTCTCTGGCGTATTCTTCTGCCAGTCATCAGCTTTCAACCGCTGTATGTTGAAACGCATCTTCCTCTCTGTGCGAGATTTCAGTACGTTCGACAACCGTGCTTGGATCTTACAAACGACGAGATAATAATCAGAGTCAATGTTTGGTTCCCGAAAAGACCTAACATCAATAACATTCAAAAAGTACCTGCCGCCAAACAGTACGTGATCGATTTGGCAGTAGGCTTCTTCATTTGGATGCCTCCAGGTATGGTTCCGACTAGTTAAACGTGGAAAATAGGAGCTATATATGGCCATTCGTCTGGCCGCGGCAAAGTTTATCAGCTTCAGGCCGTTTTCATTGTATGGCGCTTTTCCCGCTGTCACACTTTTAGTGCGTTTGGTAAAAACTATTTCCTTACACACGACCAAACAACTAAACGCGATGCAGTTTACTTGTTTTCTCTCGACGTTTAGATTCAGTGCAAGCGGTATCCTATATGGATGCCAATCACCTCCTAGGTGATGCCAGTCGGAATCACATCAAAATGGTACGGACGACTGTTCAATTAAAAGACATCTGTATCGTACAAGTACTAACTCTCGACTCTTTATTGAAAGATATCAATCCATTCGACACCGGCGCAACGGCAACGGCACCGGCGTCAATTGCTGGCTTATTCGCTACAGTTTATACCGCTGAAAGTCGACGGCCAGCAGAAAACAGCTGTTCGGGTCGCAACGCTCTGTGGCGCTGCAGTTGGTTGACGAGTGGAGGCTATGCCTTTCAATGACCGGACGAATTAATTTCTCCCTCCCAACCTACGCGTTTGCATTGCAATGACGACTTTTACGTCGAGTTTTGGGCACTCGTCATAAGTTGTTAACTTCTTTGTAATAATTCGTACAATCTACTGCATTATTAACACAAAATGTTGATTTTCAATGGTTTCGTTGTTGGACATCGTTGTTTTTCGCAGCCAAGACTGCAAGTGTACCTAATCATGGTTCTGAAAGATATCCAGAAACACATTTGTATTGAGTTTCTCCTTTGTCAATATTGAGGGGCCTATTACAGAAGACGAGGTGCGCGGCGAGTTACTCGTCTGACCAATTTTGGTATTATAGATGGCGAGTCGACTAGATTTTAAACGTGAAGAACAGTGAGTGCTTATAAGAATTAACAGAAAGAGTTGTGTGCTAAACCACGACCGCAAGTTTGACGTAAAACTAAATAAAGCAAACTAAAACTTCTAACCTAAAAAAAGCTACGTCATTTATGGATGATAAGCGGGGGCCAAGCGTACTTGGTATCGTCTCCGCAAACCAAGCTTGACGCCTGTGATCCATTCACAACCAACCCAACTGGTCTAGATTCAATTCTAGCCGGAACCAGGACATTTTCTGAGGCGAGAAAACTCTGGGATCACGCCTTCCATCGCATGAGGAAATAAAGCCGTTGGCGCCAGTTCGTTAATCAATGGGTCGTAAGTTAGGGTCCTGGGTGGAGTCACCTCCCCGGGCGTCGGTGATTGAAACAAACAACAGTGGCGGAACAAGACCGACGGAAAATAAGCGAGAATAAAAAAAATTATGGATGATTCCATACGAGCCTCCACACCAACATACAACGAAAAAGAAAACAAATTGGAGGCGGAAACAGAACAGGCAAATTATTATTTATTGATACTATTATCATTATGTATTTCATTGCACATATATATAAAAAATATCGGTCTCGATTGTTTTTTGCAGTTTTCAGCGGGAATGGTAATACTATTTTCTAATAAATGGAACCAGCATCTGCTAGCGAAAGGAAACGGTGAAACGGCTACGCGGTCTGGTGCATATATCTGGAGCAGAGATGCCAGGTCATTTTTTTTCAAATGTCTTCACGCTCCGGGAAAATATGTCTTCACTTGTCTTTCCACTCGAAATGTCAGGTGAAAATGACCGAAGGCTGGAACAAGGGGCTCGTGTGGCATACTTTTTTCATCTATCACTCTTTGATTCTGGTACCCACTTTTTGGTTGGTTTGAAATAGAGTAAACGTCTCATGATTGGGTCCTAAAGTTTGACACGGTTTCAGATTTTTATGTATTAGCTAAAGTAGTGTAATTTTCAGAGTAAAACGCTCATATACCGTACATAAGCGAACTGTCCATTCAATTCAATTTCAATTTATTGTCCATTCAAAAAATCGAAAGACGACGACAAACATTTTTTTTAAATTACGTTTTGTTCAGAAAACGTATCTTTTTCCAATGATATTTAAAAACTGGTATATCTTCAGGACCCAATTGTCAGTTAACTTATTCTCGAATGAATATTCTTTTAGATGAATAAAGCGAAAACTCAACGATTGTTTTCAGTTTTCAATTAAAATGATAGTTATTGTAAGCATTTTAAATTAAATGTTGACGCTGTGATTAATTGGCAGGCATTATTTTGACGTTTATTCTCCCTTGGTCTGGAATAATTATCGGCAAATCGAAAGATGTCGAGCAAAAAAAAGTCGCCACCTCTGCATGCAAATTGCGCTTGTCTTCCCATATTTTCTAATGTTTTCACTTTGTCTTAGCAAGGATATCCTCACTGCTGGTTAAATACCTTAAAATAGAAAACATGTCTTCTAATCTGGCATCGCTGATTCGAAGTAACAATACTCATAGACCATTTTACAAGACGTTTCTGAACTAAATTCATGAATAAAATTTTGACAGAAAGCACGGAACCGCTGACATAACGCACGTAAAAGCATCATCAACATCAGCAGGATCCGTGACACCTGTCAATTCGTAAAATGGTCTATTGCTACCTAAGAAAACGGATAAGCTTGATAGGTTAGCACTCAGGCCTAGCAGGTGGGCCAGCAGCGGCCTTCCAGGGTGGCGACTGAGCAATCACAATCACTGTTGGAAACACTATCTATATTATTGTTTAATCAATGTGATATGATTTTTTTCAATACGGTGAATTACAGCAACAATTGACGATGAGCTGATGTTCATAACATGAGTTGGCATAAATGAAACTGCAATCTTCTTGAAAACCACAACCTCCATACCCGATACCTGAAAAGATTTTATATGAAATGTGTTATCGAAGAAAATTTCTGTTTCCGGGTCATCAACAAATTACGTGAGATTTTGATTTTTGTTTTTTTTTATTTCGAATTTTAAATTTTAAAAATATTGTAGTTTCATAAGTTTTTTTTTCAACATCTTAAATCTTGAATACAAGTGGAGCGAAAGAAATTTAGACCCCATTCTCGACAGAAACCTTTACGTAATTTGTTGACGATCCCCTACCTTACCATTGCTTCCTAAACCTCCAGGGTTATAAATGCCGTTTGTACTTCCACAGCAGCAACTATCGTGGTATACTTTGTAATCACAATAACTATAAACCGATGCATCACATAGTGGACAACTTGGTAGAGCTCGCTGCTCAGGTAACATAACAACTGATTGTGTGGAGAACGGTGAACGGTATGTGTCAAGCACACGTAAAATCAGTTGAAGAGATGGATTTGCATCTAGTTCTGAGCGAGTATCTTTAGGGATCTTCTCCAAATCGATAGCCGGTGGAAGTTGATCGGAATTTGCAACTATCAGCTGTTGAGGCAAAACATCTTGTTGAAGCGCTTGTACTGTACCGCGAAGAAAGTTAAATAAGTTAATAAGTAATGAGTGCAGAACAGTGCATATTTTTTCATATACCGCCAAGTTTTTTTATCAATATAAATAATCGATTTTGATATCATTTCCAATTTTGGTATTATAGATGGCGAGTCGACTAGATTTTAAACGTGAAGAACAGTGAGTGCTTATAAGAATTAACAGAAAGAGTTGTGTGCTAAACCACGACCGCAAGTTTGACGTAAAACTAAATAAAGCAAACTAAAACTTCTAACCTAAAAAAAGCTACGTCATTTATGGATGATAAGCGGGGGCCAAGCGTACTTGGTATCGTCTCCGCAAACCAAGCTTGACGCCTGTGATCCATTCACAACCAACCCAACTGGTCTAGATTCAATTCTAGCCGGAACCAGGACATTTTCTGAGGCGAGAAAACTCTGGGATCACGCCTTCCATCGCATGAGGAAATAAAGCCGTTGGCGCCAGTTCGTTAATCAATGGGTCGTAAGTTAGGGTCCTGGGTGGAGTCACCTCCCCGGGCGTCGGTGATTGAAACAAACAACAGTGGCGGAACAAGACCGACGGAAAATAAGCGAGAATAAAAAAAATTATGGATGATTCCATACGAGCCTCCACACCAACATACAACGAAAAAGAAAACAAATTGGAGGCGGAAACAGAACAGGCAAATTATTATTTATTGATACTATTATCATTATGTATTTCATTGCACATATATATAAAAAATATCGGTCTCGATTGTTTTTTGCAGTTTTCAGCGGGAATGGTAATACTATTTTCTAATAAATGGAACCAGCATCTGCTAGCGAAAGGAAACGGTGAAACGGCTACGCGGTCTGGTGCATATATCTGGAGCAGAGATGCCAGGTCATTTTTTTTTCAAATGTCTTCACGCTCCGGGAAAATATGTCTTCACTTGTCTTTCCACTCGAAATGTCAGGTGAAAATGACCGAAGGCTGGAACAAGGGGCTCGTGTGGCATACTTTTTTCATCTTTCACTCTTTGATTCTGGTACCCACTTTTTGGTTGGTTTGAAATAGAGTAAACGTCTCATGATTGGGTCCTAAAGTTTGACACGGTTTCAGATTTTTATGTATTAGCTAAAGTAGTGTAATTTTCAGAGTAAAACGCTCATATACCGTACATAAGCGAACTGTCCATTCAATTCAATTTCAATTTATTGTCCATTCAAAAAATCGAAAGACGACGACAAACATTTTTTTTTAAATTACGTTTTGTTCAGAAAACGTATCTTTTTCCAATGATATTTAAAAACTGGTATATCTTCAGGACCCAATTGTCAGTTAACTTATTCTCGAATGAATATTCTTTTAGATGAATAAAGCGAAAACTCAACGATTGTTTTCAGTTTTCAATTAAAATGATAGTTATTGTAAGCATTTTAAATTAAATGTTGACGCTGTGATTAATTGGCAGGCATTATTTTGACGTTTATTCTCCCTTGGTCTGGAATAATTATCGGCAAATCGAAAGATGTCGAGCAAAAAAAAGTCGCCACCTCTGCATGCAAATTGCGCTTGTCTTCCCATATTTTCTAATGTTTTCACTTTGTCTTAGCAAGGATATCCTCACTGCTGGTTAAATACCTTAAAATAGAAAACATGTCTTCTAATCTGGCATCGCTGATTCGAAGTAACAATACTCATAGACCATTTTACAAGACGTTTCTGAACTAAATTCATGAATAAAATTTTGACAGAAAGCACGGAACCGCTGACATAACGCACGTAAAAGCATCATCAACATCAGCAGGATCCGTGACACCTGTCAATTCGTAAAATGGTCTATTGCTACCTAAGAAAACGGATAAGCTTGATAGGTTAGCACTCAGGCCTAGCAGGTGGGCCAGCAGCGGCCTTCCAGGGTGGCGACTGAGCAATCACAATCACTGTTGGAAACACTATCTTTATTATTGTTTAATCAATGTGATATGATTTTTTTCAATACGGTGAATTACAGCAACAATTGACGATGAGCTGATGTTCATAACATGAGTTGGCATAAATGAAACTGCAATCTTCTTGAAAACCACAACCTCCATACCCGATACCTGAAAAGATTTTATATGAAATGTGTTATCGAAGAAAATTTCTGTTTCCGGGTCATCAACAAATTACGTGAGATTTTGATTTTTGTTTTTTTTTATTTCGAATTTTAAATTTTAAAAATATTGTAGTTTCATAAGTTTTTTTTTCAACATCTTAAATCTTGAATACAAGTGGAGCGAAAGAAATTTAGACCCCATTCTCGACAGAAACCTTTACGTAATTTGTTGACGATCCCCTACCCTACCATTGCTTCCTAAACCTCCAGGGTTATAAATGCCGTTTGTACTTCCACAGCAGCAACTATCGTGGTATACTTTGTAATCACAATAACTATAAACCGATGCATCACATAGTGGACAACTTGGTAGAGCTCGCTGCTCAGGTAACATAACAACTGATTGTGTGGAGAACGGTGAACGGTATGTGTCAAGCACACGTAAAATCAGTTGAAGAGATGGATTTGCATCTAGTTCTGGGCGAGTATCTTTAGGGATCTTCTCCAAATCGATAGCCGGTGGAAGTTGATCGGAATTTGCAACTATCAGCTGTTGAGGCAAAACATCTTGTTGAAGCGCTTGTACTGTACCGCGAAGAAAGTTAAATAAGTTAATAAGTAATGAGTGCAGAACAGTGCATATTTTTTCATATACCGCCAAGTTTTTTTATCAATATAAATAATCGATTTTGATATCATTTCCAAAATATAAGGTTATTCAAAATATCTTTCTCTCCTAACTATTAGTTTTGGATCACGGTCCGTTTTATTGTAAATTGTTTCGCTAGAGAATAATTTAATATTCGATTAACATATTACGAACTCTTCATTCGCCATTGCGTGATGCGAATTTTGTTAACGCGCTTGATGAATGGGCGAACCTCTGGTCGCCAAATGAAATATGAATATTTTAAATTATCTCTACCGAAATATTATATTTCGTGTATTACCGGTATTACCAATCGTCGAAATTGTGGCTGCAGTTAGATAAGTAACAATGAATAGTAAGAACATGGTGCTGTTCCGTTGGTATGCTTTCATCTTCCTCCTAAATCACGTGATGTTAAGTGCAGTTTTTTTTCACTGTAAAAAATAAAATAAATTCGAATAATATAGTTAATACCTATAGTTGAGTAGAAAAAAAAGTTACGCGCCGTAATTCCGACTGCTCAGATTATTTGCCTCAAAAAATGAAATATGGGTCATTCCATACGAAGTGTACATGCCACTTGGACATGACCATCACAGATTTTGTTCAAAGTTGGGGGAATTATTCATCTACTGTCTCTTTGGAAAAAACCCAATTTTGGTGTCGATTGGAATACCTCCCGCTCTCTAGGACCCCCCTCTTTATAGCAAAGTCGCGCAATTTTTGTCAAAAATCTCTTTTTTCTTTTTCTTACAATTCATAGACGTAAGATGTCCGAAAAATATTGATAGATGATTTTTAAAGAAAATAAACCAAGGAATCTAGAAAAAAAAAAGTAGGAGGGTGGTATTCAAGACACGACCGCATGACGTTGACTACCGTATTCTTAAAAAAAAAATATTCCATTGAAGCAAATAGTATAGGGAATTGCAACGCTTCTTTTACAAAACTTCTGTAACAAAATTTCGAGGCTCCAAAAGGTACCAGTTTCCGATTATTTTCGTCCAGAATTCCAGCCATTTTAGTATTTTGCAGTAGCCATTTATTACTAACAGCCACCAGCATAACGGGTGAAACCGGCACGAGATGACCGGTACTATTTTGTCTTTCCTCCTTTCAGCTGCTAACACCTAGCGCTGTCGTGAAATTAACATCAACATGAACATGCATTTTTGCAAGGTTTTTTTTCCGCTAGCAACAGCAATTGTAAAACATAAAATTCAACTAACCGCTTCTATTATAAAACTGCGAGGCACCAAAAGGTGCCAGTTGCCGATTTCTTGTTTACTGGTTTCCGTCCAGAATTCCAGCCATTTTAGTACTTTGCAGTAGCCACCAGCATCACGGATCAAACCGGCACGAGATGACCGGTACTATTTTGTTTTTCCTCCGAGCGTCCGTATGTATCCGGTACGGTTTAATAATGAAACTGATGGAGTGAAATGTTCGAACGATACGTTTTATACCAAGGCTTCGTCAGATAAATAGAAAGAGGGATGGGCTACATAGATGATGAAATGGCAGAGACAAATGTTTCTTGAAAGCTGCGCCGGCCGCTGTCGTAATATTAACACCAACACAAACATGCATTTTTGCAAGGTTTTTTTCCGCTAGCAGCAGCATTTGGTAAAACAGAAAATTCAATTAGCCGCTTCTGTAACAAAATTTAGAGGCACCAAAAGGTGCCAGTTGCCGATTATAGTTTCCTGGTTAGTCCGTCCAGAATTCCAGCCATTTAAGTGTTTTGCAGTAGCCATTTACTACTAAAGCCACCAGCATTACGGGTGAAACCGGCACGAGATGACCGGTACTATTTTGTATTTCCTCCTTTCAGCTGCTATCACCTAGCGTCCGCATGTCACTGGTGCGGTTTTGGAATCAGAATGATGGGGCGCCGGCCGCTGTCGTAAAATTAACACCAACAAAAAGATGCATATTTGCAAGGTTTTTTCCGCTAGCAGCAGCATTTTGTAATAAAACAGAAAATTCAATTAGCCGCTTCTGTAACAAAATTTCGAGGCACCAAAAGGGGCCAGGTGCCGAATATATCCATTTTTTTGGTCAGTCCGTCCAGAATTCTTTCAAGATAGCGTCCGTATGTAGCCGGTACGGTTTAGTAATGAAACTGATGGGGTGAAATGTTCGAACGGTACGTTTTATACCAAGGCTTCGTCAGATAAATTAAAAGTGGGATGGGCTACGCAAATTATGGAATGGAAGAGACAAATGTTTCTTGAAAGCTGCGCCGGCCGCTGTCATAATATTAACACCAACACAAACATGCATTTTTGCAAGGTTTTTTCCGCTAGCAGCATCATTTGGTAAAACAGAAAATTCAATTTGCCGCTTCTGTAACAAAATTTAGAGGCACCAAAAGGTGCCAGTTGCCGATTATATTTTCCTGGTTAGTCCGTCCAGAATTCCAGCCATTTAAGTGTTTTGCAGTAGCCATTTACTACTAAAGCCACCAGCATTACGGGTGAAACCGGCACGAGATGACCGGTACTATTTTGTATTTCCTCCTTTCAGCTGCTATCACCTAGCGTCCGCATGTCACTGGTGCGGTTTTGGAATCAGAATGATGGGGCGCCGGCCGCTGTCGTAAAATTAACACCAACAAAAAGATGCATATTTACAAGGTTTTTTCCGCTAGCAGCAGCATTTCGTAACAAAACAGAAAATTCAATTAGCCGCTTCTGTAACAAAATTTCGAGGCACCAAAAGGGGCCAGGTGCCGAATATATCCATGTTTTTGGTCAGTCCGTCCAGAATTCTTTCAAGATAGCGTCCGTATGTAGCCGGTACGGTTTAGTAATGAAACTGATGGGGTGAAATGTTCGAACGGTACGTTTTATACCAAGGCTTCGTCAGATAAATTAAAAGTGGGATGGGCTACGCAAATTATGGAATGGAAGAGACAAATGTTTCTTGAAAGCTGCGCCGGCCGCTGTCATAATATTAACACCAACACAAACATGCATTTTTGCAAGGTTTTTTCCGCTAGCAGCATCATTTGGTAAAACAGAAAATTCAATTTGCCGCTTCTGTAACAAAATTTAGAGGCACCAAAAGGTGCCAGTTGCCGATTATAGTTTCCTGGTTAGTCCGTCCAGAATTCCAGCCATTTAAGTGTTTTGCAGTAGCCATTTACTACTAAAGCCACCAGCATTACGGGTGAAACCGGCACGAGATGACCGGTACTATTTTGTATTTCCTCCTTTCAGCTGCTATCACCTAGCGTCCGCATGTCACTGGTGCGGTTTTGGAATCAGAATGATGGGGCGCCGGCCGCTGTCGTAAAATTAACACCAACAAAAAGATGCATATTTGCAAGGTTTTTTCCGCTAGCAGCAGCATTTTGTAATAAAACAGAAAATTCAATTAGCCGCTTCTGTAACAAAATTTCGAGGCACCAAAAGGGGCCAGGTGCCGAATATATCCATTTTTTTGGTCAGTCCGTCCAGAATTCTTTCAAGATAGCGTCCGTATGTAGCCGGTACGGTTTAGTAATGAAACTGATGGGGTGAAATGTTCGAACGGTACGTTTTATACCAAGGCTTCGTCAGATAAATTAAAAGTGGGATGGGCTACGCAAATTATGGAATGGAAGAGACAAATGTTTCTTGAAAGCTGCGCCGGCCGCTGTCATAATATTAACACCAACACAAACATGCATTTTTGCAAGGTTTTTTCCGCTAGCAGCATCATTTGGTAAAACAGAAAATTCAATTTGCCGCTTCTGTAACAAAATTTAGAGGCACCAAAAGGTGCCAGTTGCCGATTATATTTTCCTGGTTAGTCCGTCCAGAATTCCAGCCATTTAAGTGTTTTGCAGTAGCCATTTACTACTAAAGCCACCAGCATTACGGGTGAAACCGGCACGAGATGACCGGTACTATTTTGTATTTCCTCCTTTCAGCTGCTATCACCTAGCGTCCGCATGTCACTGGTGCGGTTTTGGAATCAGAATGATGGGGCGCCGGCCGCTGTCGTAAAATTAACACCAACAAAAAGATGCATATTTGCAAGGTTTTTTCCGCTAGCAGCAGCATTTCGTAACAAAACAGAAAATTCAATTAGCCGCTTCTGTAACAAAATTTCGAGGCACCAAAAGGGGCCAGGTGCCGAATATATCCATGTTTTTGGTCAGTCCGTCCAGAATTCTTTCAAGATAGCGTCCGTATGTAGCCGGTACGGTTTAGTAATGAAACTGATGGGGTGAAATGTTCGAACGGTACGTTTTATACCAAGGCTTCGTCAGATAAATTAAAAGTGGGATGGGCTACGCAAATTATGGAATGGAAGAGACAAATGTTTCTTGAAAGCTGCGCCGGCCGCTGTCATAATATTAACACCAACACAAACATGCATTTTTGCAAGGTTTTTTCCGCTAGCAGCATCATTTGGTAAAACAGAAAATTCAATTTGCCGCTTCTGTAACAAAATTTAGAGGCACCAAAAGGTGCCAGTTGCCGATTATAGTTTCCTGGTTAGTCCGTCCAGAATTCCAGCCATTTAAGTGTTTTGCAGTAGCCATTTACTACTAAAGCCACCAGCATTACGGGTGAAACCGGCACGAGATGACCGGTACTATTTTGTATTTCCTCCTTTCAGCTGCTATCACCTAGCGTCCGCATGTCACTGGTGCGGTTTTGGAATCAGAATGATGGGGCGCCGGCCGCTGTCGTAAAATTAACACCAACAAAAAGATGCATATTTGCAAGGTTTTTTCCGCTAGCAGCAGCATTTTGTAATAAAACAGAAAATTCAATTAGCCGCTTCTGTAACAAAATTTCGAGGCACCAAAAGGGGCCAGGTGCCGAATATATCCATTTTTTTGGTCAGTCCGTCCAGAATTCTTTCAAGATAGCGTCCGTATGTAGCCGGTACGGTTTAGTAATGAAACTGATGGGGTGAAATGTTCGAACGGTACGTTTTATACCAAGGCTTCGTCAGATAAATTAAAAGTGGGATGGGCTACGCAAATTATGGAATGGAAGAGACAAATGTTTCTTCAAAGCTGCGCCGGCCGCTGTCATAATATTAACACCAACACAAACATGCATTTTTGCAAGGTTTTTTCCGCTAGCAGCATCATTTGGTAAAACAGAAAATTCAATTTGCCGCTTCTGTAACAAAATTTAGAGGCACCAAAAGGTGCCAGTTGCCGATTATAGTTTCCTGGTTAGTCCGTCCAGAATTCCAGCCATTTAAGTGTTTTGCAGTGGCCATTTACTACTAAAGCCACCAGCATTACGGGTGAAACCGGCACGAGATGACCGGTACTATTTTGTATTTCCTCCTTTCAGCTGCTATCACCTAGCGTCCGCATGTCACTGGTGCGGTTTTGGAATCAGAATGATGGGGCGCCGGCCGCTGTCGTAAAATTAACACCAACAAAAAGATGCATATTTGCAAGGTTTTTTCCGCTAGCAGCAGCATTTCGTAATAAAACAGAAAATTCAATTAGCCGCTTCTGTAACAAAATTTCGAGGCACCAAAAGGGGCCAGGTGCCGAATATATCCATTTTTTTGGTCAGTCCGTCCAGAATTCTTTCAAGATAGCGTCCGTATGTAGCCGGTACGGTTTAGTAATGAAACTGATGGGGTGAAATGTTCGAACGGTACGTTTTATACCAAGGCTTCGTCAGATAAATTAAAAGTGGGATGGGCTACGCAAATTATGGAATGGAAGAGACAAATGTTTCTTGAAAGCTGCGCCGGCCGCTGTCATAATATTAACACCAACACAAACATGCATTTTTGCAAGGTTTTTTCCGCTAGCAGCATCATTTGGTAAAACAGAAAATTCAATTTGCCGCTTCTGTAACAAAATTTAGAGGCACCAAAAGGTGCCAGTTGCCGATTATAGTTTCCTGGTTAGTCCGTCCAGAATTCCAGCCATTTAAGTGTTTTGCAGTAGCCATTTACTACTAAAGCCACCAGCATTACGGGTGAAACCGGCACGAGATGACCGGTACTATTTTGTATTTCCTCCTTTCAGCTGCTATCACCTAGCGTCCGCATGTCACTGGTGCGGTTTTGGAATCAGAATGATGGGGCGCCGGCCGCTGTCGTAAAATTAACACCAACAAAAAGATGCATATTTGCAAGGTTTTTTCCGCTAGCAGCAGCATAAACATCGGAAACAGAAAGTGACAACAACAATAACAACAAAGTCAGATCGATTGTATCCGTTAGTGTCGACTGTGCTTGGGAAGAGAGGTAGTGATTGGCTGCGCGGTATGATTTAGACAATCGATATTAATTACCAATTTTTCAATAGTGTATCTCAAACAATAGTTTGTTTTTGTTACATAAATTTAACCGTAAAAGAATTTCTGATCGATTGATGCCAAAACCTCGAAAACCTGATTATAGATGACTGCAAAATAAGCGCTCAAAACCTGACCACTTTTCTCTGGTTTTCCCTGGTTGAATTACTAGATTTTTAAATTCAGGGGCCTAACTTCGATATAGACGTTAGTCAACGTCAATATAAGTTTTGACCGGCAGTGTTGCCAGAAAATAGTTCTGAATTTCGTAATTAATTTGAATTTGATCAGTTGCTCGAAAAAATATTCATCGCAAACAGTTTTTGCATTCATTGTCGTTTCACATAATATTTTGGTTTGTTTTTACGTAAAATAATAAATTTCATAAACTTTAAGTAATAATCATGCTAGCGTACTTCGATTATTAAACTTGCGCTTCTCTGGATTTAAGGCTTTGGTTACAATTTCGAACACACTTCACTACGGTCGAACTCAAAACTCTGAAAAAACTTCTATACAACGGCAAATTGAAGAAAAAAAAACACAGACTCGAAAAATTAGTCTGTAAAATTTGCACATTATTCGCGTTGAAAAAGATTTTGAAGGCTGTTCGCACTTATGTGAGCTCTCATGCAATTGTCAAAATGTCGGTGATGACACAAGCAAGAATATTTCCTTCCTACTTTTTCGCACGCAAAAACCAAACAAAAATTGTTGATTGCGACAAATTTTCCCGTGAAAAATTCTTGTAGAAGTGCGCGGGTACGTCCAATCGCGGTTATATCTTCTACAAAAAGTGCGGAAATTCAATTTGCGCACTTTTTGTAGACACCAATATGATTGGTTATAACCGCGCACTTTTATGGGGTTTTTCATGCATCTTGCGAGATGAATTCTCCCGCAATCGATAATATGAGCTACACCGTCAACGCGAATTCCTGATGTTACTAAAAACTTCGTTTCAGTCATGCATGCGTTACAGCAAAAAGATAGTTACACGCTATCAGAAAACGACGCATGTGCGTGTTCTCTGTTTTGAGTGTAGCATTCGTTTCTCCCTCCCAGCTACGAACATACTGTATAGTGTCAGTCATCATGGTGCATTAAAGGCTTCTAATATTTGTTGTCCAAATTGGAATACTCGTAAATCTTTGATTCTCTCTCAACAATTCAGAGGAACTCATGTAGTGTTTGTATAAAGAATCTCACTCGTAAAAATACTCAACTCCATTGGCGTCTAATGAAAGATACACATTTTACGACTGGGTATAGACCATCGTACGGTGACGTCACGCACCTGAGTTTGACAGCTACTGGTAACTTTGTTTACCTTCGGGTGATGCAGTTTTGTTCTCAATTATAGCAGATCATTTCAATTGTGACCAAAACGACCTTTTAATGTTGTGCGTGGGGTGCCAGTACACTAAGAACAATTATAAATTAAGCAGCATTTCCGCTACGCACATAACTGCTCAGTCAGAAAAAAGCAAAATGTTCAAAACGTAAACAAAGTTACCACTAGCTGTCAGAAAAGTGAGGTTAAAAAGATTCGGTGAGATAGTCTATAAGCATACGAGCGCCACGTGGATACCTCTACCACAGACTAACAGACATAACACTTCGACCAAATTTTCAATAAAATCATTGTTCGGGATGATAACAGTACTTTACGATACAGTCATACCTCGATATAAGGCAACCTCGATATAACGTAACTCGATATAACGTAACTTTTACCTCGATATAACGTAACTTTGAAAATGTATTGAAATTGAAAATAAATGATACAGCAACTGTTTTTGGGGCCTAAATTGCTTCAAGAAAATGTTTGTAGTAAGTTTTAAAATTAATGAAACTAATGGGAAAATTGTCCTAAATGGGCATAACAAAGGTTTAAAATAATAATAGGTGGTGGAAAATAGGTTTTCACGCATCCTTTAGTTACAATTCAAAGTCTTGCATCAATTAGAAAAAAACTTTTTTTGCTTGTTGAAATTTTCTTTAAATGAGCATAAGAAAGGTTAAAAAATACTGATAGGTGATGGGAAATAGGTTTTCGCGAATCTCTGAGTAACCGCCAACAGTCTTGCATCAATTAAAAAAAATTTTTTTTTGCTTGTTGAATATTGTCCTACATGGGAATAAGAATGGTTCAAAATTACTGATAGGTGATTGGAAATAGGTTTTCTCGCATCTTTGAGTAACCTGTGTATCAATTGAAAAAAAAATTTTTTTTTGCTTCTGAAAATATTTCTAAATGGGCATAGGAAAGGTTTAAAAATACTGATAGGTGATGGAAAATGGGTTTTCGCGCATATTTGAGTAATAATTAACATTCTTACATTAATTAAAAAAAATTTTTGTTTGCTTCGATATAACGTAACTCCACAGACAAAAAGACGTGCCACTCGATGACGATTTCATCGACCAGAAAAATAACGATAATTTTGAAATTTTTCTTAGTGGGCAATAATGCCGCTAGTGTCGCTGTAAGCAAGCGTGCCTTTTAATTATCGAAGACCAAAACCACCAGTAATGCCGCTTGTGTTGATTTGAGCAAGCATGCACTCCCATTAGCAAAGACAAAAACCGTTTCACGAAAACAAGTTAGTAGGCAATAAGCTCACATGGTGGCGCATGAGTGTAACGTTTCGAATAGGGACGAATATTTTTCAGGATTTTTGTTCGAAGAGGCACGTCTGTTTGTCTGTGGTAACTCGATTTAACGTAACGAAAATAAAAATAAAGTTGCCTTATATCGAGGTGTGACTGTAGTAACTATTTGCTGCCGTGTTCGCGCTGCGTCTTGCATTTCGACATCAGCGCTTGCGTATGTGCATGTGTCACATTGGGAACCACAACATATGTATGAGATTGCATGACAGCGCCCCAGACGGTGTTATCGCGCGATGATTGTTCTTCGATTGGAAATTTGAAATGATCGTTTTTTGTGGCGATGGAGCTAGGTTTTAGTGTTACGTCCTATTGTCTGTGTCTCTACTATTTTTGGCAAACGGTATTCTTCAGAAATTTGTTGATATGCTATATTTGTCACACTTCACTATTTATTCAATCTCTTTGATTTCAAAGAATGAAATGTGTTATATAAATCTTCATTTCAATAAATCAGTGTTTGTTGTTTGAGAGCCAAAAAATAACTCACAAAAACATATTTTCATAAACAATTGAAATTTTTCAAACCTGATATTGAAATATCTCAAGACCGGATGCATGTAGAAAGTTAGTCGTCGAAAGCTTGAGAATTTGAAATTACTATTAAAATATTATATATTTCATCATTGGAATAATCGATATTCTCAAATATTCTCTTGAAATTGGAAAAAAAATTTAAAAAACTCGAACAAAATGTTCTTATTTTCAAGCGCATAAAAAATGCAAGTTGAAAAATTTCACTCCGCTTGGAACTGTAAACGAATTAAATCCAGCAAAATCGAAAGTTGTGGATCGCATCTTTTTCATTTGGGCATTTCTTTTTGCACGCATGCACACTCCAATTAAAAAAGACGCAGCTTACGAAAACTTAACTTCTCAGCGCATTCAAGTCCTGTCAGTTCCGACCAATTTTCACCTCGCACGAAGAGTAAACTCATGAATTTTGTTTGGCATAAACTGTTAACGACAGACTGGTGAAATACCTGTGTGTTCCACAACCGGGTTTTCATGACAGATTTCGCTAGCGACATATTACACTTTTCACTTGCCAAATTTTTCACTTCACTTGGAACTGTAAACCTTGCTTAATGTGGAATTTTCTAATCCTCCCAATTTAAATCCAAAATACCTAGAAAATGGATGCATTTACAAAGCAAATTATAACAAGCTTTTCGATATAAAAGGATTATTTAAATTGTTCGAAGTCGTTGCAACGAACGTTGAAATAATATATATTTTTTTAAACCTAACCTTCCAAGAATTTTCTTCTTATTTTTCCATCCTGAACTTTTTATTAAAAATAGCATTTTGAATACAAATTTCTTTAAAAAACAAAATAAAAAAAATTTCAATTCCTTGTTTATTATGTACTACTTTTGAACCACAATTTTTATAGATTTAACAAAAAAAAAAACGTTTCATAACAAAATGTACTACACTTTTCAATCTCTTGGTATTTGAATTAATGTCAAAATTAACTTGGTTGATGAGGAGTCAATTTTTTTTAAATTTATAGTACGATTTAAATTTATATTCACCCCGTATAAAAAACACGGTTCACAATTCTAATACGCACAAAATACGTACACACACAAAAAAATCTTTTAAAATTTCGAACAAAAGCTTGTTTTAGTTTAGGTTTGCAAGTGGCTATCAAACCGGCTGAATGGGCCATGAATTTAAATTCAGTATTCTGTTATGTGATAAGCGATTGTTCCGAACGCTCATCACACATTCATTTATGTGATAAGTTAAAATGTTTGATTTCACCTTCATCTTACCATACACACTACCGGCAACGTGTAAATAAAACAGTTTGAACGTGATTGAGAATGCGTTTGTGCACCTTTCCGAGTCGATTTTTCAAGCAGGACTGAAAATATTTTATCCGCAAACGCGACCAACAGTCTAGATATTAAATACCATCCGAAGAAGTATTGGGATTCTGTCTGAGCCACCGAAGAGAATCGCGCGCCAGCGGGGCATTAAAAAATGATGGCCACAGCTCGGGTGGTTGCGAGACATTTATTATTTTATTTTTATTTAAAAAAAAAATAAGAGGCTCGTAAAGGCTGCTTAAGTGAACAATTGTAGAAGATCACCATAGACAGTGACGTCTTTTTCAAACAACCCTTATAGCGGTACATCGTGGAAGGTTTTTTCTGCTACTTACCCGGTTACTAGTAAACTGGCTTGATGAGATTAAAAAGAAAGGCTTGTCTTCCTTGTCGTTTTTCTTTTGGATTAGATCGTACGATGGATTTATCCCATGGCAAAACATGCATACGAAAGGTATCGTTATTCATTGTTACTGACGGTAAAGCTGCGCTACTGCCGATCCTAACGCTGGACACAATTGCTGTTCTTACCATAGAATAAATCCGCAGGTGGAAGTCGCGTGTCATCGTAACGAGTTTCGGACTGGAGTAATGGGTGATTGGGTGAATACCAAGGGCAGAATAGGATGGAACGCGTTAAGGGTCAAACCCTGAACGAGGTCTGCCAAGGTAATTTGAGAAGATCGAATTACCTATATCGTATGTAACCGTTGTGTATGTGACGACAATAAATGGTCCATTCTACGAGAATTTGCACCCCACACGTAATATTTTGAGGGCATTTTTGTTACAATTGCATGATCTACTAAAAAAGAGAACTTGACTGCGATGGTTTTTTTTTTTGCAGAAAACAAGGTTGTCACCTGATTCGAAACATGAATAATCATAAATATTCATAAATATTCCACATAGAGGAAACGATCAACTATGACAATCCAATTTTCTAAATTAAGTCACAGTAATTCATACTAAATTATCAAGAATTCAAATTCATTATGGTAACTCAAATACTAACAACTAGCTGATGGTTTTGACGCACATATGGCATATGTGACTGATATAATACTGCAGTGGTATGTATCATTGCAGAAAAAACATTACATTGACAATGACATACGCGGCGAGTTACTCGTCTGATTTTGGTATTACAGATGGTGAGTCGACTACATTTTAAACGTGTGGCTTGTCTGCGACACTGCTCAACTCGTTTGTGACTCAACTGTCATCAACTAAGTTTCACTCGCGTTCCGTAATACAACATTTTACACGCCTCGTCTTCTGTAATAGGGCCCTATCCAGCTTTTTATGAGCCGTAATGACGGACGCTATAATTCAAAGTTCCTAATAAATTACCCACCCTTTAAACAACTTACGTCAGTTTGAAGTTTTCATATATTTTATCTAGAGTGCCTATAAATAACTAGAGTGGCGCCGTTTCATCCAAAGTAACGCTGATAACACTGATAACACTGAACATCCTTTCTCTTTTTCCCGCACGAGTTTTATAGGTTGTTTGCTCAATTGGAATGACACTGACAGATATTTTTTATTCCAATTCTGACAGTGTCGCCACTCTATACATATTTACAGGTAGGGGTACTGGGGGTAAGCCCGGCCTCCTTAGGAAAATGATTCTTTAGTAGCACTTGATGGCGAATATTGTTATATTTCTTTCACAGAATCATTGCCCAGATTGTTTTCTACAAGATATGAAGGTTTTCAGTTCCTTCAAACTGTTAATTTACAAGGAATAGTGAAGTTTTGAAACTAAGATAAAAACGACGTTTAGCAATTAGTGCGGGTGAAACCGGCACCCCTTGGGGGTAACACCGGCACCTAAGTGTGTTCATGAATTTACTCGAATTAACTGAACCAATTTGAATTCGGAAACCGCCAAATGAGAGATCTTACATTTCTGTATGTTACTGTTGAATTTGATTGGTGTCGGTTACCTGGTTCTGGGGAGATTGCCGGAACAAGTTCCGGTGAACATTATGTATAAACAATGAAAGAATTTGATACTCGGCAAGCCTATCATGTAGCACTCTAAATCATATTATCAACTAGTTTAACCGAAGCCAGGATCACAATGACCACACCGGAGCATATTTCAAATACCATCGGGAAAGCGGTCAGTTTTGTGACTAGATTCAGTACACACCTCTAATAACCCTTGGAATCATTCATAAATCACAGAAGAGCTTGGGTGCATGGTTCTAAGTCGATTAATCAATTTATTTGGCAGCGAGTCATCGGTAATAGATGAGAAATGTGTGTCAGTAACATCCAACTAGCCTCAGACAATGTCGGGCTTACCCCACTCACTGGGTGACGGTGTTACCCCACAGCACACATATTTTCATAAAGAGTATTTCTATAAATTTATCGCTCCAATTTATCCCAGATCGAATTCCTGTGATTGCTAACAATACAGGCAATAAATTGTAGAGCAACGAAAAACTATTTTAGTCTTTTCAAATGAATAAAAGCTTGAGTTCCACTCACTAAAAATTACATCCGTTTACGCATCAGCTGCAGTAGCGTATGTTTGTCTATTATTTTGACGTTTGACGTTTCACGGTGGCTTCGATGTGTCTTAAAATGTCTAAAATATTAAATACCAACACTTCACATATTCCAAAATGCAGTTAATTAGCGTTTTCTAGTTAAATCCCAGGGGTGACGGTCTTACCCTCAGTGCCGGGATTACCCCCAGTACCCCTACTCTAATTTTATCAAGAGAAAAATATATCTGGCAACATTTGTGTTACCAATTTTTCAGAAATCCTAAATCTGACGTAAGCAGAGAATTTCGCATATTACGAAGACGCATTACACACTTAATTTATCTCGGCAAACTTCTCAACAGCTGATCGAGCTCGGCGAAGTTTTTAACAAATGTCAGCAATCTATTTCGACGAGCATTCAGCAAATATATCGATCTACCGTAAACCAGCATGTATTGACATTTTGTTTGTCGAAGTTCTTGAAAATTCTGCCGTAAATTTGTAGATCATTTCGCTGAATTTATCAGCTGTTGAGTTCTCGGCAATAAAATCTAAGTATGTATAGCGACCGCCATTATGGTGCGTAAAACGCTGGATATCTGTTTAAAAATGTCTGTCAGTTAAGACCGTTAAGACCATAGAGTTCCAGTTCTGTTATCGTCAGGTTTGTTCTATCATCGTCAGGGAGGTGAAAGATGTACTACAGCTTTAATTTCTTGCATGATGAATCTTCATATTGCAGAGCATCTGTCTTCGAAAAATTAGTTCTTTATGACTTCAATAATCCCTCTGACGATAATTTTTTTTTGTTTTAGACAGCACTTTTAAATTGAAAATTGTTTGAACGTTTCTAAAAAACGACAAGTTTTAGACGGTGAGTTCATGCAAATGTTACCAGACGAACTTAATCGTTAATCGGTTAATCCGAATGCAAAATCCGTTTGATTTCAAACGCGATAACAAATACGCGTTCGCATTCGGATTAAGGACTATTATTCTCGATTTATACGACTTCGAAACCCGATGCATTGATAAACTTGATTTTAGAAGCAGTCCTATAAAAAGTGTCACCCACTGTGTACAGATATCAGTATTTATTTGGCAGTCTTCCCAAAACATAGCTAACGATCTTCCAAACAATCAAAAAATTATGAAGTGCGACGCTGTCATTGAAAAAATCAAAGTGCGTGTGGCCGGAATTGATCCGAATGGTCCTCGTAAGGTTTTGGGAGTTTTCCAGCTGATCATTGAAGCTTCTGATGGAGTTCATGAGTTAGGTAAGCGTGTTTTATTTGCAGATAAAGAGCATGTTTGAAGCAATGCTATATTTCGTTGTTACAGTTGTGGATTTGAAGAATCTGAAAGTGACTGAGGGTAAAGTGTCTGATGCTGATGTTGTCATTAATCTCAAGGACGAAGACTTAATTGCTGTCGGAACTAAAGCCATCACTGTACATGATGCTGTAGAGCAAAAGAAGATTAAAATGAAGGGAGACGAAGCTCTGTTCCAGGCGCTTGTTGATGCAATTTAAACTTTAATGGAAAAACGAAAAATATTTGGTGTGACATTCGCATGACCAGTGTACTGATTTGAAATAAATTATTACTGAGGTAAACTTATCAATACCTGTCATATTATTCAATTTATCTGGAATGAGAAAATACAGAATACAAAGTAATTTGAAATGTCTGTTCGACATGAGACTTTACATTAAACTTCTTGATCAATTGAAAATTTACAAAACAATTTTTTGTCGGATTTGAATGATTTTCGGGAAGTTTGTCAATTTAAATCCGACAAAATAAATCACACGGTTATCAAAGCCCGCAAACACAAAACCAAGTGTTTTTCAAATAGAATTCTAACATAGGTGGAAAATCACGTCGTGTTGCGTTTAAAACGAGGGCCATATTTCTTATTGAATTTTTATTAATATTTTCTTATTATCATAACGTTGTTTTTTTTTGTATGAACCCCACTGCCAGCAATAATTTAGATCTTTTGTGGTATTGTCCGACCGTTTCTTGATAGTTTGGTTATGATTTTTCCTCATTTGCAGTGTCATTACAACCTGACAAAATACAAATGTATAAATGTCTATTAATTTTTTTTTGACTCAGAAAAAATGGTTAAGGTTAATAAAAATAATAAAGATTAATGACTTATGACGAGACCCGACGTCACGACATTACGCTAGTATCTATATACCGTACATCTAAAGAAGTGAAACGATTCCGTAGATCTATGGAGGAATCCGTAGACCTGGCAAGCCTGGGCTGCAATCGATACATTTCAATCTTACTTAGATCATTAAACGATGATGGCATTCAACAAATCCATTTTGCGGAGCCGAGAAGGTTTTTGTTTTAAGGTTACATTGCGCTAGATCATCATGCAAAATTAAGGCTGACGCTGGACGAATTGGACGAGCGTATCGTATCGAAGGCTAAGTACATTAGAGGAAGAGGTTCCAGAGAAGACTTTATCAACCTCCCACCTCGAATTCATATTGAATGAAATAGAGGTGGTAGACGGGTCCGTGTACATGGGCTCACTGATGACTGCTGACAACGACACCAGCAGATAAATAAGTCGATGCCTCATTGCAGGCAATCCTACCTTGGACTCCGAAGGACGCTCCGCTCGAAAAAAATCCGCCGCCGCACGAAGTTGACCATCTACAAAACACTGATCAGGCCGGTAGTCCTCTACGGCCAAGAAACCTGTACCATGATCGTAGTGGACCAACGCGCGCTTGGAATTTTCGAACGGAAGGTGCTGCGTGTCATCTGTGGTGGAGTGCAGATCGAAAATGAATCATGGCGGAAGCGTATGAACCACAAGTTGCATCAGCTGCTGAGAAAACCACTCATCGTTCGAACGACAAGAGTCGGGAGTCGGGCTGGGCATGTCGTACGGATGTCGGATGAGAGTCCGGTGAAAATGGTTCTCTAAAACGATCCGACTGGAACGAGGTGACTCGGCACGCAGCGAGCAAAATGAATCAACTATAATACGACCTGCGCGGCCTTTGCAGACAACGACACATCGGTCTGGGGCTAGGTAAGTAAGAAAAAGGCCAAATTCCGCGTTACGCAACATATAAATGCGTACTATTAAAAATTTCATTTTTATCACGACTAAATTTTGAGAAGTTCAAATTTTAATATGGGAGTGATGATTACAAGTATATTAGAGCCAGTTGAAGACAGTGATTTTTTTTTCGAAAAAAATATACCCCGCGGAAAAATTAAAAAAATAAAATCAAAAACTAAATTAAAATTTAACAAACTAAAAATTATTCTGAAAAGCTTCGTTTTTCAAAATCTTATTTTTTATAGAAATTACGAAAGGTTAGCGATACATTATCTGATCATGGCGAAATGAGAAAATAAAACCTAAATTAATCCACCTAGTGGTCAAACAAAGCCTTTCTCATTCGAACTTATTATTTGTTAAAATAGATTAACACCAACACTTAAAAAATGCACCTTCATAATTTCTGCTGGATTTGTTATTCATTCTAAACAACAAAATTTTGGTAGCCAACAGCACAACTATACCGAACATTTAAAATATAACATTCACACAGAAAAACCGAAGCAAGTACCTCCCGGTTTTAATTTTCAATCAAACCAGGAGTACCCACCGCTTCCTGGGGCACCAAAAACCCCTCGTGCACCCATTTCTCGAACAGAAGATAAAAAAGAAACAGGATTCATAAAATTTTCTGATATTGTGGGCTAGATATTTAAAACATTCAACATACCAGATCCCCTACAAAATATTCTTCTTGCCCTTTTTCCTACAGTGAAAACCTTTTTGAAGCAACTAGCAGCAACTTGGCCCCGCATTTCAGCTATCATATCTTTCGATGACTAATACGGCGAAAGAGGTTAGGAATTTTATCACTGTATTACAGTGGAATTGCAGAAGTATCATCCCCAAATTCGATCTATTTTCTCATTTAATAAATACATACAAGTGTGACGCATTTGCGCTCTGTGAAACCTTTCTCAATTCAAACGATCAACTCAATTTCCACGATTTTAACATAATTTGTCGAGATCGAGACTCACACGGTGGAAGGGTACTTTTAGGGATTAAAAAGTGCTATTCCTTCTTCCGAATCGACCTCCCCTCGATCTCGAATATTGAAGTCGTTGCCATTCAAACGAATATGAATGGAAAAGACCTTTGCCTTGTTTCGTTATATATCCCTCCATCCGCGCGGATTGAACAGAGGCATCTCACTGATATAGCAGAGTTGCTTCCCGCGCCTTTTTTGATATTGGGAGATTTTAATTCTCACTGTTCGCTATTGGGGTCGCTGTACGACGACAACCGATCTTCTTTAATCTGTAACTTAATCGACGACTTCAATATGACACTTTTGAATACTGGGGAAGCGACACGTGTACCTAATCCTCGAGCACACGAAAGCGTGCTTGACCTATCCCTTTGCTCGACATCACTAGCGTTAGATTGCCAGTGGAAGGTAATCAATGATCCCCACGGTAGTGATCACCTACCAATCGTTATCTCAATTGCTAATGGGTCAACTCCAACGGATCCAATCAATATTGCGTATGACCTCACACGTAACATTGATTGGAAGTCCTATGAGACCATAATATCGCAAAGAATCGAGTCCCACGTGGAACTTCCTCCGGAGGAAGAATACGCGTTCCTTTCTGGCTTGATCATCGACGCCGCGACTCAAGCTCAGACGAAACCGATACCCGGGGTAACGATTAGACGGCGCCCTCCCTCCAAGTGGTGGGACAAAGAGTGCTCAAACCTGTACGCGCGGAGGTCCTCGGTGTATTTGGCCTTCCGAGAACAAGGCACTATCGATTTGCACCGAAAGTACGATTTACTGGATAGACAAATGAAGAGCTTGATAAAAGCAAAAAAACGCGGATACTGGCGGCGGTTTGTGAACGCGTTGTCGAGGGAAACAGCGATGAGCACTCTTTGGGATACCGCCAGGCGCATGCGGAATCGTAACGTTTCGAACGAGTCCGAGGAGTATTCAGATCGCTGAATACTCGATTTCGCCAAAAAGGTCTGTCCGGACTCTGTCCCCGCACAGAAGACCTTTCGCGACGCGTTTTTAGTAGCTACTGAAGAGCCTCCATTTTCGATGTTGGAATTTTCAATGGCTCTCCTCTCGTGCAACAATAAAGCTCCAGGGTTGAATAGAATTAAATTCAACTTGTTGAAGAATCTGTACCCGACTCTGCAAAAAGACGCTTGTTGAACTTGTTCAACAAGTTTCTTGAGCGAAACATTGTTCCGCACGACTGGAGGGAGGTAAAAGTCATTGCTATTCAAAAACCCGGAAAACCCGCCTCTGATCACAATTATTATAGGCCGATTGCTATGCTCTCTTGCCTCCGGAAATTAATGGAGAAAATGATCCTCTTACGGTTAGACAAATGGGTCGAAACAAATGGTTTACTTTCAGATACTCAATTCGGCTTTCGCCGGGGCAAAGGAACGAACGATTGACTAGCGTTGCTTTCTACCGAAATTCAACTCGCATTTGCTTCTGCATTCTTGGACATTAAGGGGGCTTTTGACTCTGTCTCTGTTGAAGTTTTAACCGAGAAACTTCATTCGCAGGGACTTTCACCAAATTTGAATAACTTTTTGCTCAATTTGTTGTCAGAAAAGCATATGTATTTCTCACATGGTGATTCGACAACTTCCCGAATTAGTAACATGGGTCTTCCCCAGGGCTCATGTTTAAGCCCTTTTTTATATAATTTTTACGTCAATGACATCGATAAATGTCTTGCAAATTCATGCACGTTAAGGCAACTTGCAGACGATAGCGTTGTATCCATTACTGGTAGCGAGGCTAGCGATCTGCAAGGACCATTGCAAGATACCTTAGACAATTTGTCTGAATGGGCTCTTAAGCTGGGTATCGAATTCACTCCGGAGAAAACTGAGCTGGTCGTTTTTTCTAGGAAGCATAACCCAGCTCAGCTGCAGCTCCTACTAACGGGTAAAACAATCACTCAGGTTTTAGTCGCTAAATATCTCGGGGTCTGGTTCGACTCTAAATGCACCTGGGCTTGCCATATTAGGTATCTGACACGAAAAAGCCAACAGAGGATTAATTTTCTTCGTACGATTACCGGAACCTGGTGGGGAGCCCACCCAGGAGACCTACTAAGGCTTTACCAAACAACGATATTGTCTGTCTGGGTGTTTCTGCTATTGTCTTGTCTGGGTGTTTCTGCTTCCGCTCCGCAGCAAACACACATTTGATCAAACTGGAACGAATACAATATCGTTGTTTGCGTATTGCCTTAGGTTGCATGCAGTCGACCCATACGATGAGTCTTGAAGTGCTAGCGGGTATTCTTCCATTGAAACATCGTTTTTGGAATCTCTCTTACCGGTTGCTAATTCGATGCACAGTTATGAACCCATTAGTAATTGAAATTTCGAGAGGTTGGTCGACCTTCAATCTCAATCCAGATTTATGAATTTATATTTTGACTAAATGGCTCAAGATATTAATCCTTCTTCATACGATTCCTCCAATGTCGCACTTTTAGATACTTCTAATAATGCTATATTCTTCGACACCACCATGAAACAAGACATTTCTGGTATCCCGGATCAATTGCGACCCCAAGAGATCCCTAAAATTTTTTCCAATAAGTTTAAACATGTTAGTTATGATAAACGGTTTTACACTGACGGATCTAATCTAGATGAGTCCACTGGCTTCGGTGTTTTCCACGAAAATTTTACCGCCTCCTACAAACTCGATGCTCCTGCTTCCGTGTACGTCGCAGAGCTTGCTGCCATTCAGTACTCTCTTGGGATCATCGAAACCCTGCCCATAGACCACTACTTCATCTTCACAGACAGTCTCAGTGCCATTGAGGCTCTGCGATCGATGAAGACTGTGCAACACACCCCGTATTTCCTGGGGAAAATACGGCGGTTTTAAAGTGCTTTAACAGATAAAAATTACCGGGTTACCTTAGCGTGGGTCCCTTCTCATTGTTCCATTCCGGGCAATGAAAAGGCTGACGCTTTAGCTAAGGTGGGTGCTCTTGATGGCGATATTTATGTAAGACCAATTGCTTATGATGAATTTTATAGCATTTTGCGTCAGAGAACACTCAACAGTTGACAGACATCATGGAACTCAGATGAACTGGGACGGTGGCTACATTCCATTTTTCCTAAGGTATCGACGAAAGCATGGTTCAAGGGGTTGGATGTAGGTCGGGACTTCATTCGCGTGATGTCCAGACTTATGTCCAATCACTATACGTTAAACACGCATCTCTTTCGTATAGGGCTTGTAGACAGTAATCACTGCGTTTGTGGCGATGGCTACCATGACATCGAGCATGTTGTTTGGTCGTGTACCGAATACTGTGAAGTTAGGTCTGAGCTTATAGATTTCCTTCGGGCCCGAGGAAAACAACCGAACGTACCCGTTAGAGACATTCTGGGAAGCGGTGATCTCCAGTACATGACACAGCTATACGGGTTTATAAAAAATGCTGGCATTAAATTTTGATTTCTTTTATCTATTTGCTAGAATACAATTTCTGTCACAAACTGAAAGAGAATGATACACCCGGCTGGAGACACTAAAACGAAGACTCGGCATCTCTATGTTTACGCAGACACCTCAGACCAAAACTGCTCAAATAGAACATCACTGGTTAGCCACGTACAAATGAATATATTCTGTAATATAAAATAGTTAAAAACAAAATTGTAACACCCCTCCTCTCACCTTAAATCCCCACTAGCTCGTAGTCGGCCGCGAGAATAAAAAAGGCCTTCCTCTTTTCCCTGCTAATTTAGAATTTAAAAAAAAATGTACTTGGCTCAGTTAAACATAAATTGTATCGTGCCGTGTCAAAAAAAAAAAAAAAAGAAAAAACTCAAGCAAATATTTGGTCAGTAGCGGATTCACTAGCAAAGAACGACATTAGACGAAGCAAAAATTTACTTAATTTTTTGTTTTAGCAAATACAACAGTAAACATATTTTTGCAAAAAGTTTAAGCAAACATTTTGATATTACACGGGTAAACAAATATTCATCGTCATTTCAAGTAAATATTTGCTTCCTGTAACAGCCGCTTAAGAACCGTTTGATAAAAATATGGAATGAAATGCTGATCGAAGTTGTGCATGCGGCTTGTGATAAATTTGAGAAGCGTTTGCAAGCCGTAATCAAATGCAAAGGTGAATGATTTGAATTGAACTGATTCAATTGTTACTTTACTACTCTACCATGATAATAAAAAAGAACCAGGGGAGAAATATTTACCTGTTTTAATTTTAAATTTTTTTTAGTAAAAATGTTTGGCGCAGCGTACCGGCTATGGTACAAACCCGTTATGGCGGACTCACTCGGTTTCAATGGAGTAGTTCCATAACCAGTACTATTGCGTTTAAGTGATGTAGCCATAACAGGTGCATTTGCCATGACTGGCCCTAGTTTACATACAAACATATGGATTTTAAAAATTTGCAAAAATTTGTTCGTATAATAACGTATAATAAAAAGTTTTTACTATCTTGCAAAAGTTCTATATGTACATGCTATGTTTAGCGAATGTAGTATAAAATTTTAATTCTTTATTGAAAAAAAAGCAGTTTTATAATGAATACGTTTTCTAAGATTAGAAATCAATTTTTAGTAGAAATCAATGATCAATAACGACCAGATCTGATATTATTTAGAATAAAAAAATTGTTGGCCGAAAATCGAACTTAGCCGCCCGATGTTCCCACAAACCGTTATTATAAAAAAAATGCACCGAAAGATCTGACTACACCTTTCGATTCGATAGGTCATATACATATTGCATCTATGCTCAAAATTTCAAAATCGTCGTACGGTACATTTTTGAGTAAGGCCCTTTTTTGATGGCGTAGAGTGCAAAAAGTGATGAAGTTGAAAGCACACAAAAGTGGCGAGGACCCCCCCCCCCTCATTTATCCGGGCCTGACGCAATCTAATCAATACTTGATTCAGATTTTGGTTGAAATATATATGGTTGCCTTACCTGTTATCTGCTATCCGTTATCGAGCAGAGCACCAAATTAACAATTGGGTTAAACCGATACCCGGGGTAACGATTAGACGGCGCCCTCCCTCCAAGTGGTGGGACAAAGAGTGCTCAAACCTGTACGCGCGGAGGTCCTCGGTGTATTTGGCCTTCCGAGAACAAGGCACTATCGATTTGCACCGAAAGTACGATTTACTGGATAGACAAATGAAGAGCTTGATAAAAGCAAAAAAACGCGGATACTGGCGGCGGTTTGTGAACGCGTTGTCGAGGGAAACAGCGATGAGCACTCTTTGGGATACCGCCAGGCGCATGCGGAATCGTAACGTTTCGAATGAGTCCGAGGAGTATTCAGATCGCTGAATACTCGATTTCGCCAAAAAGGTCTGTCCGGACTCTGTCCCCGCACAGAAGACCTTTCGCGACGCGTTTTTAGTAGCTACTGAAGAGCCTCCATTTCCGATGTTGGAATTTTCAATGGCTCTCCTCTCGTGCAACAATAAAGCTCCAGGGTTGAATAGAATTAAATTCAACTTGTTGAAGAATCTGTACCCGACTCTGCAAAAAGACGCTTGTTGAACTTGTTCAACAAGTTTCTTGAGCTAAACATTGTTCCGCACGACTGGAGGGAGGTAAAAGTCATTGCTATTCAAAAACCCGGAAAACCCGCCTCTGATCACAATTATTATAGGCCGATTGCTATGCTCTCTTGCCTCCGGAAATTAATGGAGAAAATGATCCTCTTACGGTTAGACAAATGGGTCGAAACAAATGGTTTACTTTCAGATACTCAATTCGGCATTCGCCGGGGCAAAGGAACGAACGATTGACTAGCGTTGCTTTCTACCGAAATTCAACTCGCATTTGCTTCTGCATTCTTGGACATTAAGGGGGCTTTTGACTCTGTCTCTGTTGAAGTTTTAACCGAGAAACTTCATTCGCAGGGACTTTCACCAAATTTGAATAACTTTTTGCTCAATTTGTTGTCAGAAAAGCATATGTATTTCTCACATGGTGATTCGACAACTTCCCGAATTAGTAACATGGGTCTTCCCCAGGGCTCATGTTTAAGCCCTTTTTTATATAATTTTTACGTCAATGACATCGATAAATGTCTTGCAAATTCATGCACGTTAAGGCAACTTGCAGACGATAGCGTTGTATCCATTACTGGTAGCGAGGCTAGCGATCTGCAAGGACCATTGCAAGATACCTTAGACAATTTGTCTGAATGGGCTCTTAAGCTGGGTATCGAATTCACTCCGGAGAAAACTGAGCTGGTCGTTTTTTCTAGGAAGCATAACCCAGCTCAGCTGCAGCTCCTACTAACGGGTAAAACAATCACTCAGGTTTTAGTCGCTAAATATCTCGGGGTCTGGTTCGACTCTAAATGCACCTGGGCTTGCCATATTAGGTATCTGACACGAAAATGCCAACAGAGGATTAACTTTCTTCGTACGATTACCGGAACCTGGTGGGGAGCCCACCCAGGAGACCTACTAAGGCTTTACCAAACAACGATATTGTCTGTCTGGGTGTTTCTGCTATTGTCTTGTCTGGGTGTTTCTGCTTCCGCTCCGCAGCAAACACACATTTGATCAAACTGGAACGAATACAATATCGTTGTTTGCGTATTGCCTTAGGTTGCATGCAGTCGACCCATACGATGAGTCTTGAAGTGCTAGCGGGTATTCTTCCATTGAAACATCGTTTTTGGAATCTCTCTTACCGGTTGCTAATTCGATGCACAGTTATGAACCCATTAGTAATTGAAAATTTCGAGAGGTTGGTCGACCTTCAATCTCAATCCAGATTTATGAATTTATATTTTGACTAAATGGCTCAAGATATTAATCCTTCTTCATACGATTCCTCCAATGTCGCACTTTTAGATACTTCTAATAATGCTATATTCTTCGACACCACCATGAAACAAGACATTTCTGGTATCCCGGATCAATTGCGACCCCAAGAAATCCCTAAAATTTTTTCCAATAAGTTTAAACATGTTAGTTATGATAAAAGGTTTTACACTGACGGATCTAATCTAGATGAGTCCACTGGCTTCGGTGTTTTCCACGAAAATTTTACCGCCTCCTACAAACTCGATGCTCTTGCTTCCGTGTACGTCGCAGAGCTTGCTGCCATTCAGTACTCTCTTGGGATCATCGAAACCCTGCCCATAGACCACTACTTCATCTTCACAGACAGTCTCAGTGCCATTGAGGCTCTGCGATCGATGAAGACTGTGCAGCACACCCCGTATTTCCTGGGGAAAATACGGCGGTTTTAAAGTGCTTTAACAGATAAAAATTACCGGGTTACCTTAGCGTGGGTCCCTTCTCATTGTTCCATTCCGGGCAATGAAAAGGCTGACGCTTTAGCTAAGGTGGGTGCTCTTGATGGCGATATTTATGTAAGACCAATTGCTTATGATGAATTTTCTAGCATTTTGCGTCAGAGAACACTCAACAGTTGCGGACATCATGGAACTCAGATGAACTGGGACGGTGGCTACATTCCATTTTTCCTAAGGTATCGACGAAAACATGGTTCAAGGGGTTGGATGTAGGTCGGGACTTCATTCGCGTGATGTCCAGACTTATGTCCAATCACTATACGTTAAACACGCATCTCTTTCGTATAGGGCTTGTAGACAGTAATCACTGCGTTTGTGGCGATGGCTACCATGACATCGAGCATGTTGTTTGGTCGTGTACCGAATACTGTGAAGTTAGGTCTGAGCTTATAGATTTCCTTCGGGCCCGAGGAAAACAACCGAACGTACCCGTTAGAGACATTCTGGGAAGCGGTGATCTCCAGTACATGACACAGCTATACGGGTTTATAAAAAATGCTGGCATTAAATTTTGATTTCTTTTATCTATTTGCTAGAATACAATTTCTGTTACAAACTGAAAGAGAATGATACACCCGGCTGGAGACACTAAAACGAAGACTCGGCATATCTATGTTTACGCAGACACCTCAGACCAAAACTGCTCAAATAGAACATCACTGGTTAGCCACGTACAAATGAATATATTCTGTAATATAAAATAGTTAAAAACAAAATTGTAACACCCCTCCTCTCACCTTAAATCCCCACTAGCTCGTAGTCGGCCGCGAGAATAAAAAAGGCCTTCCTCTTTTCCCTGCTAATTTAGAATTTAAAAAAAAATGTACTTGGCTCAGTTAAACATAAATTGTATCGTGCCGTGTCAAAAAAAAAAAAAAAAAAAAAGAAAAAACTCAAGCAAATATTTGGTCAGTAGCGGATTCACTAGCAAAGAACGACATTAGACGAAGCAAAAATTTACTTAATTTTTTGTTTTAGCAAATACAACAGTAAACATATTTTTGCAAAAAGTTTAAGCAAACATTTTGATATTACACGGGTAAACAAATATTCATCGTCATTTCAAGTAAATATTTGCTTCCTGTAACAGCCGCTTAAGAACCGTTTGATGAAAATATGGAATGAAATGCTGATCGAAGTTGTGCATGCGGCTTGTGATAAATTTGAGAAGCGTTTGCAAGCCGTAATCAAATGCAAAGGTGAATGATTTGAATTGAACTGATTCAATTGTTACTTTACTACTCTACCATGATAATAAAAAAGAACCAGGGGAGAAATATTTACCTGTTTTAATTTTAAATTTTTTTTAGTAAAAATGTATGGCGCAGCGTACCGGCTATGGTACAAACCCGTTATGGCGGACTCACTCGGTTTCAATGGAGTAGTTCCATAACCAGTACTATTGCGTTTAAGTGATGTAGCCATAACAGGTGCATTTGCCATGACTGGCCCTAGTTTACATACAAACATATGGATTTTAAAAATTTGCAAAAATTTGTTCGTATAATAACGTATAATAAAAAGTTTTTACTATCTTGCAAAAGTTCTATATGTACATGCTATGTTTAGCGAATGTAGTATAAAATTTTAATTCTTTATTGAAAAAAAAGCAGTTTTATAATGAATACGTTTTCTAAGATTAGAAATCAATTTTTAGTAGAAATCAATGATCAATAACGACCAGATCTGATATTATTTAGAATAAAAAAATTGTTGGCCGAAAATCGAACTTAGCCGCCCGATGTTCCCACAAACCGTTATTATAAAAAAAATGCACCGAAAGATCTGACTACACCTTTCGATTCGATAGGTCATATACATATTGCATCTATGCTCAAAATTTCAAAATCGTCGTTCGGTACATTTTTGAGTAAGGCCCTTTTTTGATGGCGTAGAGTGCAAAAAGTGATGAAGTTGAAAGCACACAAAAGTGGCGAGGACCCCCCCTCCCTCATTTATCCGGGCCTGACGCAATCTAATCAATACTTGATTCAGATTTTGGTTGAAATATATATGGTTGCCTTACCTGTTATCTGCTATCCGTTATCGAGCAGAGCACCAAATTAACAATTGGGTTAATTTGTTCTCATAAATGATAGAAAATAAGAAATATATTGAGATCTTTCAAAATATCAAAGGCTTGTTATAATTATCAATCACCTTGAAAACAACTTTGTAAGAATATCACATGCAATTTATTGTCCAGGTCTTATATTTAGATAACTTCGGCTAGCTTGGATGCCAATTCAGCATTTCCCGTAATTTGCAACTTTCCTTGAACTAAAGCATCTCCAATTGTTAATGTTTTTCCACTTATCGCCGTCAAATCCTCAACAGTCAAGGCAACTGTTACATCGGCGTTGCTAGCGGGTCCTTTGATAACTTTCAATTGCTTCAGATCGATAGCTAAAAATTGTAAACATGAAAAACACAAATGAAAATTACTTGTATTTAGATGTAGGTGTAGGACTTACTCCATTCTTCGACGCCACTAGCGGTCTTGACGTTCAATTGAAATACACCCAAAACTTTACGGGGACCATTCGGGTCGATGGCAGCTACACGAGCCTTAATTCTTTCAATGACCTGATCCATATTGGTTATTTACCGAACGACGAACAAAATATAACAGATGTTTATCGAGCAAGAGAACAATCGAACTAATGCCAAATAGCGTTACATTCGTCATTTTATAGAACAATCCATGTTATGCTTGTTGATAAGATGGAATCGAATGTTGTGTATTGAAAGGTCGTTGAAATCTTATCTTTTGATTACTTCACTGCTGAATAGACGTTACATGACAATATTTTTTGCTTTATATTCATTCATGTGGATTATCCATACGAATTTCACTTAAATAATTGTGCATAAAACTGCAGATTATGAGTCATATTTGAACGGAAGACTAAGCCGCTTAAAAAAATGAAGCTTTTGAACACACTACTAGAGTTTAATTTTGTCATGACTTCGGATTAAAGTTATCTTTCTATCGAACCTATTTTATATTTATTGAATGGTGGACTTATCATTAAAAACTTGTATTGATATAATGATTTATATTGTATACAATCTGATGATAAGGTGAATGAAAAGTTTATTCATGGAGATGCTGTGGGTAACGTTATACTTCCTTTGGACTTTGCCTTGCTGCTGCCATTGACAATATAACGCTACACCGCGAGGGCTAAAGGCCCAAACACAATGGATACCTTTGCGTTGCGTGGACGTTAATTTGACAGAAAAATTTGGGCTTACTGTCAAATTGCCGCAAACGCAGCCGCAACGTATCCATTGTTCTTAGGCCTTAAGGCTGAGTGGAATCGGTAACTTTAGTGTCGAAATAAAATTTAACCTTACAGGGTGTTCAATAAGTTCGAATACAACTTTTCATCGTTGTGTAGGTGCACACAATGTGCATTATGTGTATTGGTATTATTGTCGGCTATTGCCTCGTATATAGACTAACCGACGCGCACGGTGTCGACTTGCATCACTTGTGTCACTTGTTGTTTGTTTACCGCGCACGATGAAGGAATGTAACGACGTCGTACTGAAGCGAGAGGTGAGCGACCCGACGACATATACCGGCGATTGAAATCCCACGGGGTGAAGCGGAATTTCATCCATACCACCATCCGTAGGTACCGGGAGACGGGCTCGGCTAAGGACCGTGCGAGACTCGGGAGGCCGGACGTTAGCAGCCATCAAAGTGGTGAGGGAGCGGGTTCATCAAAAAATTAACCGCTTAAACCGGAAGACCGCTGTTGATATGGATATGTCGATCTGGACTGCCTACACCATCAAGACGAAGGACCTGGATTACGAGCCGCACAAGAAATGCACAACGAAAAGCTGGACAGAGCCAAACTTTTGCGGCACAATGTCCAAAATGATCGACGATAAGCACCAGCGATAACCAGCATCCCCCGATTCAACCAGAGCGCCAGTAAGTTCCCACTAGTACTACTATAAGAGCAAGGTTCTGAAGAAGGTTGTGGTCCCGGCACTTCTGGATCTCTACGAAAAGAACCATTACGTCTTTCAACAGGATGGCGCACCGACGGTCCATACGGTGGATATCATTCAAGTGTTGCATCGGGAGGATTTAACTGATTTTCTCGATAAGAGTAAGTGTGACCTCCCAGCTCCTAGGACCTAAATTATAATTAAACTTCCTCCATTGTGTAACAATTAAAAAAGGAAAATTCTTTAAGTTACATAAATTATTAATAAATTAATAAATAAAATAAATAAATTAATCTTTTCGTACATGCTGGTCTAGCAATGCGAACATGAAATAAGCACTAGGGAGGAATTTTAGTAGCTCATTTCCAAGATCTGGGACGAGATGCCAATGACCAGGTGCGTGCGGCGATTCTTTGCCTTAAGCTCGTCATATCACTAAAGGGGGAGGGGGGGGGGGTGCTCTCAACTCCTAGAGAAATAATATCTTGAATATCCATTTTTTAACACATTTTTAAAGTGTATTCGAACCTAATGAACACACTGTAGTTTTGTTTTGGTAAAATTTGAAATTTAAACCGAAATCAGGGTAAGTTTCTCGAATGGGAAAAAAATATTTCAAAGTTTCCATAGGAACTGTCCGCAGTTTTGAAGTAATTTCTGGATGTTTCTAAATTGATTCTGAAGGAATATAACTAACGGATCTGACGGAAGTCTTTGCACACAGTGCACATTCACATAAAAACTATCCGAAAAATAACAAGCAAATTCTGCAGTGCGATACAAGTGTGATAGATGCTTTTGTTTTTTAAAAAGTTACATTCTCATGCGGGTGTCTTCAGAGAGAAACAAAAAAAAACGCATTTTATGCGAGGAATACGCTGATTGTTGAAACATAGGGTAAACAAACCGCTATTACACGTTAGTGATTTTATAATTTGCGTGATGTTTTGCATTTTTTCATCTTAATGTAGGGGCACTGGGGGTAAGCCCGGCACTGATGGTAAGACCGTCACCCCTAGGATTTTACTAGAAAACGCTTATTAACTGTGTTTTGGAATATGTGAAGTGTTGGTGTTTAATATTTTAGACATTTTAAGACACATCGAAGCCACCGTGAAACGTCAAACGTCAAAATAATAAGACAAAACATACGCTACTGCAGCCGATGCGAAAACGGATGTAATTTTTCGTGAGTGGAACTTAAGCTTTTATTCATTTGAAAAGATTTAAATAATTTTTCGTTGCTCTACAATTTATTGCCTGTATTGTTGGCAATCACAGGAATTCGATCTGAGGTAAATTGAAGCGATAAATTTGTAGAAATACTCTTTATAAAAAAATGTGTGCTGTTGGGGTAACACCGTCACCCAGTGAGTGGGGTAAGCCCAACTTGGTTTGAGGCTAGTTGGATGTTACTGACACATATTTCTCATCTTTTACCGATGTCTCACTGATAAATAAATTAATTATTCGGCATAGAACCATGCACTCAAGCTCTTCTGTGATTTATGAATGATTCCAAGGGTTACTAAGGTGTCAAATGTACTGAATCAAGTCACAAAACTGACGGCTTTCCCGGTGGTATTTGAAATATGCTCCGGTGTGGTCAATGCGATCCTGGCTTCAATGAAACTGGTTAATAATATGATTTAAAGTGCCACATGATAGGCTTGGCGAGTATCAAATTCTTTCATTGTTTAAACATAATGTTCACCGGAAATTGTTCCGGCAATCTGCCCAGAACCAGCTAACCGATAACGACCAAATTCAACAGTAACATACAGAAATGTAAGATCTCTCATTCGGCGGTTGCCGAATTCAAATTGGTTCAGTTAATTCGAGTTATTTCATGAACAAACTTAGGTGCCGGTGTTACCCCCAAGGGGTGCCGGTTTCACCCGCGCTGACTGCTAAACGTCGTTTTTATCTTAGTTTCAGAACTTCACTATTCCTTGTAAAATAACAGTTTGAAAGTACTGAAAACCTTCATATCTTGTAGAAAACAATCTGGGCAAAGATTCTGTGAAAGAAATATAACAATATTCGCCATCAAGTGCTACTAAAGAATCATTTTCCTTAGGGGGCCGGGCTTACCCCCAGTACCCCTACCCTATTGCAAAAATTTAGTTTCGTCGTTAATCACTGCCGTAATTACCCTATAGTTTGAACTATGTAAAAATGCTATGTAGGATAAGTATTGATGCTTACAATTATTTTTAGAGCCAAAACGGTTTGTTTGATCGGTTTGACGTCTTTGGTAAAGTTGTATATTATAATTCTATTCTATCTTTTGGAAAAAAATACAAATAATAAAAATCAGATTTTACGTTTGGTTTGATTGGTTTAACGTTTTCAGCGAAATTGTAAACAGTAATTTTGTGCTTCAAGGTAAAATATACACCTTTTTCAAGCGTAATCGTATTAATTGGTGATAGGCTCGTTTTAAGGATTTGTAATAGTTTAAAAGAATATTCTCGAAAAGATTTCAAATCTACTCTACACTAGCAATGCATTTGCTGGATAACCATTGCGGGTCATACATGCTTTGTGCAAAGTCAGTACGAAACATCCGTGCATGAACAGTAGAGCAAATGAATTAGACCAATTGATTTAATTATCAACTGCACTCCGTTCAAGGTCCACTTGTTGCAGCAACAGTCACAATTTTTTGCTATCTGCATGGATTTTTCGACTCATTGTGATAAGATTAACCGCAAAATCTATGTTTTGTAACCGTCGTATTGATTTTTTTAAGCTTTACCATACCTAACATGCTTTTATCAATATCAATATGGTAGCTCATTTTGCCTTTTAGACTTCAGCAGCCAAAGTGGATGTCTCAATAAAAGTTCAACGCGCAAAGTAAAGAAAATTTATTTTAGATTTAGTTTCAAATATGTTGTAATTCAAATATTAATTTTAAATGTGATGCCAAATATAATAGTAATTGGTCAACTAAGAGAAATTATTGGATAAGCTTTTATTTGTTATTGAATTTTCAAATTTTCTACAATTGATATAACTCGTTTAGAAATTAAAGATTTAATTTAAAACAGCTGATTTTAAAATTTTTGATTTAAAGTAAAACAATACAAATATTTTCATCCCATTAAAAAACAATCAAGTCCTACGAGTGAATAATTTTAAAATGATTCAAAATTATGTAACTTTTATACTTACTTAAAAAAATATTTTCATACCTATGGGGCTAAATTCTGGAATGTCATCGCTACTCCATTTGTTTTTGATAAGCACAAGTTTGCGTTTTAGATAGTGTGACTCAAAATATCCCTATCTTTTTTCAATTATGTGCTAGGACGAGATTTCATTCGCATGATGTCTCAGATTATGTCCAACCACTACGTGTTATGTCGTTTTCGTTTTCGCGGTGTAGCTACACTCAAACGACACTTTTGACACCGAAAATGTTTTATTTGACTTTTCGGACTACCCTTTTTCTGTCTCTCCCTACACTTTTTCTGTCCCTGACGACACCCGAAAAAAGCAGAGTGTACTGTAGGAAGTTACCAACAAATTCACACGTATGTGTCAAAACTGGTTTGTTTTGGTTTTCGTTCCACGTGGTAAAGTGTCAGGTAAATTTTTTCTCAGCACATTTACGAGATGGACATATGAAATGGAAACGAGACAAAATGACGAATGCGATAATGACCGAAACAAAACGAATTGACAGCTATCCCATTATTACGCATACCAATGCAATGACACTGAAAATTTTTTTTTTTTGAAGCTGCAAAGTATAGAACGGCAAAAGTGTCGCTACACCGCGAAAACGAAAACGACATTAGATGCACATCTCCTGCGTATTGGGCTGGCGAGCAGTAATCATTGCGTTTGTGGATTGGGGTACCAAGACATTGAACACGTGGTTTGGGTGTGTGCTGAATTCCGCGCCGCCAGATCTCTATTTTTTGATACCCTCAGGGCCCGAGGAATACAGCCCTATGTGCCAGTTCGTGATATCCTCGCTCAGCGAAACTTGCCATACATGCTACATGTTTATAGCTGCTTGAAGATCATCAAGGTGCCAATTTAACAGCGAAACGAATCTCGGATAAAAAAACCATGTTAGTTTTAGTATTAGATATAGTTTCAGCTCGTAGTCGGCAGCGAAGATAAAAAATTTGCCTTTAGCTTATAAGATATTTTAGACCATAAGGCATTATATTAAATTGGTTCCGTAAAACATTAATTTGTATTGTGCCGTGTCAAATAAATGTTGTAAAAAAAACCTAAATTAATCCACCTAGCGGTCAGACTCAGTCTTTCTCATACAAACTTATTATTTGTAAAAATAGATTTACATGAATGCTAAAATCCAATAACAGTATATTCTCTCTTTGGGTTCTAAAATATTGATGTTGTAAAGTATAAAATATAAAATTTGACGTAATGTTAGTGCTTAAGAAAAAGCGAAATAAAAGAAATGACTCTTAATTTCGAACAATTTAATCACGAGCGCCAAAACTAAAAGTTTGATTACAATGAAATTCAATAGCAACCTAAGCGGCAAATAGACCCTTCATTTGACACCAAGATAGAAAGAATCGGTCAGACCATCTCTGAGAAAAGTGAGTGCGAAAGAAAGGTGCACATACACACGTGCACACCCACACACAAACATATACACCTATACATGCATATATGCAGAAAATGCTCGATTCGTCGAACTGAGTTGAGTAGTATATGACATTCGGCCATTTCAATCATTTTCCTACCTTTTAATTAGCCAGGGATCGTTAGAAAAAAGTTAATATGTTTACTTTCATTATGTGATTTCACATTTTTATGAACAACGGACACTGTTACAATCCGATTGCAATGAAATTCAATCGCAACCTATGAGGCAACTAGACCTTCCATTTGACACTAATTTTGTGAAAATCGGCTCAGCCATCACTGAGAAAAATGAGTGAGTTTAAACAACCTCAGGATAACTTTTCTTTACATAACTTTTGAACCATATGTTCAATCATAGCGAAATTCAAAAGTTAAGGGTACTGGGGACAGCCCAATCATTTGAAACCAGCTTTATTGAAATCGGTTGTGTGGTTTCTGAGATATTGATGTTTCGTTATTTTTACATTTTGATTTTGATACATAACCTCTAAACTAAAAATCCGATTACAATGAAATTCAATAGCAACCTATGGCGCAACTAGACCTTTCATTTGCAATTAATTTTCTGAAAATCGGTCCAGCCATCTCTGAGAAAAGTGAGTGAGAAAAAAAAGTTTCACATACACACACACACATACACACATACATACATACATACAGAAAATGCTCAGTTGGTCGAAAGAAGTTGAGTGGTATATGACATTCGGACATTGGGACCACTTTTATACCTACGGTTTTTCCAGTGATTGCTATACCTTTCTAGGAGAAAGGCAAAAAGTATGTGCTAATCTTTGCGACTAGAACGTTTGAGATATATATTACAAATTCGCAATGTTCATACTTATTTAAAATATCATGTTTATTCGTATACATAAAAAAGAAAAACGATAGAGGTCTCCTGATAACCAAGTTTCAGTCACTTAAGAAGACTTATCTGATTCTGATAACCTCCAAATTCACGCTCATTCACTTGTGGGAGTACTTTTGGTGAGTTTGTGGCTGTGATGCCGTGTGGTAACATTTTATAAAAATAAATACTCGAGTTGAGGAGTCTCACACTATATATTTTAGCAAATAACTTAAACTAAGAGTTACAATTAGTCTTCACTAAAAAAGGCATGACATTCATTTTTTTACATGTAATTGTATTTCGATAGAGTTTTTGATCAGGAATTTTACTACAGGAAAACGGGTACACTTATTAAGGATATAAACTGAAGCAATGGTATGTCTGTTAGCATAACTAATACGCAAATGATCGTGTGCTTAATTCAACAATACATTATTTGTTGAATGGTGGTTATTAATGTAATAAATGTGATGTGCATGCTTCAATGTGTAAAATAAAGTAAATCTCAGTGATTATGAGCAAAGTTACTCCGTCTTAGTATTATTTTTGCTGTTGTGCCATCCAAAAGTGCATCTTCTTTTTTGTAGTACATTTTACTTAAACTTTTCGTCCAGTTTCAAGAAGCATTCCGGGTTGCCTTGGACTTTTACCTTCTCCTGCAATTAAAAAACACAAAATGTTAATGTTAGTATCATTTTCTTAAACATTAGGTGGGAGCTGAATATAGGTACGCATCTAAGTTCTCACTGCTTTTTTATAGAATGAAACTTAAAAAAACACACATTCGCTTGGAAACGGCTTGGCGAATAACTCATAATACCGAAGCATGCATTTGTAATGAATCCTCATTGAGCAATTCTTTCAATCCAACGTCTTCGAAAAACTTTTGGCCTTCCTACACGCGGACAATCGGTAAAATCGAAGTTACCGTCTTTTAAAAGACAAAATAAATCACGGCCTTTCACACTGTTTCCAAAGCTGCGAAAACTTCGAAATCGAAATTATTTTGACCCAAAAAAACATGATTTTAGAGCCACAGTACAGTGCCTTTAGTAAAGTTGTTACATTAATTATTCTTCATATTATAGAAGTTACAGTTTTGTGATTAATCTAAGTGGACAGTGACAAACGAATTTCACTTTTTTTTATTTTTGCACATAAAAATTCAAAGACACCATACTTCTACTTATTCGGAGTTTTCTACAAGATGCCACTGAAAATCAGTTTTTTCAACATAACTTTTAGTAGTGATTTTCTACAATTTTTCAATCTTCTACAATGTTGTTTGCTATAGAAAAACAAACAATGTCTGCGAAGAAAGTTTATTTTTGTCTCACATATTTCTCTGGTTACTGACGATTTTTATTAAAATAATGCATTAATTTACTAACAGATATTTTCAAAATCTGCAAATATCTGCAGACTAAACCATTTCTATATTACAGTATAACTAAAACATCATTCAATCCAGATATAGGTATTCGTCTCTCGCTGTCTCCTGTGTTTATATCTGTAAGTGGTTCACTATTTTAATAGAAATTTTCAATAACTATATAATTATGAGAGATAAAAATAAGCTTCCTTCGGTGAACTCGTGTGTTTTATTGTGCTGCAAAACATTGTAGAACATTGAAAAATTTTAGAAAAGCACTATAAAAAGTTATATGAAAAAAATGATTTTTAGGGATATTCTAGAGGAAACTTCACAATAGTTCGTTCGAATTGGCAGATAGAAATACGGTGTCTTCGACAAAGTTGTTTCTTATAAAATATGCTAAAACTTTACTCAGTGGATTTTTATATGCAAAAACGATAAAAATAAAATTCGTTTATCTCTTTTGGGTAGATTAATCACAAAATTCTAACTTTCATAAAATGAAGAATAATTAAAAAACAACTTTGCTGAAGACACTATGGCTCCAAAACCAATTTTTTTGAGTAAAAAGTAATTAGTGTGAATTAGTGCTTTATTTAAGTAGAAATCGTCAATAACTAAAAAATATGTGAGATAAAAAAACTTCCTTCGAAGAAATTGTTTGTTTTGTTATAGGAAACAATATTATAGAAAATTGAAAAATTGTAGAAAATCACTGCTAAAAGTTATATTGAAAAAATTGATTTTAAGTGGCAATTTGTAGAAAACTTCACATAAGTCTATTAAAATAGACAGTAGAAGTATGGTGTCTTTGACAAAGTTGTTTCTTATGAAATGTGTTACAACTTTGTCGAACACGATGAATTTTTATATGCAAAAATGAAAAGAGTAAAATTCGCTTTTTACTGTTAAGTGGATTGATCACAAAACTGTAACTACTATAACATGGAGAATAATTCATGGAACAACTTTACTGATGACACTATGGCTCTAAAATAAATTTTTTTGGGTCAAAATAATTTCGATCACGTTTTTGCAGCTTTGAAAACAGTGTGCATTGTTTCATTCAGAACAGTATTTCCGTAGAGTTATTTCAACTCTCGATGCGCTTAAGTCGTGCACCATTTGCTTCGAATGAAATTCGAAGAGTGACACTTCCCGGAAATGACGATTATTTGGCACATTCAACACAACTAAAAGTGTTAACGTGTCACAGTATTTTGTTCACCTTATGTTTTAGCTTGGTGCATCGCGTTTCAGATATATCAAAATCGACCAACACGCATTACTAGCGTCATTTCTCGCGTAATTTTTCAAAAGGACCTAAGTAACAATGACAGATTCTCTCCTCTCTCACTTTGTTTCGTTAATTACGTCGTCATTATATATATTTTCTAAGCTTTCTTCCCCTTAATCGAGAGATAGTAATATTGTCTTGCTTACTATGCATTGAGTGTTATGAAATATGGAAAAATAACATAATTATTGATCAAAGAGAAAGTAAACAAAGAGAGTCTCTCAATGTTAGATAGGAACAGCGAGAAAATAGTTGCGCATAACAAGAAATTGACGCTTCTTTGTGTTAAATACCTGTTTCATAAGGGAGGAAAAGGTAGTTTGCTTAGTTGCAACCGAGTAGAAATCATCGTCGTCGATTTCGATAGATGCGTCGATCCGTTCGGCAGGATATGTTGCTGTAAATGATGATCCCGATTCTATTTCTTCTATTTTGAGTGCACTGCAGTCCAAAACTGGGAAAAGAATAAAAAAATTAACAACATAACAAAATACCTTGGAAATGTTCGTTTGAAAAATAGTTCCGTTTACTTACCAACAGTTCGGACTATTTTTCCATCTTGGCGAAGATGACTAAATATAATAGCCAAAAATGATCTCTTGGAGCGATCAACTTGTGCCAAACGTTGGTTTAGCTTGTCCCATATTAAATCTGATTTCAGTGGCATCTTGTGAAATCATGTTAAGAAACGCAAAAAGAAAAAAAAGTTATTGCGAGCTGGGATAACACTCACTCAAAATATTTTTCACGTTATTGTTACGTGAAATTTCCTGTACTTATTCATTTTCTGTCATTTTGCACGATTTATGTGACAAACATAACCTCTACGTGAAAATCACATGCATACTATGTTTTATTAGGTAGCATCTACGTCAACCTGGCAACGTAAAACAGAATGAAGTATCGCGTGAACTCTCCGTGCGAAAATACGGAAAATACACAGAGGTCAAAATGGCGAAGCTGTTGTCTAATTCGCCTTTGAACATGAAAGGAATTCCCCGATGACTTCCCAATGAGTGAGCTTTAGAAAAACCATAAGAATCCGGCATCGAGATTTCACACAGATTCAGTTCAAATTGTGAGGAATTTGCTGAACATAAACAGTTGCAGCTAACAGTGATGATCGCCAGCGAATGTCGCAATATCATTTTGCCATTTTGTATGTCGTTTAATTAATTTACGAATTGGCGATTTTGCATGCCCGTGCGACTTATCAAGCAACATATTTGGATAATTTCTGAATACGAATTTGGGAAACCACAATTGAAAATTATACGTTGTATAAAACGTTGAGTCAGACAATCAAATGGTTTTCACTTTACCGGTAGTTAAATTCTTCGTGAAACTCACATGAAATGCATATGTCTAGTGAATAAGATTTACAGGATAAACCATCTTCCCAGCTCATGATGAACTCAAATGACAATCACGTAAAATCTACATGAAAATGACAGAGGAAAATATTCACATAACTTTTCCGGTAATTATAACGTGTAAAATATTTTGTGCGTGGTGTATGGAAATAAATAGATAAATAAATGTTAGCCCGATCAATCAAAAATATCTGGATTATAACTAATCTTGATATTTTGTTACGAACTTTTTGTATCAACTTGTGTTCTAAACTTGGTCTCGTTAATAGTTAGAATATCAAAATTTCTATCAAAATTCCTTACTGATTATTACAAATTATAGCAAGCTAAGGTTTATGGCAGGAAAAGATCAAAATTTGTTAGAATGTACAATATTTTGTTAATTGAATAACAAATTTTGTTATTAATATACCTCAGAAATACACACTTTTGAACATTCAACTGTATGATAACAGAATTTGATATAATTCTGTACCTTTTATCATTCTGGCATATCAAAACTATTACAGGCTTTGTTATTTCTATCCAGTTGAGATATATTTGTATTATCCGTTTGTTATAATCATTTGATCGGGAGTGCAAAGTTCAGGACATATATCATACACCCGCCCACAAGCACACACATTTAATCAGTTTTCCAAACTACGCTGTATTTCAAAATCGAACTAACAGTTTTTGCCCAAGAATCAAATATAAAACCGGCAAGATACAAGCTGATTTTTGAAGTTTCGTTTATAAGTCTACTATGAATACACCTTAATTTGATAGAATCCATTGCTTTTTAGAAAAGTCTTCAAACTAATGTAAACAAAATTGTTTTTATCAGGTGACGACACCCGAAAAAAGCAGAGTGTACTGTAGGAAGTTACCAACAAATTCACACGTATGTGTCAAAACTGGTTTGTTTTGGTTTTCGTTCCACGTGGTAAAGTGTCAGGTAAATTTTTTCTCAGCACATTTACGAGATGGACATATGAAATGGAAACGAGACAAAATGACGAATGCGATAATGACCGAAACAAAACGAATTGACAGCTATCCCATTATTACGCATACCAATGCAATGACACTGAAAATTTTTTTTTTTGAAGCTGCAAAGTATAGAACGGCAAAAGTGTCGCTACACCGCGAAAACGAAAACGACATTAGATGCACATCTCCTGCGTATTGGGCTGGCGAGCAGTAATCATTGCGTTTGTGGATTGGGGTACCAAGACATTGAACACGTGGTTTGGGTGTGTGCTGAATTCCGCGCCGCCAGATCTCTATTTTTTGATACCCTCAGGGCCCGAGGAATACAGCCCTATGTGCCAGTTCGTGATATCCTCGCTCAGCGAAACTTGCCATACATGCTACATGTTTATAGCTGCTTGAAGATCATCAAGGTGCCAATTTAACAGCGAAACGAATCTCGGATAAAAAAACCATGTTAGTTTTAGTATTAGATATAGTTTCAGCTCGTAGTCGGCAGCGAAGATAAAAAATTTGCCTTTAGCTTATAAGATATTTTAGACCATAAGGCATTATATTAAATTGGTTCCGTAAAACATTAATTTGTATTGTGCCGTGTCAAATAAATGTTGTAAAAAAAACCTAAATTAATCCACCTAGCGGTCAGACTCAGTCTTTCTCATACAAACTTATTATTTGTAAAAATAGATTTACATGAATGCTAAAATCCAATAACAGTATATTCTCTCTTTGGGTTCTAAAATATTGATGTTGTAAAGTATAAAATATAAAATTTGACGTAATGTTAGTGCTTAAGAAAAAGCGAAATAAAAGAAATGACTCTTAATTTCGAACAATTTAATCACGAGCGCCAAAACTAAAAGTTTGATTACAATGAAATTCAATAGCAACCTAAGCGGCAAATAGACCCTTCATTTGACACCAAGATAGAAAGAATCGGTCAGACCATCTCTGAGAAAAGTGAGTGCGAAAGAAAGGTGCACATACACACGTGCACACCCACACACAAACATATACACCTATACATGCATATATGCAGAAAATGCTCGATTCGTCGAACTGAGTTGAGTAGTATATGACATTCGGCCATTTCAATCATTTTCCTACCTTTTAATTAGCCAGGGATCGTTAGAAAAAAGTTAATATGTTTACTTTCATTATGTGATTTCACATTTTTATGAACAACGGACACTGTTACAATCCGATTGCAATGAAATTCAATCGCAACCTATGAGGCAACTAGACCTTCCATTTGACACTAATTTTGTGAAAATCGGCTCAGCCATCACTGAGAAAAATGAGTGAGTTTAAACAACCTCAGGATAACTTTTCTTTACATAACTTTTGAACCATATGTTCAATCATAGCGAAATTCAAAAGTTAAGGGTACTGGGGACAGCCCAATCATTTGAAACCAGCTTTATTGAAATCGGTTGTGTGGTTTCTGAGATATTGATGTTTCGTTATTTTTACATTTTGATTTTGATACATAACCTCTAAACTAAAAATCCGATTACAATGAAATTCAATAGCAACCTATGGCGCAACTAGACCTTTCATTTGCAATTAATTTTCTGAAAATCGGTCCAGCCATCTCTGAGAAAAGTGAGTGAGAAAAAAAAGTTTCACATACACACACACACATACACACATACATACATACATACAGAAAATGCTCAGTTGGTCGAAAGAAGTTGAGTGGTATATGACATTCGGACATTGGGACCACTTTTATACCTACGGTTTTTCCAGTGATTGCTATACCTTTCTAGGAGAAAGGCAAAAAGTATGTGCTAATCTTTGCGACTAGAACGTTTGAGATATATATTACAAATTCGCAATGTTCATACTTATTTAAAATATCATGTTTATTCGTATACATAAAAAAGAAAAACGATAGAGGTCTCCTGATAACCAAGTTTCAGTCACTTAAGAAGACTTATCTGATTCTGATAACCTCCAAATTCACGCTCATTCACTTGTGGGAGTACTTTTGGTGAGTTTGTGGCTGTGATGCCGTGTGGTAACATTTTATAAAAATAAATACTCGAGTTGAGGAGTCTCACACTATATATTTTAGCAAATAACTTAAACTAAGAGTTACAATTAGTCTTCACTAAAAAAGGCATGACATTCATTTTTTTACATGTAATTGTATTTCGATAGAGTTTTTGATCAGGAATTTTACTACAGGAAAACGGGTACACTTATTAAGGATATAAACTGAAGCAATGGTATGTCTGTTAGCATAACTAATACGCAAATGATCGTGTGCTTAATTCAACAATACATTATTTGTTGAATGGTGGTTATTAATGTAATAAATGTGATGTGCATGCTTCAATGTGTAAAATAAAGTAAATCTCAGTGATTATGAGCAAAGTTACTCCGTCTTAGTATTATTTTTGCTGTTGTGCCATCCAAAAGTGCATCTTCTTTTTTGTAGTACATTTTACTTAAACTTTTCGTCCAGTTTCAAGAAGCATTCCGGGTTGCCTTGGACTTTTACCTTCTCCTGCAATTAAAAAACACAAAATGTTAATGTTAGTATCATTTTCTTAAACATTAGGTGGGAGCTGAATATAGGTACGCATCTAAGTTCTCACTGCTTTTTTATAGAATGAAACTTAAAAAAACACACATTCGCTTGGAAACGGCTTGGCGAATAACTCATAATACCGAAGCATGCATTTGTAATGAATCCTCATTGAGCAATTCTTTCAATCCAACGTCTTCGAAAAACTTTTGGCCTTCCTACACGCGGACAATCGGTAAAATCGAAGTTACCGTCTTTTAAAAGACAAAATAAATCACGGCCTTTCACACTGTTTCCAAAGCTGCGAAAACTTCGAAATCGAAATTATTTTGACCCAAAAAAACATGATTTTAGAGCCACAGTACAGTGCCTTTAGTAAAGTTGTTACATTAATTATTCTTCATATTATAGAAGTTACAGTTTTGTGATTAATCTAAGTGGACAGTGACAAACGAATTTCACTTTTTTTTATTTTTGCACATAAAAATTCAAAGACACCATACTTCTACTTATTCGGAGTTTTCTACAAGATGCCACTGAAAATCAGTTTTTTCAACATAACTTTTAGTAGTGATTTTCTACAATTTTTCAATCTTCTACAATGTTGTTTGCTATAGAAAAACAAACAATGTCTGCGAAGAAAGTTTATTTTTGTCTCACATATTTCTCTGGTTACTGACGATTTTTATTAAAATAATGCATTAATTTACTAACAGATATTTTCAAAATCTGCAAATATCTGCAGACTAAACCATTTCTATATTACAGTATAACTAAAACATCATTCAATCCAGATATAGGTATTCGTCTCTCGCTGTCTCCTGTGTTTATATCTGTAAGTGGTTCACTATTTTAATAGAAATTTTCAATAACTATATAATTATGAGAGATAAAAATAAGCTTCCTTCGGTGAACTCGTGTGTTTTATTGTGCTGCAAAACATTGTAGAACATTGAAAAATTTTAGAAAAGCACTATAAAAAGTTATATGAAAAAAATGATTTTTAGGGATATTCTAGAGGAAACTTCACAATAGTTCGTTCGAATTGGCAGATAGAAATACGGTGTCTTCGACAAAGTTGTTTCTTATAAAATATGCTAAAACTTTACTCAGTGGATTTTTATATGCAAAAACGATAAAAATAAAATTCGTTTATCTCTTTTGGGTAGATTAATCACAAAATTCTAACTTTCATAAAATGAAGAATAATTAAAAAACAACTTTGCTGAAGACACTATGGCTCCAAAACCAATTTTTTTGAGTAAAAAGTAATTAGTGTGAATTAGTGCTTTATTTAAGTAGAAATCGTCAATAACTAAAAAATATGTGAGATAAAAAAACTTCCTTCGAAGAAATTGTTTGTTTTGTTATAGGAAACAATATTATAGAAAATTGAAAAATTGTAGAAAATCACTGCTAAAAGTTATATTGAAAAAATTGATTTTAAGTGGCAATTTGTAGAAAACTTCACATAAGTCTATTAAAATAGACAGTAGAAGTATGGTGTCTTTGACAAAGTTGTTTCTTATGAAATGTGTTACAACTTTGTCGAACACGATGAATTTTTATATGCAAAAATGAAAAGAGTAAAATTCGCTTTTTACTGTTAAGTGGATTGATCACAAAACTGTAACTACTATAACATGGAGAATAATTCATGGAACAACTTTACTGATGACACTATGGCTCTAAAATATATTTTTTTGGGTCAAAATAATTTCGATCACGTTTTTGCAGCTTTGAAAACAGTGTGCATTGTTTCATTCAGAACAGTATTTCCGTAGAGTTATTTCAACTCTCGATGCGCTTAAGTCGTGCACCATTTGCTTCGAATGAAATTCGAAGAGTGACACTTCCCGGAAATGACGATTATTTGGCACATTCAACACAACTAAAAGTGTTAACGTGTCACAGTATTTTGTTCACCTTATGTTTTAGCTTGGTGCATCGCGTTTCAGATATATCAAAATCGACCAACACGCATTACTAGCGTCATTTCTCGCGTAATTTTTCAAAAGGACCTAAGTAACAATGACAGATTCTCTCCTCTCTCACTTTGTTTCGTTAATTACGTCGTCATTATATATATTTTCTAAGCTTTCTTCCCCTTAATCGAGAGATAGTAATATTGTCTTGCTTACTATGCATTGAGTGTTATGAAATATGGAAAAATAACATAATTATTGATCAAAGAGAAAGTAAACAAAGAGAGTCTCTCAATGTTAGATAGGAACAGCGAGAAAATAGTTGCGCATAACAAGAAATTGACGCTTCTTTGTGTTAAATACCTGTTTCATAAGGGAGGAAAAGGTAGTTTGCTTAGTTGCAACCGAGTAGAAATCATCGTCGTCGATTTCGATAGATGCGTCGATCCGTTCGGCAGGATATGTTGCTGTAAATGATGATCCCGATTCTATTTCTTCTATTTTGAGTGCACTGCAGTCCAAAACTGGGAAAAGAATAAAAAAATTAACAACATAACAAAATACCTTGGAAATGTTCGTTTGAAAAATAGTTCCGTTTACTTACCAACAGTTCGGACTATTTTTCCATCTTGGCGAAGATGAATAAATATAATAGCCAAAAATGATCTCTTGGAGCGATCAACTTGTGCCAAACGTTGGTTTAGCTTGTCCCATATTAAATCTGATTTCAGTGGCATCTTGTGAAATCATGTTAAGAAACGCAAAAAGAAAAAAAAGTTATTGCGAGCTGGGATAACACTCACTCAAAATATTTTTCACGTTATTGTTACGTGAAATTTCCTGTACTTATTCATTTTCTGTCATTTTGCACGATTTATGTGACAAACATAACCTCTACGTGAAAATCACATGCATACTATGTTTTATTAGGTAGCATCTACGTCAACCTGGCAACGTAAAACAGAATGAAGTATCGCGTGAACTCTCCGTGCGAAAATACGGAAAATACACAGAGGTCAAAATGGCGAAGCTGTTGTCTAATTCGCCTTTGAACATGAAAGGAATTCCCCGATGACTTCCCAATGAGTGAGCTTTAGAAAAACCATAAGAATCCGGCATCGAGATTTCACACAGATTCAGTTCAAATTGTGAGGAATTTGCTGAACATAAACAGTTGCAGCTAACAGTGATGATCGCCAGCGAATGTCGCAATATCATTTTGCCATTTTGTATGTCGTTTAATTAATTTACGAATTGGCGATTTTGCATGCCCGTGCGACTTATCAAGCAACATATTTGGATAATTTCTGAATACGAATTTGGGAAACCACAATTGAAAATTATACGTTGTATAAAACGTTGAGTCAGACAATCAAATGGTTTTCACTTTACCGGTAGTTAAATTCTTCGTGAAACTCACATGAAATGCATATGTCTAGTGAATAAGATTTACAGGATAAACCATCTTCCCAGCTCATGATGAACTCAAATGACAATCACGTAAAATCTACATGAAAATGACAGAGGAAAATATTCACATAACTTTTCCGGTAATTATAACGTGTAAAATATTTTGTGCGTGGTGTATGGAAATAAATAGATAAATAAATGTTAGCCCGATCAATCAAAAATATCTGGATTATAACTAATCTTGATATTTTGTTACGAACTTTTTGTATCAACTTGTGTTCTAAACTTGGTCTCGTTAATAGTTAGAATATCAAAATTTCTATCAAAATTCCTTACTGATTATTACAAATTATAGCAAGCTAAGGTTTATGGCAGGAAAAGATCAAAATTTGTTAGAATGTACAATATTTTGTTAATTGAATAACAAATTTTGTTATTAATATACCTCAGAAATACACACTTTTGAACATTCAACTGTATGATAACAGAATTTGATATAATTCTGTACCTTTTATCATTCTGGCATATCAAAACTATTACAGGCTTTGTTATTTCTATCCAGTTGAGATATATTTGTATTATCCGTTTGTTATAATCATTTGATCGGGAGTGCAAAGTTCAGGACATATATCATACACCCGCCCACAAGCACACACATTTAATCAGTTTTCCAAACTACGCTGTATTTCAAAATCGAACTAACAGTTTTTGCCCAAGAATCAAATATAAAACCGGCAAGATACAAGCTGATTTTTGAAGTTTCGTTTATAAGTCTACTATGAATACACCTTAATTTGATAGAATCCATTGCTTTTTAGAAAAGTCTTCAAACTAATGTAAACAAAATTGTTTTTATCAGGTGATGCTCGCAAATTGGTCGTTCAGCTGAGAATGGTGGTGAAAGTCCATCCGGAATTGCATGTGTTGTAAAACGCTCACAATCAATCGTTGGTTTAGTATGTGCTACAGAATTTCCAGAAACAAAATATTTAAAGGAAAAAATGAAATAATATAAAGCTTACAATGCTCTACCGAGGCATAATTCTAGCGAACATTTAGTACACAGTATATGAATATTCTGTAATTTGGCTACCCTAGCGTTAGGAAACGTAACAGCGTTACGATACATCTCAGCAACACGAAACGTCACACTGAACTTAAGTCCAGTGTCAGATGTATATTGAACAACTTTCTCACAGACACCAAGGTATTACGTCCTATTTTACCACAGTATACTGCCGGTACTCGAATAACTGTCCCATACTGTTTTTCGTCACTTCTGAGTTATCATCAGGAATCGACTTAATTGTTATCATATTTTCTGGAAAAAAATTAAAATTGATACTTTTGTATGGAAAAACATGGAAAAAATACCAAGTTGATTTTGTCCCATATTAAAAGTACCCGCATTACAGTCCCACTGCATAGTGGTACAAACTGCAAACATATAATTCTGCTCTAGATTAGTATATATCGGATTATTTTAGGCATATAAAAGTATGTCATTTAATTAACTAGACCAATGTTGTTTTTCTGTAGTACAATCTACGTTGCCAATGATACCGCCGGTTGCTGGTTGAATTTATAAGTGATGAGACAAAATATGCAAGTACTTTCGAAATGTACCCGCATATTTTGTCCCATTTTGTCTTTTTTTCAAGTTATATAACGTAAAACCAATTCCATCCATGTTTCTTTGATCTCAACGATAAACTTGTGGTGCCATGAAACTGTTATGGTCATTGGTTCTGGATGTAATTGCTGGAAATCTGAAAATTCACGGATAATATCAAATTGCCGTTTTCTCAACATGTTGTTTTTCATTATGGGACAGTTATCCGGGTACCGGCAGTATACGAGTCGATCTTGAAAAAAGTAAAATCTGTGCGGTTACAACATACTCACAGGTACACAAGGGCCATAGAGTGAGAAAATGGCTTAGAATAAATTTATGTGCAAATCCTTTGACACCGATTAATTCTACTCATACCCCCCTCTATGTTGGTCAAGAGAAAAAAAAGACATTGAAAAATATGTGAATACATTGATGATATGTAATGTTGACCTTCATTTTGCAGAGGTGATGGTAAAAATGCTTGACTGTTTTCGATTTGTAGGTATTTTTCCAGCCTTTGGCCGATTCAACCCAGCCATCTCGGTGGAAAGAGATGTGAAGACATTGTTTCGCGGAATGTGAAAACATTCCAAAATATGACCTGGTATCCCTGCCCAAAGTACACCTTGTAACCCCTGTGTTCTAGTTACATTTTATAGTTTAATGACAAAATAATGATTGCGACCAATCAGCTTTTAGGCTCGTTCTTATTTTCACTTCTAGAGAATGTTGCCAGTATAGTAAACGAAGGTTATGGTTACATCAGAACTATTCAACAAGTTACTCATGGTGTTACCAATGGTCTACCAAAGTTCACGATTAGACCACAGTTCTGAACATTTCATGCATTAGATGTATGATTGCATTGCATTTCCCCATTTTATTTTGCATTTCATTTCGTAACGACTATAAGTTGAAAAAAGTTATGTCTTACTCTAACTTTACGACAACTGGGATTTTTGAAGAAAAAAAGCGAACTGATTAATTTGGGTTCGTTTCAGATAAATGTCCGATTTCGTAATACCAAATTGATAAGTCATATGGTTTCATAATAGAAAACACTCTCTTATTATATACCTCACTGGCGAATCGGTTTAAGCGATAAACAGCTTAGATTGTAACTGTGTGTGCACTAATATATAAATTTTCACTTTACTTATCACGGGTCACACCACGGTAAAATGTTCGTGTGCTTGCTTACAGGGCTTTGCAGTATAGATTCATGAGCGAACCGTCGTCCAACTGTCCATATGAGCCAGTTCCTAGAAAAGGGCGCACGAACGAAGGGGTCATGACATTGAACCACGGTTCTCCGAGCGCCTTAAAACTAAGGGTTCGTGTGAAAAAATTCTAAGTAAATCATATGAACCAAAAGCCATTCATATGAGTTGGTTCGCAAGAATGAGTTACCAGTTCGGAGTCTATCCGTCTACTCCTGATTGTTTGCTTTCAACCGCTGAAGTCAAACTCTTCAACCTTGTCCTTGTTTAAATGCAATTGTAACGAATTCTGAACGTTAGCATGTACGCCTTCGGTTTTTTGTTTAAATCTAAATTTTAAACTATTCGCATGGGAAATCTCCAAGGCGATATCAATAAAACACGTCATGCATTTTGAGATGTCACTGGTTTGTATCATTATTGATTGAGGTGAACTATGAATTTTTTTTCATGAAACCTAAATAGGATGAAATGATTATCGTCACGCACATAACGATTAGTAATGATTATTTATTCTTATTCCACCGGTTTGATTAAAAAAACTGGCTAATCCCCAATTTTTCGAATGTCGGTGCAGGTATTCGTATAATTACCAACAATTTTTACGTTCCCCTTGACAACATTTTTGTGCTTGCATATAATAGATGAAACTTTTGATGCATTAAAAACGAGGGGTTGCCAGAACGGATTTTTCCGAAGAGCAGCTCGGAACTGCTGACTCTCCTACAAGGGAGATGTCAAAATGCTCTCGGAGCGGTCTCAAATCGGAGAGATAAACAATACTCTATTTTCATCGTGCAATGTTTTGCATGTTTTTTTTTCTAGTATTTATAAGCCATGCTTTATCGGTTTAGAGCAAAAGCAGAGCAGGGCTATAGTACCCTATTGAAATGAAACACACACATTTGTTCGCGGCCCCAACAGCATTCTTACTGCCTGTTGGTCTAAGCCAGTACCGAATATTTTAGGCCAATTGTGCTTCTCTACACGCGAATTTTTTCCTTGTTACTCAGAAAGCAATAACGAAAAATTCTCCTTTCGGCAACAAATGTGTTACTTAAAAAGCAACAAAATTCTTCTTCAGTCATGTAACAATACATACTGTCTAGCTGAAACAGTTCCAAAGTGGCTCGAGCTGTTTTGTACTGTTTTTGAACAAGTGTTGGCATTGTTTGCCTGGTCGAGTGAAATAAATCCGGGCTCAAGGTCGCGCCTTTGTGCAACTGTTTCGCATCGTGACTACCAGCTGGTGCGTAAGCCGATTTGGCTGCTGGCTGAATTGTGCTACAGCAGTGGACGAGACACAACAGAGGAAAAAGAAGAAGCCATCAGTTGACAGTGAGTTGTATCGCTGTGTGGAGTGACCTCACACCTGGCTCGCTGCTGGTGGCTGTTTGGTGCTGCTGTATTGGTGCTGCTGGCTGTAACGGCTGCAACTTCGAACGATCGGACAACCAACCTTACTGGAAGGGAGAAGTAAAAAGGTACGTGCTCTTGTCGGCGCTAGTGCGCTAGACTTAGCGGGATGGATGTAGATCCCTCGCCTCCCGCGCCACCATCCCCGAACCCCTCTGACCCTGACCCTTCTGTTACCCCCTCCCCTGTTCATTCTTCAGTCCCCCCTCGCCCCAGGCTTTACCCAGACGGAGCCCAGGGCAGCTATACTGTCTATTTTCGGCCAAAGGCGGGACCGAAATCGAAACAGTTGAACCTCTTGCAGATTTCTAAAGACCTGACGAAGGAGTACAAGGGGGTGACCGAAATTTCCAAGGTCCGGCCTAACAAGCTCCGTGTCGTGGTCAGTAACCTGAAAGAGGCCAACGATATAGCTTGCTCTGAGCTCTTCACACGCGAGTATCGCGTTTACATACCCGCACGAGACGTGAAGATCGACGGTGTCATAACCGATTCGAGTCTGTCCGTCGAGTGTATACTGGCAAGTGCCAAAGAGTGCTTTAAAAACAAAACCTGTCCCGATGTAAAGGTGCTCGACTGCAAGCAATTGCGGTCAGCATCGATCATCGGTGGCAAAACAGTATACACCCCGTCAGACTCGTTTCGAGTTACGTTCACCGGGTCAGCGCTACCAAGCCACGTCTCGATCCACCGGGTTCGTCTCCCTGTGCGATTATATGTGCCTCGCGTCATGAACTGCCTGAATTGTAAGCAGTTAGGCCACACCGCCGCCTACTGCTGCAATAAGGCACGTTGTGGCAAGTGTGGGGAGAATCATGCGGATGATTCCTGCAGTAAAAATGCTGAAAAATGCATTCACTGTGGGGAGAGTCAGCATGAGCTCTCGACATGTGCGGTGTACATGCAGCGCAGGGATAAAATAAAGAGGTCTCTCAAAGAGCGTTCGAAGCGTTCTTACGCTGAGATGCTGAAGAAGACCGTTACCACTTCTCCCATTACATCAAACCCTTATGATCTGTTGTCCTCTGATGAAACCGATTCTGACAATTCACCAGCGGGAACATCTTACGCCAATCCTGGGGAGTCTAGAAAGAGGAAAAATATTTCCTCTCCTGAACTTCCCAGAAAAGGTCCTAAGATTTCTCAAAGTGAAATGAAAGTTACAAGCAAACCAAACAGTGCTGCGGAAAAACCGAAGCAAACTCCTCCTGGGCTTGCAAATTTAAAGTCCCAGAAGGAGTTCCCAGCACTGCCAGGAACATCTAAAACCCCAGTTGTTCCTTTTGCACATCCAGTTGATGAAACAAACTCTGGATTAGTGAAATTTTCTGACATTGTGGACTGGATTTTTGAAACTTTCAATGTACCCGATCCAATTAAAATTTTTCTTACAGCATTTCTCCCAACAGTTAGATCGTTTTTGAAGCAGTTGACTGCCCAATGGCCCCTCCTTGCAGCGATTGTATCCTTCGATGCCTAATTCAACTGCGTATATGAAGGATTCTATCTCTGTCTTACAGTGGAATTGTAGAAGTATTTAACCAAAAATTGATTCGTTTAAAGTTTTGATAAATAAAAACAAATGCGATGCATTTTCCCTTTGTGAAACTTGACTTACTTCAAATATTGATCTCAACTTCCATGATTTTAATATTATTCGCCTTGATCGATATTATTCGCCTTGACACCCCATATGGAGGAGTACTTTTAGGGATTAAAAAGTGTTATTCTTTCTATCGTATTAACCTCCCCTCGATTCCAGGCATCGAAGTTGTCGCATGTCAGATGACAATACAAGGTGAAGAGCTTTGTATTGCCTCAATATATATTCCTCCCAGAGCACAGGTTGGGCAACGGCTGCTCTTTGATTTAATAGAACTTCTTCCCTCGCCACGTTTGATTTTGGGAGACTTCAACTCTCATGGCGTGGCTTGGGGTTCCCCTTACAATGATAACCGCTCCTCTTTAATCTATAACCTTTGCGATGACTTCGACATGACTATTTTAAACAACGGTGAAATGACACGTATCCCGAAACCTCCAGCGCGCCCAAGCGCTTTGGATCTATCCTTATGTTCGACGTCGCTACGGTTGGATTGCACATGGAAGGTAATCCTCGATCCTCACGGTAGCGACCATTTGCCTATTCTTATTTCAATTAATAACGGGTCAACTCGCATGCGACCAGTTGACATTCCGTATGACCTCACACGGAATGTCGATTGGAAGTTATACGAGGAAATGATTTCAAAAGAGGTCGATTCGATTCAACATCATCCACCACTTGAAGAATACAACCTCCTCGCGGGCTTGATTCTCGACGCCGCGTTGCAAGCCCAAACGAAGAAATATCCCGGCGTAACGATCAAAGAACGGCCTCCCACTCCGTGGTGGGACCAAGAGTGCTCCGATGTCTACACGCAAAGATCCGACGCGTTTTTGGCCTACCAGAAGGGAGGTATACCTTGCGACTATATACGGTATTCGGAGCTTGATACCAAGCTTAAAAGCTTGGCTAAAGCAAAGAAACGCGGATATTGGCGTCGGTTCGTGAACGAGACGTCGAGGGAGACATCGATGAGCACTCTTTGGAACACAGCCCGAAGAATGCGGAATCGCGTAACGGTCAACGAAAGCGAGGAGTCTTCAAGTAGGTGGATATTTGATTTTGCCAGGAAAGTATGTCCGGACTCTGTTCCTGAGCAAAATATTGTTCGTGATGCGTCTCCGGGCCACGACGCGATAGAATCACCTTTTACGATGGCGGAATTTTCAGTTGCCCTCCTGTCCTGTAACAATAACGCGCCTGGGTTAGATAGAATCAAATTCAACTTGTTGAAAAATCTACCCGGCAATGCCAAGAGGCGCTTGTTGAACTTGTTCAATAAGTTCCTGGGGCAAAATATTGTACCGCAGGATTGGAGGCAAGTGAAGGTGATCGCCATCCAAAAACCAGGGAAACCAGCTTCTGATCACAACTCCTATAGGCCGATTGCAATGCTATCCGGTATCCGGAAATTGATGGAAAAAATGATACTCTGTCGTTTAGACCATTGGGTCGAATCAAATGGCCTACTATCGGATACTCAATTTGGCTTCCGCCGTGCCAAAGGGACGAATGATTGTCTTGCGCTGCTTTCAACAGATATTCAGCTGGCGTATGCTCGCAAAGAACAAATGGCGTCTGCGTTCTTGGACATTAAGGGGGCTTTTGATTCCGTTTCTATTGACATTCTTTCGGGCAAACTTCACCGACAAGGATTTTCTCCAATTTTAAACAATTTTTTGCACAATTTTTTGTCCAAAAAGCACATGCATTTTACGCACGGCGATTTGGCAACTTTTCGCATTAGCTACATGGGTCTTCCCCAGGGCTCATGTTTAAGCCCCCTTCTTTACAACTTTTATGTAAATGACATCGACGAATGTCTGGCAAATTCATGCACGATAAGACAACTTGCAGACGACAGTGTAATCTCTGTAAGGAGCCAAAGCTGCCGATTTGCAAGGACCATTGCAAGATACCTTGGACAATTTGTCTGCTTGGGCTTTACAGCTAGGTATCGAATTCTCTCCGGAGAAGACTGAGATAGTAGTTTTTTCTAGGAAGCATGAACCTGCTCAGCTTCAAACACAATTAATGGGTAAAACGATTTCTCAGGTTTTGGTACACAAATATCTTGGTATCTGGTTCGACTTTAAAGGCACCTGGGGTTGTCACGTGAGGTATCTGATGAAAAAATGTCAACAAAGAGTGAATTTTTTTCGTACAATAACCGGACAATGGTGGGGAGCCCATCCAGGAGACCTTATAAGGCTTTACCAAACAACGATATTGTCTGTTATTGAATACGGGTGTTTCTGCTTCCGCTCCGCAGCAAACACACATCTGATCAAACTGGAGCGAATATAATATCGTTGTTTGCGTATCGCCTTAGGTTGCATGCAATCGACCCATACGATGAGTTTGGGGGTCTTAGCTGGAGTACTACCATTGAAAAACCGCTTTTGGAGCCTGTCTTATCAAATGTGAGGTCTTGAACCGTCCCGTGATTGAAAATTTTGAAAGGTTAATCGAACTTAATTCTCAAACCCGTTTTATGACATTGTATTTCAATCACATGTCCCAAAATATTAACCCTTCTTCGAATGTTCCAAATCGTGTCGACTTATCAAATACTTCTGATTCTACTGTGTTTTTCGATACATCCATGATAGAAGAAACTCGTGGAATCCCGGATCATTTACGCGTGCAGCAGATCCCCAAAATTTTTTCCAATAAATATCGAAACATCAACTGCAACAATATGTTCTACACTGACGGATCACTTCTTGATGGGTCCACTGGCTTCGGTATTTTTAATAACAATTTAACCGTCTCCCATAAGCTCGATAATCCTGCTTCTGTTTACGTCGCAGAATTGGCTGCAATTAAGTACACCCTAGGGATTATCGAAAAAATGCCCAAGGACCATTATTTCATCTTTACGGACAGTCTCAGTTCCATTGAGGCTCTCCGATCGATGAAAGATGTTAAGCACTCTCCGTATTTCCTGGGGAAAATACGGGAACATCTGAGTGCTTTATCCGAAAAATCTACTCAGATTACCTTAGCGTGGGTCCCTTCACACTGCTCGATACCGGGCAATGAGAAAGCGGACTCTTTGGCTAAGGTGGGCGCAACAAACGGTGATATTTATGAAAGACCAATTGCTTTTAATGAATTTTTCGCACTTGTACGTTAGAATACGATCATCAGTTGACAAAATGCTTGGACCAGAGGGGAATTGGGATGGTGGTTACATTCCATAATCCCCAAAGTATCGACGAACCCGTGGTTCAAGGGGTTGGATGTAGGTCGGGATTTCATTTGCGTGATGTCCCGGCTTATGTCCAATCACTATAGGTTTGACGCGCATCTCCGTCGTGTTGGGCTCGGGGAAAGTGGTATCTGTGCCTGTGGTGAGGGTTATCACGACATAGAGCATGTGGTTTGGCCATGCCCTGTACACCGTGACGCCAGGTCTAAATTAATAGCTTCCCTGCAGGCCGAAAGTAGGCAGCCGGCTGTTCCTGTTCGTGATGTCTTGGCAAGCCGTGACCTATCCTACATGTCCCTTATATACGTTTTCCTGAAATCCATCCACGCCTCAGTTTAATCCTATTCCCTTCCGCCTACATCCAACCAAATGACAAGAACACGTTAAGACCCCGGATCCGGAAACAGCAACTAGACCCGCACGATACTCTCAGGTCCCGAGGGAGACAACCCAATATGCCAGTCCGTAATATCTTGGCCCAGCAGCGGAACATATTCAATATGCTGCTTACCTATGGCGATGGAAAACCATCAAACAACAAATCAGTGCTTTAAATGCAAAACATTCTAGCTTTAAGTTAGATTTAGTTTCAGCTCATAGTCGGCAGCGAGGATAAAAATTTGCTTTTAGTTATTAAGATACTTTAGAAAGTAAGCTACCAGATATAATTGGCGCCGTTAAACATTAAATTGTATTTGTGCCGTGTCAAATAAACTATAGATGAAGAAAAAAAAAATATAACGCACGTGATCAAATTCGACGCTACTATCGTATGAGAGCTAAAACCAAAAACCGTTTTTCGAAGAATTTTGGATACTACAAACAGTAATTATAATAACTATAACTATAATTTATTAATTTTATAGAATTGGAAAAGCTTTCATGAACTTAAATTGGTTACACTGGCACACAAGAGACATTAATATGAGGTTAGTTAATTTATTATTAGAGAACTTATAAGAGAACAGAGTTTTTTTGTGAGAGTGTATAGGAAATATTCATAATATTTCATAAACAAACTATTACTTACGGTTGAAGTAATCAAATTCTCACTTCGCGACAGCTGATAAACCTTTTATCATTCTGGCATATCAAAAATATTACAGGCTTTGTTATTTCTATCCAGTTGAGATATATTTGTATTATCCGTTTGTTATAATCATTTGATCGGGAGTGCAAAGTTCAGGACATATATCATACACCCGCCCACAAGCACACACATTTAATCAGTTTTCCAAACTACGCTGTATTTCAAAATCGAACTAACAGTTTTTGCCCAAGAATCAAATATAAAACCGGCAAGATACAAGCTGGTTTTTGAAGTTTCGTTTATAAGTCTACTATGAATACACCTTAATTTGATAGAATCTATTGCTTTTTAGAAAAGTCTTCAAACTAATGTAAACAAAATTGTTTTTATCAGGTGATGCTCGCAAATTGGTCGTTCAGCTGAGAATGGTGGTGAAAGTCCATCCGGAATTGCATGTGTTGTAAAACGCTCACAATCAATCGTTGGTTTGGTATGTGCTACAGAATTTCCAGAAACAAAATATTTAAAGGAAAAAATGAAATAATATAAAGCTTACAATGCTCTACCGAGGCATAATTCTAGCGAACATTTAGTACATAGTATATGAATATTCTGTAATTTGGCTACCCTAGCGTTAGGAAACGTAACAGCGTTACGATACATCTCAGCAATACGAAACGTCACACTGAACTTAAGTCCAGTGTCAGATGTATATTAAACAACTTTCTCACAGACACCAAGGTATTACGTCCTATTTTACCACAGTATACTGCCGGTACTCGAATAACTGTCCCATACTGATTTTCGTCACTTCTGAGTTATCATCAGGAATCGACTTAATTGTTATCATATTTTCTGGAAAAAAATTAAAATTGATACTTTTGTATGGAAAAACATGGAAAAAATACCAAGTTGATTTTGTCCCATATTAAAAGTACCCGCATTACAGTCCCACTGCATAGTGGTACAAACTGCAAACATATAATTCTGCTCTAGATTAGTATATATCGGATTATTTTAGGCATATAAAAGTATGTCATTTAATTAACTAGACCAATGTTGTTTTTCTGTAGTACAATCTACGTTGCCAATGATACCGCCGGTTGCTGGTTGAATTTATAAGTGATGAGACAAAATATGCAAGTACTTTCGAAATGTACCCGCATATTTTGTCCCATTTTGTCTTTTTTTCAAGTTATATAACGTAAAACCAATTCCATCCATGTTTCTTTGATCTCAACGATAAACTTGTGGTGCCATGAAACTATTATGGTCATTGGTTCTGGATGTAATTGCTGGAAATCTGAAAATTCACGGATAATATTAAATTGCCGTTTTCTCAACATGTTGTTTTTCATTATGGGACAGTTATCCGGGTACCGGCAGTATACGAGTCGATCTTGAAAAAAGTAAAATCTGTGCGGTTACAACATACTCACAGGTACACAAGGGCCATAGAGTGAGAAAATGGCTTAGAATAAATTTATGTGCAAATCCTTTGACACCGATTAATTCTACTCATACCCCCTCTATGTTGGTCAAGAGAAAAAAAAGACATTGAAAAATATGTGAATACATTGATGATATGTAATGTTGACCTTCATTTTGCAGAGGTGATGGTAAAAATGCTTGACTGTTTTCGATTTGTAGGTATTTTTCCAGCCTTTGGCCGATTCAACCCAGCCATCTCGGTGGAAAGAGATGTGAAGACATTGTTTCGCGGAATGTGAAAACATTCCAAAATATGACCTGGTATCCCTGCCCAAAGTACACCTTGTAACCCCTGTTTTCTAGTTACATTTTATAGTTTAATGACAAAATAATGATTGCGACCAATCAGCTTTTAGGCTCGTTCTTATTTTCACTTCTAGAGAATGTTGCCAGTATAGTAAACGAAGGTTATGGTTACATCAGAACTATTCAACAAGTTACTCATGGTGTTACCAATGGTCTACCAAAGTTCACGATTAGACCACAGTTCTGAACATTTCATGCATTAGATGTATGATTGCATTGCATTTCCCCATTTTATTTTGCATTTCATTTCGTAACGACTATAAGTTGAAAAAAGTTATGTCTTACTCTAACTTTACGACAACTGGGATTTTTGAAGAAAAAAAGCGAACTGATTAATTTGGGTTCGTTTCAGATAAATGTCCGATTTCGTAATACCAAATTGATAAGTCATATGGTTTCATAATAGAAAACACTCTCATATTATATACCTCACTGGCGAATCGGTTTAAGCGATAAACAGCTTAGATTGTAACTGTGTGTGCACTAATATATAAATTTTCACTTTACTTATCACGGGTCACGCCACGGTAAAATGTTCGTGTGCTTGCTTACAGGGCTTTGCAGTATAGATTCATGAGCGAACCGTCGTCCATCTGTCCATATGAGCCAATTCCTAGAAAAGGGCGCACGAACGAAGGGGTCATGAGATTGAACCACGGTTCTCCGAGCGCCTTAAAACTAAGGGTTCGTGTGAAAAAATTCTAAGTAAATCATATGAACCAAAAGCCATTCATATGAGTTGGTTCGCAAGAATGAGTTACCAGTTCGGAGTCTATCCGTCTACTCCTGATTGTTTGCTTTCAACCGCTGAAGTCAAACTCTTCAACCTTGTCCTTGTTTAAATGCAATTGTAACGAATTCTGAATGTTAGCATGTACGCCTTCGGTTTTTTGTTTAAATCTAAATTTTAAACTATTCGCATGGGAAATCTCCAAGGCGATATCAATAAAACACGTCATGCATTTTGAGATGTCACTGGTTTGTATCATTATTGATTGAGGTGAACTATGAATTTTTTTTCATGAAACCTAAATAGGATGAAATGATTATCGTCACGCACATAACGGTTAGTAATGATTATTTATTCTTATTCCACCGGTTTGATTGAAAAAACTGGCTAATCCCCAATTTTTCGAATGTCGGTGCAGGTATTCGTATAATTACCAACCATTTTTACGTTCCCCTTGACAACATTTTTGTGCTTGCATATAATAGATGAAACTTTTGATGCATTAAAAACGAGGGGTTGCCAGAACGGATTTTTCCGAAGAGCAGCTCGGAACTGCTGACTCTCCTACAAGGGAGATGTCAAAATGCTCTCGGAGCGGTCTCAAATCGGAGAGATAAACAATACTCTATTTTCATCGTGTAATGTTTTGCATGTTTTTTTTTCTAGTATTTATAAACCATGCTTTATCGGTTGAGAGCAAAAGCAGAGCAGGGCTATAGTACCCTATTGAAATGAAACACACACATTTGTTCGCGGCCCCAACAGCATTCTTACTGCCTGTTGGTCTAAGCCAGTACCGAATATATTAAGCTAATTGTGCTTCTCTACACGCGAATTAAATAACGAAAACTTCTCCTTTCGGCAACAAATGTGTTACTTAAAAGCTACAAAATTCTTCTTCAGTCATGTAACAATACATACTGTCTAGCTGAAAAAGTTCCAAGGTGGCTCGAGCTGTTTTGTACTGTTTTTGAACAAGTGTTGGCATTGTTTGCCTGGTCGAGTGAAATAAATCCGGGCTCAAGGTCGCGCCTTTGTGCAACTGTTTCGCATCGTGACTACCAGCTGGTGCGTAAGCCGATTTGGCTGCTGGCTGAATTGTGCTACAGCAGTGGACGAGACACAACAGAGGAAAAAGAAGAAGCCATCAGTTGACAGTGAGTTGTATCGCTGTGTGGAGTGACCTCACACCTGGCTCGCTGCTGGTGGCTGTTTGGTGCTGGCTGTAACGGCTGCAACTTCGAACGATCGGACAACCAACCTTACTGGAAGGGAGAAGTAAAAAGGTACGTGCTCTTGTCGGCGCTAGTGCGCTAGACTTAGCGGGATGGATGTAGATCCCTCGCCTCCCGCGCCACCATCCCCGAACCCCTCTGACCCTGACCCTTCTGTTACCCCCTCCCCTGTTCATTCTTCAGTCCTTCCTCGCCCCAGGCTTTACCCAGACGGAGCCCAGGGCAGCTATACTGTCTATTTTCGGCCAAAGGCGGGACCGAAATCGAAACAGTTGAACCTCTTGCAGATTTCTAAAGACCTGACGAAGGAGTACAAGGGGGTGACCGAAATTTCCAAGGTCCGGCCTAACAAGCTCCGTGTCGTGGTCAGTAACCTGAAAGAGGCCAACGATATAGCTTGCTCTGAGTTCTTCACACGCGAGTATCGCGTTTACATACCCGCACGAGACGTGAAGATCGACGGTGTCATAACCGATTCGAGTCTGTCCGTCGAGTGTATACTGGCAAGTGCCAAAGAGTGCTTTAAAAACAAAACCTGTCCCGATGTAAAGGTGCTCGACTGCAAGCAATTGCGGTCAGCATCGATCATCGGTGGCAAAACAGTATACACCCCGTCAGACTCGTTTCGAGTTACGTTCGCCGGGTCAGCGCTACCAAGCCACGTCTCGACTGCTGCAATAAGGCACGCTGTGGCAAGTGTGGGGAGAATCATGCGGATGATTCCTGCAGTAAAAATGCTGAAAAATGCATTCACTGTGGGCATGAGCTCTCGACATGTGCGGTGTACATGCAGCGCAGGGATAAAATAAAGAGGTCTCTCAAAGAGCGTTCGAAGCGTTCTTACGCTGAGATGCTGAAGAAGACCGTTACCACTTCTCCCATTACATCAAACCCTTATGATCTGTTGTCCTCTGATGAAACCGATTCTGACAATTCACCAGCGGGAACATCTTACGCCAATCCTGGGGAGTCTAGAAAGAGGAAAAATATTTCCTCTCCTGAACTTCCCAGAAAAGGTCCTAAGATTTCTCAAAGTGGAATGAAAGTTACAAGCAAACCAAACAGTGCTGCGGAAAAACCGAAGCAAACTCCTCCTGGGCTTGCAAATTTAAAGTCCCAGAAGGAGTTCCCAGCACTGCCAGGAACATCTAAAACCCCAGTTGTTCCTTTTGCACATCCAGTTGATGAAACAAACTCTGGATTAGTGAAATTTTCTGACATTGTGGACTGGATTTTTGAAACTTTCAATGTACCCGATCCAATTAAAATTTTTCTTACAGCATTTCTCCCAACAGTTAGATCGTTTTTGAAGCAGTTGACTGCCCAATGGCCCCTCCTTGCAGCGATTGTATCCTTCGATGCCTAATTCAACTGCGTATATGAAGGATTCTATCTCTGTCTTACAGTGGAATTGTAGAAGTATTTAACCAAAAATTGATTCGTTTAAAGTTTTGATAAATAGAAACAAATGCGATGCATTTTCCCTTTGTGAAACTTGACTTACTTCAAATATTGATCTCAACTTCCATGATTTTAATATTATTCGCCTTGATCGATATTATTCGCCTTGACACCCCATATGGAGGAGTACTTTTAGGGATTAAAAAGTGCTATTCTTTCTATCGTATTAACCTCCACTCGATTCCAGGCATCGAAGTTGTCGCATGTCAGATGACAATACAAGGTAAAGAGCTTTGTATTGCCTCAATATATATTCCTCCCAGAGCACAGGTTGGGCAACGGCTGCTCTTTGATTTAATAGAACTTCTTCCCTCGCCACGTTTGATTTTGGGAGACTTCAACTCTCATGGCGTGGCTTGGGGTTCCCCTTACAATGATAACCGCTCCTCTTTAATCTATAACCTTTGCGATGACTTCGACATGACTATTTTAAACAACGGTGAAATGACACGTATCCCGAAACCTCCAGCGCGCCCAAGCGCTTTGGATCTATCCTTATGTTCGATGTCGCTACGGTTGGATTGCACATGGAAGGTAATCCTCGATCCTCACGGTAGCGACCATTTGCCTATTCTTATTTCAATTAATAACGGGTCAACTCGCATGCGACCAGTTGACATTCCGTATGACCTCACACGGAATGTCGATTGGAAGTTATACGAGGAAATGATTTCAAAAGAGGTCGATTCGATTCAACATCATCCACCACTTGAAGAATACAACCTCCTTGCGGGCTTGATTCTCGACGCCGCGTTGCAAGCCCAAACGAAGAAATATCCCGGCGTAACGATTAAAGAACGGCCTCCCACTCCGTGGTGGGACCAAGAGTGCTCCGATGTCTACACGCAAAGATCCGACGCGTTTTTGGCCTACCAGAAGGGAGGTATACCTGGCGACTATTTACGGTATTCGGAGCTTGATACCAAGCTTAAAAGCTTGGCTAAAGCAAAGAAACGCGGATATTGGCGTCGGTTCGTGAACGAGACGTCGAGGGAGACATCGATGAGCACTCTTTGGAACACAGCCCGAAGAATGCGGAATCGCGTAACGGTCATCGATAGCGAGGAGTCTTCAAGTAGGTGGATATTTGATTTTGCCAGGAAAGTATGTCCGGACTCTGTTCCTGAGCAAAATATTGTTCGTGATGCGTCTCCGGGCCACGACGCGATAGAATCACCTTTTACGATGGCGGAATTTTCAGTTGCCCTCCTGTCCTGTAACAATAACGCGCCTGGGTTAGATAGAATCAAATTCAACTTGTTGAAAAATCTACCCGGCAATGCCAAGAGGCGCTTGTTGAACTTGTTCAATAAGTTCCTAGAGCAAAACATTGTACCGCAGGATTGGAGGCAAGTGAAGGTGATCGCCATCCAAAAACCAGGGAAACCAGCTTCTGATCACAACTCCTATAGGCCGATTGCAATGCTATCCGGTATCCGGAAATTGATGGAAAAAATTATACTCCGTCGTTTAGACCATTGGGTCGAATCAAATGGCCTACTATCGGATACTCAATTTGGCTTCCGCCGTGCCAAAGGGACGAATGATTGTCTTGCGCTGCTTTCAACAGATATTCAGCTGGCGTATGCTCGCAAAGAACAAATGGCGTCTGCGTTCTTGGACATTAAGGGGGCTTTTGATTCCGTTTCTATTGACATTCTTTCGGGCAAACTTCACCGACAAGGATTTTCTCCAATTTTAAACAATTTTTTGCACAATTTTTTGTCCGAAAAGCACATGCATTTTACGCACGGCGATTTGGCAACTTTTCGCATTAGCTACATGGGTCTTCCCCAGGGCTCATGTTTAAGCCCCCTTCTTTACAACTTTTATGTAAATGACATCGACGAATGTCTGGCAAATTCATGCACGATAAGACAACTTGCAGACGACAGTGTAATCTCTGTAAGGAGCCAAAGCTGCCGATTTGCAAGGACCATTGCAAGATACCTTGGACAATTTGTCTGCTTGGGCTTTACAGCTAGGTATCGAATTCTCTCCGGAGAAGACTGAGATAGTAGTTTTTTCTAGGAAGCATGAACCTGCTCAGCTTCAAACACAATTAATGGGTAAAACGATTTCTCAGGTTTTGGTACACAAATATCTTGGTATCTGGTTCGACTCTAAAGGCACCTGGGGTTGTCACGTGAGGTATCTGATGAAAAAATGTCAACAAAGAGTGAATTTTTTTCGTACAATAACCGGACAATGGTGGGGAGCCCATCCAGGAGACCTTATAAGGCTTTACCAAACAACGCTATTGTCTGTTATTGAATACGGGTGTTTCTGCTTCCGCTCCGCAGCAAACACATATCTGATCAAACTGGAGCGAATATAATATCGTTGTTTGCGTATCGCCTTAGGTTGCATGCAATCGACCCATACGATGAGTTTGGGGGTCTTAGCTGGAGTACTACCATTGAAAAACCGCTTTTGGAGCCTGTCTTATCAAATGTGAGGTCTTGAACCGTCCCGTGATTGAAAATTTTGAAAGGTTAATCGAACTTAATTCTCAAACCCGTTTTATGACATTGTATTTCCATCACATGTCCCAAAATATTAACCCTTCTTCGAATATTCCAAATCGTGTCGACTTATCAAATACTTCTGATTCTACTGTGTTTTTCGATATAGAAGAAACTCGTGGAATCCCGGATCATTTACGCGTGCAGCAGATCCCCAAAATTTTTTCCAATAAATATCGAAACATCAACTGCAACAATATGTTCTACACTGACGGATCACTTCTTGATGGGTCCACTGGCTTCGGTATTTTCAATAACAATTTAACCGTCTCCCATAAGCTCGATAATCCTGCTTCTGTTTACGTCGCAGAATTGGCTGCAATTAAGTACACCCTAGGGATTATCGAAAAAATGCCCACGGACCATTATTTCATCTTTACGGACAGTCTCAGTTCCATTGAGGCTCTCCGATCGATGAAAGATGTTAAGCACTCTCCTTATTTCCTGGGGAAAATACGGGAACATCTGAGTGCTTTATCCGAAAAATCGTTTCAGATTACCTTAGCGTGGGTCCCTTCTCACTGCTCGATACCGGGCAATGAGAAAGCGGACTCTTTGGCTAAGGTGGGCGCAACAAACGGTGATATTTATGAAAGACCAATTGCTTTTAATGCATTTTTCGCACTTGTACGTCAGAATACGATCATCAGTTGACAAAATGCTTGGACCAGAGGGGAATTGGGAAGGTGGTTACATTCCATAATCCCCAAAGTATCGACGAACCCGTGGTTCAAGGGGTTGGATGTAGGTCGGGATTTCATTTGCGTGATGTCCCGGCTTATGTCCAATCACTATAGGTTTGACGCGCATCTCCGTCGTGTTGGGCTCGGGGAAAGTGGTATTTGTGCCTGTGGTGAGGGTTATCACGACATAGAGCATGTGGTTTGGCCATGCCCTGTACACCGTGACGCCAGGTCCAAATTAATAGCTTCCCTGCAGGCCGAAAGTAGGCAGCCGGCTGTTCCTGTTCGTGATGTCTTGGCGAGCCGTGACCTATCCTACATGTCCCTTATATAAGTTTTCCTGAAATCCATCCACGCCTCAGTTTAATCCTATTCCCTTCCGCCTACATCCAACCAAATGACAAGAACACGTTAAGACCCCGGATCCGGAAACAGCAACTAGACCCGCACGATACTCTCAGGTCCCGAGGGAGACAACCCAATATGCCAGTCCGTAATATCTTGGCCCAGCAGCGGAACATATTCAATATGCTGCTTACCTATGGCGATGGAAAACCATCAAACAACAAATCAGTGCTTTTAATGCAAAACATTCTAGCTTTAAGTTAGATTTAGTTTCAGCTCGTAGTCGGCAGCGAGGATTAAAAATTTGCTTTTAGTTATTAAGATACTTTAGAAAGTAAGCTACCAGATATAATTGGCGCCGTTAAACATTAAATTGTATTTGTGCCGTGTCAAATAAATTATAGATGAAGAAAAAAAAAAAAAAATATAACGCACGTGATCAAATTCGACGCTACTATCGTATGAGAGCTAAAACCAAAAACCGTTTTTCGAAGAATTTTGGATACTACAAACAGTAATTATAATAACTATAACTATAATTTATTAATTTTATAGAATTGGAAAAGCTTTCATGAATTTAAATTGGTTACACTGGCACACAAGAGACATTAACATGAGGTTAGTTAATTTATTATTAGAGAACTTATAAGAGAACAGAGTTTTTTTGTGAGAGTGTATAGGAAATATTCATAATATTTCATAAACAAACTATTACTTACGGTTGAAGTAATCAAATTCTCACTTCGCGACAGCTGATAAACGATTTAAATTGACTAAATTATCAAGAAATTTCAACAAAGAAACAAAATATTATAAACATAAAACTGACTTTCCGGACCTACCCGTGAACGGCACGGGTGAGAGCTAGATGAGAACTAATCGATATAAATTCCATCCTTAGTTTCTCCAATTCGCTTTCGCATATGCAGATGTACTTGCTCATTTGCACCGGGAAAACTCAGCATCCATCGAATAAACAACTAATTGTTTCATAAACATGATGTGGTATATATTATCTTACAGCGGTGCCGTAAACGCTTCATCTAAGATGCTCGCATTTATGGTTCAAAATAATTATTAAATTATAAAATTGCTTGATTTATTGGGGAAACATTGTAAAACAATGATGATGAAAGATGTTTAAATTATTAGGTAATATCATACAAAGCCTTTACTTACGCAAGCGATATGGAAATGTGGTAGATTTTAAACGTTTATAGCTCCATTAGTTTTATGTGAATTCTGATGGTTTATATGTCAATCTCTTTAAATATTTTAATTTATTTTGTAGTACCTATTACACGATTGCTATCGAACTTTTTATTATTAGTGTAAAGCCTACACTTAAAACCTTCTAATAAGGTTTTTTTTTTGAGTGTTACTATAAATAACATATGTCTTTTTAACTGAAATGCTTGTGTTTTCACTTTGCAGTGTAACTACCTACAAGTTCAACAGCTATATTGAGTTTTGTTTCATTTTCGGTCGTAGTAATGGATAATAGCAATGAACTGCTATTTGAAGGATGATGTTTTGAAGGATTAGTTTTTTTTTAGAATTTATCTGAAAATTTGAAGAAAAGGTATGCAAATTTGGTGGCTCTCCTTATCATTTTTTTTTATTTGTCGTCAATCAAAAGTAGACCATATTAATTATATTTCATTCTTAACTTACTAACCTCAAAAAAAATATTGTCCTAAGTGTGGTTTTGTTCATTGTTACATCTATTGATTCACAATATTGGTTATAACATGACATCATTCTATTGAGAGGTTCGTTTCCATAATTTGTTCGTTGATTACTGAAAAACAAGTTTCTATTTCTTAAAGAACGAGTAGGAGCATAAAAGTTCAAATTCGCCAAGGTTTCTGGACTGTTTATTCTTTGTGTAATTACATCGTTAACAAAAGCTACCATTGTGAACTCTCGTCACTTTTTAAAACCATCCAGATTTATTAACATACAACGCGACTCATAGGAAGGTAAAGGTAAAGTGCTTTCGTAGCTTTCGTAGAGCATACAACAAAAATTGCTTTTGTACTGATTCTATACGGTTAATATGTGTATCATGATATGGCGACCAGACTATGCTACAATATTCCAGCAGGGGCCTGACGTGTGCAACATACAATGTTTTGATGGTGTATGGATCTTTGAAGTGCAAACTGAATCTTTTAATAAATCCGAGCATATTACTTGCCTTATATATAATGTTATTGTAATGGTCAACAAAGGTTAATTTGGAGTCGAGCGTGATACCTAGATCTCTTACAAGACTGCTCCTTTCAACTGTTTTCATGTCTATAGTGAATGTTCTTTGTCTTATGCTATGTTTCCTGGTAAACGAAATGGAATTACATTTTTTCACGTTAAGTTTCAACAGGCTTTTCATGCACCACGTGTGAAAACTATCAACTTCACGTTGAAATAGTCTGAGATCAGAATCTTTACGTATTTCAAGGAAAAGTTTCATGTCGTCTGCGTATATCAAAACGTTTAGTACCCTTAAGACATGTTCTACATCGTTTACAAATAAGATAAATAGTAGCGGACCTAGATGAGAACCTTGTGGCACACCGGATGTCACATTCACCACTGATGATAAGCTGCTTTTGAACCTTACTTTTTGTGTTCTGTCAGTCAAGTATGACTGAATCCATTTCAAAAGTCTCGGATTAAACCCTATTTTAGATAATTTGAAAAGCAGTAGAGGGATGTCAACTCTATCGAATGCCTTACTGGAGTCAGTATATAATGTTTCAACTTGATTTCCTTTATCCATTGCGTTTATAGTGAAAGTTACGAAATTCAACAAATTTGTGGCCGTTGAACGGCCTTTGATGAAACCGTGTTGTTTGCTAGAAATCAAATTTTCAACTTGTGCAAAAATACGTTGATTGATGATAGATTCAAATAGTTTAGGAATGCACGATATTAGAGCAACTCCACGATAGTTTTTAACGTCTGATTTCTTGCCGCTTTTGAAAATTGGGATTAAAAATGACTCTTTCCAAATTGGTGGTATTGTGCTGCCTTCTAGGGAAGAATTAAACAACCACAATAGAGGTTGGGTAAGTTCCTTCGACACTGATTTTAAAAATACTGGCGGGAGCTCATCTGGTCCCGCACCTTTTGATACATCCAGCGTATTTAAGGAAGCCAAAACTTCGTCAAGAGCTATATAATCAACTGTGACATCTCTCAGTGGCTCTGGTAGGTATAAGAAAAACTGATAATCACGATCCTTGTCGTCATGAGTGGTGTAGACATCCTGGAAAAAATCAGCAAATAAATTACTGATTTCACTATTAGTTTGACCATTATTACTATCTAGATGCATTTTGGATGGAAAGTTGCTCGACTTTTGTTTATCTCTGACAAAACTAAAAAAGGACTTAGGATCTGACTTTATATTATTTTCTAGCTTAGTGTTGTAACCATCATAGGCACTTTTGATTTCCATGTTCAATTCGTCACATACTGAGAGGTAGAATGAAAGGTTTATATATTGGAATGAATGAAAGGTTTTGTCTCTTTTGTAAACTTTATGGGCTTTTTGTTTTCTGTTTTTGAGATTGATTATTTTTCTGTTGAACCACACTGGGTTTTTTGATGTGCTTGTATGTTTTCGTTTTCGCTTTGGGACTGTCTTTTCTAATGTGCCGTATATGATTTCGTAAAACTTATCCACTGCTTGTTCTATATTCAAATTATAAATCTTGGTTTGCCAATCGATACAGTTCAGTTTGCTTTTGATAAGCTCATAGTTGGCTTGTTTGAAGTCAAAGTATGATTCGGACATTTCGCTGTCTAGCAGTGTGGTGCTATTATGTATAAATAAGGAATATTCAATGGCAGTCTGAAACGCTTCGTTTTTCCATAGAGAAGCTGGTGCCTCAGTAACACAGAAATCATCAGTCATGTTTGTAAATAGTAAATCTAGATAACAATTGTAATGATTTCTTACAGGATTTACTTGATTAAGTCCTATCGCCGCACTTTTGTCAAACAGGGAATGAAGCGTTTCATTGTCACCTATGATTGGTATCAAAAGAGATTCGTTTTCGTCATCGATAATAAAACTAGTTGCCCGTTGATTAAAGTCACCGTAAATGTGAATATTTGTTTCACGCTCAAATTTTGAAGTAATATCTTCAGCAATATTAAAAAATTTTTCATACGAATCTTTTTTTGCCTCTTCAGGAGGAAAATACACAGAAGCGAAAATGTGAACTTGCTTTCCAACCGTGCATTTAACCCAAACGTGATCAAACTCCTTACATTTACTTGATTTGATTGCTTCTGAGTTGTATTTATTACAAACGGCAATTAACACTCCACCACCAGACTTCTTGTTAGACAACGACTTGTCACGATCATCTCTAAATACGTTGAACCGGTCTCCAAACAGTTCTCCATTTTTAACACTAGCATCCCAACTCGTTTCAGTTCCTAATATAATGGAAAAATTACAAGCGACTACCTGTTTATGTATTTCGTTTATTTTTAGTGCGCTTTTCATTCTATTGAAGTTTTGGCAGTAAACAGTGATTTCTTCACTGTCACAGTTTTTATCAATTTTGCTGGATATATGTATTCTGTTGAAGTTCTGACAGTTAATTACAAATTCTTCAGAGTCGCGCCTCGGTGCATTATCAGCTGACTCTTCGCTCACACCGTCGGTGCGCGTCAATACATAAGAAAATTAGGCCCTTGTAGCTGACGGCATGAGCAACATTCGCCTACAGCTGATCGGTGTGATGAAACATGACACGTATTTACCGGGGAACTTGGTGTGTGTTGTTTCCCCTTGACGAAAAGCTATGAAACTGGTTCCCGTAGATGAAATGAGGTTGTCGGTAGAGGCACCACCAGAAAACGTCACTTTTGCTGCCGCAAGCAGTTCTCTGTCGGACTGCCTGTTACTGATTGGGTTATTCGACCTATTGTTGTCATTCATGTTATGCGAAGTTTTTGCAAGCCTCGCTCTCTCGGACAGAGGTGTACGGTTATTGATTCGACTGCTTAAATGGTTGAAAGAATTTTGTTTCATATTTCGACGTCTTATTTGTAGATGCCTACGCTTCGCTTTATCCGCTGCTTTCTGTTGCTCGGCACGAATTTTCATGCGTCGGTCGTAATCATCCCAATATTGTTGTGGCTTCCACACTCGCTTACTTCCAATAGTTCTCCAACCTGTACAGCTAGGAGTAGCTAAAGATGACGTTGAAGGTATTGCTAATTCATCGGCCAAACTTAAAACCTGCTTTGTTGCTTCACTCGTCACTTGATCACCGTTTCTGTTGGCAGCAAGCACTGTATTCGATAACATACGTATCTCGTCAAGGACATCGTCATGACTGGGTTTCTGGGTTGAAGATTCGTGAACTGACTGCAAAGCCTCTAGTTCTTCGGCAACAGCTTGTCTTCCAGCTCCTTGTATCTCTTCTTCTGGAAATCCATCAGCTCCGATGTCAGTTCAATTCTTAAAGCATCCATTTGTTCCAACAAAAATTCATTGGTAGATTTTGTGATTTTTGTTAGCTCATCGACTTGCTTCTTGGTTTCTTTCATTGTTTGCATAGGCTCCAGTGAAGGGTCAATCGTTTCCAACGCATGCTCGAAACCTTGAATTGTACTCTTATGTAGCACCCAATCACGTTTTCGATGGCCAACTTTTAAATTATCTTAATATGAACGGTTTGTTAATACCAGAACAATCAGGCTATCGAGTAGCTCATTCTTGTGAAACTGCGTTGAATTTGGTGTTAGCAAAATAGAAAAAAAATATTGAGCGTAAAGAAACTATTGTTGCACTGCCGTAATCTCGCAGACTGACGTAAGCGCCATATTTTCGAATATGGGGTTCTTATGCCAATTTGTTCGTTATTCGAAGACCCATCTTTTGGTATCTTTCTTTTAGTTGTTACTTATTCGTACGTTGCATAAAATCAAGAAAACAAAATGACGTATGCACCATTTCAATACAAAAGTGCCAAGTAACCCGTTCGTTTGTGGGCCGTATTGAAAAATTGATCAAATGGATGTACGTCATAATGTTATATCACGGCAGTGCAGTGTTCCTGGATTTAAAACGCGCTTTCAAAACAATTTCTAGGCCCTTATTGTTACGACCAATAAAGCGCTTTGGAATAACAGGTACTGCATACAAGTGGTTTGAGAGCTACTTGTGTGACAGAACTCAACGGGCTATTTTCAATGAATGTACATCTTTTCCCGTGGGAAACATTCTTGGAGTACCTCAAGGAAGTGTATTAGGGCCCATTTTATTCATAATGTACATTAATGATATGAGACAAGTTTTACGATTCTGTGATATTAACCTTTTTGCTGACGATACTGTACTGTTCATTGCAGCTAAAAATCTCGATTTTGCTAATATTCGCTTGAATGAGGACTTGTGTTCGCTGCGTAGATGGTCGGAATTCAATCAACTGAAATTGAAAATGGGTAAAACTAAATTTATGGTAATATCGCGCAACCGTGTTAATGAAAATGTCTCTGTGGAAAATGACAGCTAGACACGTACGCGACGTGAGATGAAATATCTTGGCGTGACGATTAATGACAATCTTAAGTTCAATACTCATATTGACAAAAAATATGGAATTCTCCGTCCTTTGAATACAGAGTTGAGTACTTTTAGCAAAATTCATCTCTATAAATCAATCATCTCTCCCCACTTGGACTTTTGATCTTCCATTTTTTTTTGGCAAATGAAACTCAAATATCGAGATTACAGCGCTTGCAGAATAAAGTTGTGCGGTTAATTTTGAGATGTAGTAGATTTACTTCCTCGGCCTTGATGTTGGATGCTTAGCATTGGTTATCTGTGAAGCAACGAATTGTGTTCATGATGATGGTGTTCATTTTAAAATAGTTAACTGATTGCTGCCTCGATATTTGTGTGATCGAATTGTGAAAGGAAGTGATATTCATAGATACAATATCAGAAACGTGACAAAAATTCGAACACCAAATTTTCTTTTTGGCGCTACGCAGAATTCATTATTTTTTAAAGGAATTAAAGTGTTCAATTCTATGCCTACACCGGTCAAACGTGAAACAACGCTACTTGAGTTTAAGAGACAATGTATTTCACACGTCAAAGCTGTTTTTTAAGCAGCTAAACAGAAGTGTTTTTCAATTCAAGCACTAAATTGACGAAGTTTTCCTAACGGATGATTTTTACAGCAGATGTCCATATAAAATATAACTTGTAAAAACGGTTATGTTCGTCCCGATGATAACGATGGATTTTGTATTTGATGTAGTACAGCCGGAATTCGTTGGTTGGAACACGACTGCCACCCAACTAGCGAATCGTGTTCGTTAGTTGAGTGAACTGACAGCTGAGCAAATTTTTCATAAGGGAAAGCCGATTGTTTGTTTTCACTTTGTTCTCCTGTCTTGCTGCTATGGTAAATAATTAATGTATTTGGTAAATACTTTTTTATACGAAAAATAGATCTTCCAACTAGAAGCAAAGTAATAAAGCGCAACCACATCACTCTGCTTCTTGCCTAAAAAATGGCGGATCGCGACGATGCATATTTCTGGCGAAGGCGTAGAAGAAATAAAAGAACAAACAATCGAGCAATAAACCTCTAAATTACACACAAAATGTTGTAGATGTATAGCATGTACTTTCTAAATTAAGCGATTTATTATGTCTGAGATGATCTGCATGAATTGTCCAGCTAATAGTGCTGAGCAACAAACTTATCAATACTGAATGGTAAAAGCGTAATAACTAAACATGTTTATACATTTTCCCCAGCAATAAATAATATAATTTTATTTTAGTAATATTTTTTTCACTTTTCGGACCCCTAAAATGCATTTGAATGACGTTGAATTTTGACATTAGAGTGCTTTTTAGTTGGGTGACGGCCCAACTAGCGAACACCCAACTAATGAACCCCGAATTAACGAGCATCCAACGAACGAATCATTGTAGTAGACTCAAAATATTTTTCACGTTATGATTACCGGAAAAGTTATGTGAATATTTTCCACTGTCGTTTTCACGTAGATTTTACGTGATTGTCATTTGAGTTCATCATGATCTGGTGAGATGATTTATCCTGTGAATATTATTCAGTAGACATATGCGTTTCATGTGGTTTTCACGTAGAATTTAACTACCGGCAAAGTGAAAAGCATTTGATTAACGGATAGCTACTACGTTTTATAAAACGTATTAATTTCGATTGTGGTTTCCCAAATTCTTTAGAGAGAAATTAGATTTCAGAATTTTTTGAAATATGTTGCTAGATAAATCGCACGGGCATGCACAATTTCTAATTCGAAAATGGATTGAACGACATAAAAACTGACAAATATTAAGACATTCACCGTCTATAATTACTGTTAGCTGCTACTGTTTATGTTCAGGTAACTCCTGGATCTTTGAACTGAATCTGTACAAAATCTGTAAGCTAAAGATTCCATGTCGAATTATGGTTTTTCCTAAATCTCACTCATTGGCAAGTCATCGATGAAATCAATTTTATGTTCAGAGACCGAATTACACAACAGCTTCGCCATTTTGATTCTTGTATATTTTCGCACGGAGAGTTCATTCTGTTTGACGTTGCCAAGTTCACGTAGATACTACGTGATAAAACATAGTAAGCATGTGATTTTCACCTAGATGTTATGTTTGTCACATAAATCATGAAAACTGACAGAAAATGAATAAGTACAGGAAATTTCACGTAACAATAACGTGAAAAATATTTCGAGTGTAGTAAAGTAGTAGCGCGCGTTACACAGATATAATTGACTACCTTTCTGAAATTGACATATGTTATTTTAAAAACAAAGGTTTTTTATGTACACATATACAGATGCTGATGTATGTTATGAAAATTGTTGTTTTGTGATACAACAAACTTTTACGTAGCTCTGGACATACGTCTAGGGATTGCAATATTCCCGGGAATCGATTTCCCGGGAAACGGGAATGAAAAATCGCATTTCCCGGGGATTCCCGGGAACCGGGAACAGACAATTTTTTTAGCAAAATGTGATTTTAAATGAAGTTTATCAGTCAAAGAAAACGAAAAAAAATTTTAAAATTTCATACTCAATTCGCATTAAAAACAAAAAAAAATACAAAACCTATTCAAGTTAACATAAAAAACCCGTAATCGATCTTGCAGCATATATTTGCAGAAGAGGAGAGTTAAGGGTCTTCATGTCGTCAAACAATCGCTTCAGATCCGCTGACAATTTTCCGTTAAACTCAAAAATGTTATTTCCTTCTGTAAAACTTTGCTCAAGTCTGCTGAATCACCGCTGATGTTCGATTTCTAGAATACTTTCAAATCCCCGATTACAGCTTTTGCTACACTTAATTGAAAACTGGTGTACAATTCTTTCAGTTTGTTGAAAACTGAGTGTTAGGCAGGCATTGGGCGCGGAAAATATTTGCTATATTCGGTACGGATTTTTTGGGCAAAATATGTTTTACACTACAGTAAATATTTACTGTTTACTTGAGCGGTAGCAAACCTATTCGCTATTTTTTTTCATTTAAATATATTTGCTATGCTATTGTGATATTTTTAAATAAACTGCGTCGCAAATCTAGTTTTCTAGTTTTATCAAATTATTTATTTCAGGTCGCACTAGTTTGACGTATTTAATTTTATTGCAATATTGCATAAGAAACTATAGTGAATCTTACAAAATTTTTCATGGAACTCGGGAATCCCGGGATCCCGGGATCAATATATCTGTTCCCGGGATCCGGGAATCCCGGGAAATGCTATCTCCCGGGAAATCGTTCCAGGGATTGCAAACCCTACATACGTCGGATTACTCGGAAAAATTATGACACTTTTGATTGTATTTGGATGTTGAATTTCCTAGCTGTTCTAGGACTTTTTCTGGTTGAAAATTTCCTAGACTTCCCTAGGTGGGGACATCCTCATGAGTCTCATGTTAAGTTCACAGTTTACCTGTGCTCTGCTTGCTAAGTTCGGCGGGAATGGCCTTGTTGGGACTGTAGCAATTTAGCTGTGCGCTAGATTGGGTGTTGGCCTAATTAAAATGTGAATAATGTTCAATTGATTGAAAGTAGTAAAATAATTAGAACTTGGTCATCTTGGTCGTTGGACGACTTAGAAATTCGTGCTCAATTTTTTTTATTCAGTAATACTGCAATTTAAGCATTAGAATATTATGGAGGATTTTATATCTGTATTAACAAAACCAGTCTTTTTTTTGCTTTTTGGTTTAATTGAAGTAATTACTAATTATCTAATAGAAAAATAGTCTACCTCAAATCTTTGTAGGGGTAAGAGGTGGGACCGTCATCATCATCATTTTATTGAATATAGTTTGACATCACTTTCCTTTCCCCATAACCACGCCGCTGAATATCATAGAAGGACATCTCGTGTTCGAAAACTTCTGTATATAAATTTGCACACCTATAAGGTTAGAGGATTCCAAATTTCCAGAAGGGTCAAACACAATAAACACGTTTGCGTTGCGTTGACGTTAATTTGACAGAAAATGTATGGGCTAACTGTCAAATTGCCGCAAACGCAGCCGCAACGTATCCATTGTGTTTAGGCCTAAAGAACACTTTCCGTACGTAATAACCCTTAAGTACAAATTTTCACGGTAACTAATTCAGTTGTTTTCGAGTCTACATCTTCAGTTGTTTCGAGTTGTTTTCGATTCTATAGAGAACAGACAGACATTGGCATTTATAGATAAAGATAGATATAACTTGTTTACGAGCTTGAGAGTTTATCCAATTAAGACTAACGAAATACCGACTTACGTTTCGCTGGTGAAATCAATTAAAAGTCATAGGGGGACAGCAAGTCGGTCGGTCAGGGCAGGATTTTTTGTTGTTGTGGAATTAGATTACTGCTTCCATTATTTAGAACTTTTACAGTATATCCCAGGGCGGAATAGAGGGACTATTTCTTATCTCTATATGGAACTGTTGATATGTCAACAAATTATTCAAATCCAACAAAATTGTAATAATTTCAAGATCGAATCACCTGTCACATAATCAAGAAATATTTGAAATAAGTTCATCATCAGCACAGCAGTCTTATATAGTATTCGCGGTTTCGAAAGCTACTTCTTTTTAATGATATTATGGAATAGTTAAGCATAAACATATGGGTGAAGACAGATTAGAGCAATAATTTTTTTTGAAATTATAGTCACAGAGAACAGACATTCATGTTCATATAAAAAAATCGAAAAGCGTGTGTAAAAATTTTAATCAAAATACGTTTTTTTTTTCTTCTCAAATGATCAAAATACGTTAATACACTAACGACATTTGTCTTGTGGTACCCCAGTTGCACTGCATAAATAGCACAGAGAACAGACATTCATGTTCATATGAAGAAATTTGAAACATTGCCGTATCGATATTTTATCGATATTTGTGTTTGGCCTATCATTGACGCGAGCGCCGCATAGCGGAAACTATACCACTTACGGTGAAATGACGGTTGCAAGTTTTTACACATTCTTTGAAAATAAGAAAATAGTGTGAAAATAGTGCCGTATCGATATTTTAGCGATATCAGTGCTTGGTTTGTCACTGACGCGAGCGCCACATAGTGTGAGCATAACTAGTTACGGTTGAACGACAGTTGTAAGTTTTTACACATCCTATAAAGATAAGATGGACGTCTGTTCTCTGTGTTATAGTTGCCAAAAATATTGTGCACCTTTTGACTAGAACTCTAATCTGGGAAAAGAGAAAACAGAGTTCACATTACTTTATGAACTAATTTTTTTCATGTGTCACGATTGCATTTTATGTTAAGTAAAGCGGGCAATGTATGTAATTTTACTAAATCGCGAAAACGAATGAGAACTGAAGGTGTGACTCAGGCGTTTTTTCCTGTATAAACTTACTCACTGTAACCAGAATCAATGCTCTATTGTGAGACGATGCCCGGGTATCTGCTTTACCCTTCTATTATTATATTTTTAGAAATACCGCTATTGAGAAGTGGTATACTTACGATTTATCCGTGCTTGTGTACATAATAATGTATTACAAAAAAACCAACGCACTTCCACGGCAACATTACACAGTAGAACTAAAGTGTTAGTAGCTTAAGTATTTTTTTTAAGGGGGGGATTTGTTAGTAGCTTAAGTATTTATGATAAATATTAGTAAATAATGAGTATGTGTGTCCAATCACGAATGATGACTTCTTAACACTGTTAGAAATTTGTAATTTTAATTGTTAGGATTTGTTTGCTGTCGCAATTAGGACTCATCATTCGTAGGGATTTAAACCTACTTGTCAGAAAAGGGGAGGTAAACTTACAACTAACTTAATTGCTAACTTATTGGCTATAAAGAGAGCTTATCGTAGCAATAGAGGATAGCAACGATTTTTGTCGAAAATTGTTAATAATTTTATTCGACATAGCTTCTAATGGTTCAACACCAGTAAGTCTATGTAATTCGAGTGTACCAAACCAAGGGAACGCTTCAAAATCATTTTTAGAATTTTATTCTGAATCCTTTGGAGCGCTTTCTTCCTTGTTGAACAGCAACTTGACCAGATCGGTACAGCATAAAGCATTGCTGGTCTAAAAATTTGTTTGTAAATCAAAAGTTTATTCTTTAAATAAAGTTTAGAATTCCTGTTGATGAGAGGATATAAACATCTCGTATATTTGATGCACTTGGCTTGTATGCTCTCAATGTGCTCTTTTAAAATAAGTTTTTTATCGTGAATTAGTCCCAAGTACTTAACCTTGTCAGACCAACTTAAAATAACCCCATTCATCTTGACAACGTGATTATTGTTTGGCTTGAGGAAAGAAGCTCTAGTCTTATGAGGAAAAATTATCATTTGAGTTTTAGAAGCATTGGGAGAGATTTTCCACTTTTGCAAGTAGGAAGAAAAAATATCTAAAGTTTTCTGCAATCGACTGCATATGACACGAAGGCTTTTTCCTTTTACGGAAATGCTTGTGTCATCGCAGAACAATGACTTTGTGCATCCTGGAGGTAAATCAGGAAGATCTGAAGTGAATATGTTGTACAGGACTGGGCCCAAGACAGAACCTTGAGGCACACCTGCTCTGACAGGAAATCTATCAGATTTTGAATTCTGATAGACAACCTGCAGAGTTCGATCAACGAGAACGTTGATATTGACGTCTGCGGACATTTTTCAAACGAATTAGAAGTTGAAGATTTTCGTCAATTATTGGTGAATCAAATTTCACTTGAGTCTTTGGAACAGAATAATTCCTGGCATCAACAATTGCACATTTAATGCTTCCAAAGCGGAATCAATATTCACTTCGTTTTGCAAATCAAGCTCATTATTGAAATTTCTCTCAATATGAGTTTTGTATCTTTCCCAATTAGCCTTGTTATAATTGAAAACTGAGCTCATAAGGTTTAAAACTGATTCATGTGGTAAAAAAAAGTTATTGGAAGATGGTCAGAATCAAAGTCAGCATGTGTGATCAAATCACTACATACATGACTTTGATCTGTAAGCACCAAATCAATTGTTGAAGGGTTTCTTACAGAAGAAAAGCATGTAGGACTATTCGGAGACAAAATAGAATAGTATCCTGAAGAACAATCATTGAATAAAAATTTGCCATTGGAATTTATTTGAGAATTATTCCATGATCGATGTCTAGCGTTAAAATCGCCGATTATATAAAATTTCGAACGATTTCTGGTGAGTTTTTGTAAATCACCTTTAAAATAGCTTTTGTGCTCGCGTGTGCATTGGAATGGTAAATATGCTGCGGCAAGAAATGAAATCCCAAGTTCAGTTTGAACTTCAATTCCTAAAGTTTCAATAACTTTCGTCTCAAGATGGGGAAGAGCACGATGTTTGATTCGGCGATGAATAACAATTGCAACTCCACCGCCGGAACCCTGAATCCTATCATATCTATCAACCACGTAATTGGGATCATATTTTAATTTAATTTTAGGTTTAAAAAATGTTTCAGTAATAATTGCAATATGCACATTCGATATTAACGGTCATTTTCGAACTACCAACATTAGGCGGTAGAATGTTCGAACTACCTGTAACCTGTGCATATGTTAAACGAGTATGCAAAGGAGTAGAAGAAGTGAGTGGTACTGGTACGCTTGGAGAATTTTGTTTTGATTGGAAAACTGATATTTGTTAACCTTGCCTTGCCTTAACAATTGCTGAACGGACTGGGCATTGGTAAAAATTTGACATATGGTTGCCGTTACAATTCGCACAGCAAAAATTTTTACTCTCTTTCACAGGACATGTGTCCTTTTTGTGAGAAAAGTCTCCACGAATGGGGCATTTTTGGTCCATGTTACAGAACTTTGAGCCATGGCCATAACGTTGGCAAATACGGCATTAGGTGATATGCTTTTCACCTCCGCCAAACTTCTTATTCCCACTTTACACGCACGTTATATAAAGCATGTGCTTTTTCAAAAAATTTAAGTTATTAACCTCACTGCGGTTAAAATGAATCAAATAATTAACAAGGGAAATTCCAGTTCGCTGACTGTTTTCGCCTCGTGATTTTTGTTTCATTAGAATAACTTGGGTAGGGGCTATGCCAAGTAATTCTGTTAAAGTAAGTTTGATCTCATCAACGGTTTGATCGTTGGTGAGACCTTTTAATACAACCTTGAACGGCTTGGCGTTGGCGCTCTTAGTGTCATATGTAAAAAATTTATACATCTTTTCAGTTAAATACTGAATAAGACGATTACGACCCTTTATAGAGTCGGCTAATAAGCGGCATTCGCATCTACGACCAATTTGATAGGTAACTTTAACGTCAGAAACAAACGTTGAAAGTTCCTTTTTGAAAATATTGAATTCAGAAGAAAAAGTTACCACAATAGGTGGAACTTTTTCCTTTTTTAAAGATTTTACATTTTGTATAGTTTCATTACTAATAACTTCCATTTCACCAGCTTCTTGCTCAGGCAAAACATCAAAAGGATTGTCACTACAGGCACTCGAAGTATCAGAAAGAGATGCCTCGCTTTTCCTTCCCGCAGCGATGCGTGGTTTCTTTTTTCGTCCGCCATTTCAGGTGATACGAAAAGATTGTTAAAACAAATGTTAAATTCAAAAGTAGGTAGTCTTGAGAAAGACTGATGGGAAATAACTTTCAGGTATTTAGTCTTTAAAAGACAAAATACAAACTTTGAAGCTATAGGCAGTCAAAGACCAGTCCACAAGCAACCGAAAACACGTCTGATCTGTAGGACAGTTCAAGACACACTGGAGAACTGAAGTGTTGTTTGAAAGCAAACCAAGACAACATCGATAATGGGAAAACGCCACCGACGTTGTTCTATGATTCCAAAGTTCAAACCCTGTGGTGAAAATCGAGCCATTGGCATCCCTATACCGAGTAACAGTGAATAACAATGAACTCATGTCCTGGGCTCAAATTAATTTGTGCCCGCTGAAGATGTATGAAAAGAGGTGGTGATATGCTCAGAGGCGTCTCGTCCACCTGTTCAACCTGTTCATAGGACAGGTAGACAATCTCAGGAAAAAAGTGATTTTTTCACATTTGTAGAGTGGATGAAAAATCGTCGGAGTAATTTATTTGTAATTTCAATGTTATCCCAAACATCCTTATTCTATTTTCTACATAGTGGAAATGTATGCACCGTGAAGAATGTAACCTGATGGGCTACATTTCAGACTACGCCATACAACTCACACGCAACGCAACCCACACGGCCACACGCAATAATGACTACCGTTTGTTCAGACTTTTCACCTGAACTAACCGTCGTTCAACACTTCTCTGCACCTTCAAGTGCGGCAGGGTAGACGCAGTCATTCATGCTCACCACTACTAATGCGACGCCTCGCGTAAAAATGACATTTTTGGTTCAAACTTTCTGCTGAACAAAACCGATGTCAGCGAGAGAAAACATTCATTACACACCTCCTCTCTCTAGTGTCTGGTAATCTGTTTCGTTATGCCTTTCTGTTTCTTCTCTCGACGTCATTAAAATTTGAGAGAGAACACGTGGCCGCGAGAGTTCGCGGATCCATCTTCAGAGCTTTCGTTGTGCAAATGAAAAACGAGCAAATTCATTCATTATTTCTGTCAATGTGGTGGAATTCTTCCGTCGATGTATAGTTTCATTCAAACCTCTACACCCATTTTTTCATTCGAAAAACTTGAACCTCGCATAGTCCGCATAGTAAACGTTTGTCTTCTTACGCGCTGCTTTCTTTTTAGTTTAAAATTTCAACATCGTCAAAAGAAACGCTTCAGCATTGAACAAAGATAGGTTTTTTACTCATGCGAAAAGTTTAGAGGCAAATAGATCATAAACATAATTTCAATTATCGTTGGAAAAAACCTGAATGATACTGACATTGCATATCACAACGCCATCCGTCGAGCGAACTTTTCTAGTTCTTCGACGGATTCAGACTTATTTATGACTAAAACCGATCATTGAGAATCATGATGTGATAAATGTGGATAAAGATTTCCTCCATGAAATGATGCAGATATCATTATTCTACGATAAAATTAACGGAAAACTTGCGGTCATAATAGACCGTAGAAATTCTTTGCCATATAGATAGATGTAGAGAGATAAAAGTTTTCGAAACTGTTATCACGATACTGTTGTTTTAGTGTTGCAAATGTTGATTGAACAGGTAGCCCACTTGGTCACGCGTCGCCTCTGGATATGCTATCTCGCCTACACATATGTTGAGATGTTAGCCCTTGAAACATGGCGCGATGCCATAGGGGTGGTAAAAATCGATGGGCAAATTGGTCATTGTTGTTGTTCGCAGGGATCCCAAATGTGCAGATTTGTCTGCAAAATGCAGATTTTTGGAGTCCGTGTGCAGATTTTCACTGATTCGGAGATATTTTGAAGTAGAATACTTCTCTCAGGAAGTTCGGCTACATAGGGATGTGAAATGAAAATCTAAAACCGAAAAAAGTGAAAAATATGTCCAATTTCAAATGCTAATAAATCGGTTAGTATTCGATGGATTTCCTTCGTTCTTGCAGCAATAGATTGGAAAATCTTCTAAGATTCTTCCCAAAAGAAGATAATTGTTATTTTTATTATTCAAACTATCGTACTATTGAAAATAGTCAAGCCTTGTCAAAACAAAAAATTCGAACTCTGATTGGTCGTTATATGCTTGCTTCCCAAGCACGGTCGACAGAATCATATACCTTACAATTGAATATATGCTATTTGGCCTATATAAGAGCCTGTTTCAGCCGAAGCAGCTCATAATAGTTCTAGGCAGCGACAACAGCAGTCATCCCTTAGCAGCAGCAGTAGCAGTGCAGTGGGTACCAGCGATAGCGGATAGCGGCCACAGCTGTGGCGTAGCAATGGATGGCGCACTAGTTGCAGCGGATCTCAGCGTCGATAGCAGCTGGGCCAGCTGATGCAGGGGCAGCGGACACCAATGGCAGCGTATAGCGGCCACAACTGTGGCATGGCTACGAATAGCGTAGCAGTTGCAGCGGGTATATCTGACCATGAAGCATTTATGTAATATTTGAATGGAAATTGCAATTGCAGCAATCGGCCTTTTTCAAGGCTCCTGAATATTTTTGGAAGAGCGTAATGAATGGTTATCAATAACCTGCAACAGAGGTTTGATGCTGCTGCAAATGCACAGCAATGTGATGTTTATTACGATTTGTTGATACAGTGCTTAACAAGCGGTATATACGAAACAAATCCGATTTCAAAATGACTGACACGCAAGCAGCCGGGTTATCTTTCTTGTAAAAGTATTCTACTTCAATCTTGCGGTCGTGGCTTTGCACACAACCCTCCTGCGATTTTCATTTTTTTCATACGCAGATTTTTGTCATTGTTGCTTATATTTGCGCAGACTTTCTCACAATTTCTGGATTAGTTAAGGGGGCTATTGTTTTTGTGAAAGTCAGTTTCATCCTGTTTATTTATAAAATCAAGTTCTTATCTTTCATTTTAGACTCCTATTCATGCATCATGCATCAAAAACTAGGAATCAGTTCGTGTGCCCTGGGGCATAATGTGCAACCTTATTAGTGTACAGGACAATTGCAAATTTACGGTATTATTAGCTTAAACAAAAATTACTTCCACAAAAGAATGATTACCATTAATAAAGGTATGATTAAGTGGTTGTGGTGTGTTTATCAAGCTAATCACCTTCCCAGGATTCAAAAACCAAATCTCTTTGGGCTGTAAACAGCTACTACCAAGAAACCTTGATCTGCGTTTAAATGATGCACCACAGCTGCACAGCAGATGTCCCATGTCCCGATGTCTCGCTTTCCATATTACAAAAGCGACAGATATCATCCTGAATCCGGCCAATGTACTTCAAATGATATCTACTCGGACAGTGCCCCGTTACTAGGCCGACGTATGTACAAAGAGCTCTTTCGTTGAGCACTAGGAGCTTTTTCAATTGATTCTCATTTGGTGTTATAAATCTTTTAGATTGGGAAAACTTTTTGACATCCAACCAATCAGATATCACTTTTTGTTCCTCCCAGCATTTAAGCTCCATTTTCACTGCACAGTTTGATATACCGCAGAAGGTTCTGGGCCGATAAACTGTGAGTTAGATCCTTGTTTTGCAAGTTCGTCTGCCTTTCATTCCCACCAATGCCACAATGTCCTGGAACCCAATACAAATTTACTGAGTTCGTTGGACATAGCTGTCGCAAAGTGAGAATATACATGATGTAAAAAGACATGGTGTAACGATATGTCAAAAGCAGAATCGGCCATATTGGAAAAAAAAATTGCCAGCGAGTAGGTTTGTTTATAAACAACTAGGGCATAAAAATTATCGCATCTCATAATATATCATTTGGGTGCATTTAAATTATAAATATGGCAATGCTACATACCTTGCTACCAATATTCATTAATTTAAGAAAAAATTTCCAACTTAAAATACCTGAATTTGCGGTATTCAATTGCCTGGTTAGTGAGGATATATCAACAAACACGAAAAAGTTATTCGCTGTTGCATAGTGATGCCTTGTATCCAACCCTCCGAAGTGAAAAAACGCTTCCTCACCCCGCGCCTAGTTTTTGATCAAACCGTTACACCATGTTCTACTCATCATGAGGATACATTCCCAGACAATCTTGAATGTATATTTTTATAAGCATCTAGTGCTTTTAGCGCTGCTTGACTATCAGAGAAAATACAAATATTTGCATGTTTGTATTTTCTAGTCAGACACACATTCGCACATTCAAGGATTGCAAAAATCTCTGCTTGAAACACTGTTGGCCAGTGTCCCATTGCCACTTAAACATTAATTCCAGGGCCGAAGATTCCTGCACCAGTTTTTGTACCTATTTTTGAGCCACCTGTGAAAAATATCGTTGAACCGGGACGGACATCAGGAACTCCGACTTCCCAGTCTGTACGCGACGTTTCGCATACCTTGTAGGGAATATCATGATTGTCCTGAGGTTCCATCCAGTCTCCATTCATACTCATCACTGGCCCTCTTTTAAAAAAGTTCAGTATAGTCAGGTGACCCACAAGATCACCTGACAAGAGAGTTTTTGTTCTTTTGGGCCTCAAGGCACTTTCTTCTGCTTCTAGTTGCACGTATTCGTACATCGGCAGCAAATGAAGAATTGCATCAAGAGCTTTTGATGGGGTGCTTTTCATTGCTCCTGTTATAGCAATGCACGCAAGTCGTTGAACTTTATCTAGCATTGTTCTAGCTGTGGACTCTCTGGTTTTTGGCCACCACACTAACACAGCGTAGGTCAGTTTTGGACGTATAATAGATGTGCATATCCACATCACCATTTTCGGTTTCAAGCCCCACTTTCTTTCGTCGGTTTTGGAGCACAACCATAATGCCTTGTACAGTGCTGATAAAAGTCATTTTCCCCAGCAAAATTCTTCAAAAATTACAGCCAATTCTTTTCAATTTTCATTTCCAATGATCGCAGCACTCTTTCAGATACACTAGATTTTCGTCCTAGTAACGTGCTGTTATACTCAGATGAAAAAGATCGCGCGCATCGTTCACGGTTACGGAATAAAATTTGACGACAAATCCAACCAAATGATCTTCACTTCAAAGCGAAAAAGAAAAACAAACAGTCCACTCAACCGAAATGAACCTCACCGAAACACTTTTTCACTGACACTGACCGATGCCTAGACAATCTTCGTTAACTGATAAACTGATTTTGTTGTCTTGCTTTCATCGCATGAAATATAATGAGGTGTTTTGACAGTTCACTTCCATGCAAAAAGCGGGAAGGGAGAACTCTGAAAGGATTGTAAAAAAATAACGTTTATGGATGCTTTTTTTCACTTTCACTCAAGATTGTCAACAAATATCAACACTGGCCTTGTAACCGCCTTGTTGATTGCATAGTCAAGATGTGCTTTCCATTTGAAGCGTCCTCCTTGGTTTGGTACACTCGAATTACATAGACTTACTGGTGTTGAACCATTAGAAGCTATGTCAAATAAAATTATTAACAATTTTCGACAAAAATCGTTGCAATCCTCAATTGCTACGATAAGCTCTCTTTATAGCCAATAAGTTAGCAATTAAGTTCGTTGTAAGTTTACTTCCCCTTTTCTGACAAGTAGGTTTAAATCTCTACGAATGATAAGTCCTAATTGCGAAAGCAAACAAATCCTAACAATTAAAATTACAAATTTCTAACAGTGTTGAGAAGTCACCATTTGTGATTGGACACACATACTCATTATTTACTAATATTTATCATAAATACTTAAGCTACTAACAAAGCCCCCCTTAAAAAAAAAAAAAAAAAGATGTGCTTTCCAGTTTAGCGTTCACCACCAAAGACCACATAAGTGGCGAAGAACACCATCCTTACCGTGATAGTCGAACCTCCCAACTCAGAAGTGATTTCTCTTTTTGTAAGCAGAGTATGATTCTAGTCAACAATACTCGTGTGAAATCCTTTTTTCCTCATTGCACTAGACATTAAAGAATAGGACGCGTTATCAAAAGCACCTTCAATATCCAAGAAAGAGCACAGAGCAATTTCTTCAGCTGAAAATGACTTTTCAATAACCAGCGTATGAAGCGCTGTGATAGTGGATTTTCCAGTTTGATAGGCAAACTGGAACTTTGAAAGCGGTTTTGTTTGCATGTAAGATGTATGAATGAAATCATTCAGCACTTTTTCCATTGTCTTCAACAAAACCGAAGACTAATGAGTCTGAATGATTTAGGATGCATCCTATCACGCATCCCAGTTTTAGGTATGAAGATTACTCTTACTACCCTCCATTTTGATGGAATATGATTCTAACTTAAACTTGCCTTAAAAATCTCAATAAGAGAAGGAATTAGTATTGCCTCACCTTTTTGAAGCAATGCTGGAATTATTCCATCTACACTTGCAGATTTGAAAGGATCTCATAGCACTTTCCACCCTGGTTCTTTCCGACTATTTTTTCGAAGACTTTCAAGCATCTTGTTCCTTCACGGTATGTCCCTACTCAATGACGATTGTTTGGCGGGACAACTATTATTGTGCTTGGTGGTTAAGGCCCTTTTTAACATATTTGTCTTTCGAATTTTCATTTTATATGTTCGTATCATCACATTTCAGGTTGGTAAACGGCTGGGCATTGCGTACCAGCAGTACATCCGTACTAGTTGGCATAAAATAGACCCCAGTGTGGTCCATAGCATAATGCCCAGCAACTCCTATCCCTACCTCCACGTGGTACCGACTGGGATACGAGCAACCAAGGGAAGATCGGTGAACCGGTGGGAACTTGGTCGTATGCTGACAGGGAAGGGGGAGTTGTTCTCCTTGGAGAGCAGCTTGCCTGAGCGTCTGTTCCCCAGGTCAGGGGCGGCTCAAACAGCGACTGATCCGGAGCGGAGGGCTGAACTGTGAAATGCGGTGTCTCGCCAGCTACACCCAAGACGGCAGTCCCGTCGCGAGACTAGGCATCGCAGCCCTAGTAAGGCAGCATGCTGAAAATAAACATACTACGAACAATCTAGAGAATGATACGAATCGGAACAATCGGTATAGACCTAGGCAAACGAAAAAGGACAACGATTGGAAACTTGGTACTTGGAATGTTAGGACTCTGCTCGAACCGGCACGCGTGGGCATCTTGGCCAGAGAGCTACGGAAGGCAAAAGTGGAGGTAGCAGCCATACAAGAGGTGCGTTGGCCCAAAACCGGGGAACGTGAATTCCGGGCGGTCGATCCGACCGCGGGCACTTCTTTCAAGTATCACATCTACTACAGTGGCGGCGATAGAGCGGAACGGGGCGTCGGTTTCGTACTACTTGGAAACCAAAAGAAGCGTGTTATTAGGTGGAGGCCTATTAATGACCGTCTATGCGTAGTGGGTGGTTCGATGCTGAGTGCCTAGAGGTGACGGAGGAGAAGAATCGAGCCTACGCCAACACGTTAGTAGCAGCTAATCGTGTAACGCGTCAGATGCGGGAGAAATACCGGGAGGCAAGAGCTGCCGAAAAGAGGCTTCATCGCCGTAAGAAACGTGAGCACTACGATCGCGTCCTCGCGGAGGCGGAGAATTGCTTCACCAGGCACGACACGAGGAGCTTCTATAGAACGATCAACGGAATCAGGAACCGGACCGTGCCAGTACCTGCCATGTGCAATGACAGGGAGGGGAACCTGATTACCGATAAATCGCAGGTGGCCAGGCGTTGGAAGCAACATTTCGAAGTGGTGTTGAACGGCGAGGAAGGGAGGAGAGTCGTCGAGGGGAACAGGATAGAAATTGGGGAGGACGGACAAGCTGTGGACCCACCAACATTGGACGAGGTGGAGAATGCTTGCAAAGAGCTAAAAAACAACAAAGCCGCTGGGAAGGACGGCTTACCGGCCGAACTTTTCAAAGTTGGGAGCGAGCGGCTGTGTAGTGCAATTCACCAGATTATCCTAAGGGTATGGTCTGAGGAACAACTACCTACGGACTGGTTGGATGGACTCATATGCCCTATCTACAAGAAGGGACATAGACTCGAGTGTAGTTATTATCGAGGCATAACCCTCCTCAATTCCGCTTACAAAATTCTCTCCCGTATCCTGTTCCAGCGACTGAGGCCGTTGCAGGAAGCCTTTGTTGGCGAATACCAATGCGGTTTTCGAGTGGGGCGATCTACAACGGACCAGATGTTCACCTTGAGACAGATCCTCGACAAGTTTCGATAACACAACCTGCAGACACATCATCTGTTTATAGACTTTCGAGCGGCGTACGATACAGTGAAACGCAACGAGCTGTGGCAAATAATGCTAGAACATGGTTTCCCAACTAAACTGATTAAACTGATACGTGCGACGCTCGACGGTTTCACATCATGCGTCAGGACAGCGGGCGAATTTTCGGACGCGTTTGTGACGTTAGATGGTCTGAAGCAAGGGGACGGGCTCTCGAACTTGCTGTTCAACATAGCTTTGGAAGGTGCGATACGAAGAGCAGGTGTGCAGAGGAGCGGCACCATCATCACTAAGTCTCACATGCTTCTGGGCTTTGCGGACGACATTGATATAATTGGTGTTAACCGTAGAGCAGTTGAGGAGGCCTTTACGGTTCTCAAAAGGGAAGCTGCGAGAATTGGACTCACCATAAACACTGCCAAAACGAAGTACATGGTGGCGGGCAGGGAGCGTGGTAGTTCTACGGGTGTTGGTGCTGCGGTGGAGATGGATGGGGATACTTTCGAAGTGGTCGACGAATTTATTTATCTTGGTACTCTCGTGACATGTGACAACGAGGTGAGCCGCGAGGTGAAGAGGCGGATTGCGGCGGCGAATAGGGCTTATTACGGATTGCGTAGCCAGCTTAGGTCCCGTAGCCTACAGATCCGTACGAAATTTGCGCTCTATAGGACTCTGATCCTCCCGGTGGCGCTCTACGGACACGAATCGTGGACGTGGAAGGAGGCCGATCGACGAGCGCTTGGGGTCTTCGAGCGTAGAATCCTGCGATCAATACTCGGAGGCAAACTAGAGAACGGGGTGTGGCGCAGGCGCATGAATCACGAGCTGTACGAAATATACAAACACGCTGATATTGTCAAGCTGATGAAACACGGCAGGTTACAGTGGGCTGGCCATGTAGCACGGATGGCGGATGAGCGACCGGCAAAGATAATATTTAGTAGAGAACCGGATAGAGGCCGACGACTTCGAGGCAGACCGCGCACGCGCTGGATGTGTGCTCTCGACGAGGATGCCAGAGCAGCGGGTGTAAGGGGAGACTGGAGAGTAGCAGCCCAAGACCGAGTTTTGTGGAGACGTATTCTGGATTCGGCATAGGATCTTAATGATCTGTCGCCATAAAAGTAAAAGTAAAGTAAGTATCATCACATTTCAATTCATAAAATACTTAGCTTCTTTTACCAGTTTGATTTCGCTGAATATTCATTGTTTTCGACTTAAACATTTTCTTAAAAATTTGCTGACAGTAATTTCACTCTAAGTTTGCAAGAAAGAATAAAAAATATAACAACATTAATAGCATGTTGTCCTTATCACAGCTGGAAAAATCGATTAGAAATAATTCAATACAAACAAATAATGCAAGGAAATAACAAAGATGGTTTAATGGTGCCGACAATGAAACAGAAAAGGTTCAATTAATAATAAATTACTTATAAAACCGGATGACATGATATTTGCTTTCACACATTGCGGCAACGTGCTCATTTCAGTGAGGTGATGAAGGGTTCCAGCAAAAAGATCAGCTCCACTTGCCCTTCAACTTCCATCTTATCCTGTGCCATGGCTTCCTTGGCTGGGAGTGTGCCGGATCCAATAGCGAACATGATTTCGTCTTCCATGATTAAGGTTGCCTCAGCAGCAGCATCCGACTCGTATAACTTAACGTTTTTCAGATCCAAAATCCAATTCTTGACTACTTTACCGCCCTGAGTGATCTTAAACTTATACACGTGTTCCACTTGGCGGTTGCTCGGATCAACACTCTCCAATCTCTTGGTGATTTTGGCAAACACTGCGTCAGACTTCAGAGACATTCTGGAGGCGCTGGTTGATTGGATCTGAAATTATTGCAACGGCACACTGAATTTATTAGAACACAATTTTTTACTACACGTCATTGACCAGTACCTACAGATGCTAAAGCTAGACAACTTTGAACTGATGGCTGGCGTTGATTTACCGTTTCTTTTTAAAGCGTGTGTAATCTTCACCAGGGGTCAGCTTATCACTACGAACGCAGCTTAATTTGTTAGATTAATACACAATAAGGTCTGGCAGCTGCATTTGTAGCCGTGCCCTGTATGCTCGCATGTATATCGAGAGTTGCGTTGGCAACTTTATATGGTTTTTTTTTCTCGAACATAGTGCCATAAATATATATAAGTATATAACGATATGATTGCAGTTACCGCCATAAATTATTTAGCAGCTTCATTGAAGAACAATATTATTCGATAAATTAATCAATTTTTCAATTTCCATATCCAAAAAGATAACTATAAATCAATGATAAAATCATTATTTATTTTCAGTTATTAGAATCAAAGATTTTAGATAGGTTTTCAGTTATTTGTGAAAAACAAACGAACTTCGCTGTCGTACTTGAAAAGTTGTAAGGCTTCATTTTCATTCATAAAAAAGTGCTCATTTAAATTCATATTTTTTATGTTGAGCCAATCATTGAAAAACTGGTGACAAATAAGGCCCATGATTATATTGAACCAGTACAACTAGTTGACAAATCTATTTATGGTCTATTGTATTAAAATGAAAAACGAAACTCTGATGTTGGGAAGAACAAGTTAAAGTTAATTCAGTGACTGCCAGAGAACGTCACGGAAAAGAGTTACGCAAAATGATAAAATTATTATAACTTTGAAAATTTGTCAGTTGTTTGTTTTGGATAGAGGCATCCTTTCAGGCAGTGGTAATTTTTGTGTGTATAAGACGTATATAAAATTATGCGATATATGTTTTGTAGTTTATTTTCTTTCGTAAAACATGAGAATTGTAAATGACTTCATTCTAAAAATCGTCTCCCTTTACGATAACTGTTGATAGACGCTTCTGGAAACTTCCATTGCACGTTTTACCATGTTTCGATTCATAGATGTCATCACCTCTATGATCTTAGCTTTGAGTGATGACCTAAGTGTGGTGTGAGGTGTTTTATTGGTATCCCACTAGACCACACACAAAATAATCCAAAGGATTGTTATCGGGACTGCTAGGGGGCCACACTTCCTTCTCCCTTAACTCGGGAATGTTTTCAGCAAGTAAGCATTGTATTCTTGGAATTTCAGTGTGCTCCGTCTTGTTGAAAAATAAAATGACGGCTAGCCGTAACTTTCTTCACCCACGGGATAATAATATTCAGCAGAACCTTCAAGCACAGACAAACAGACGTGCCACTCGATGACGACTTCAGCGACCAGAAAAATAACGATTATTTTGAAATTTTGCTTAGTGGGCAGTAATGCCGCTAGGGTCGCTATAAGCAAGAGTTTACATTCATTATCAAAGACAAAAACCGTCAGTAATGCCGCTGGTGTTGATTCAAGCAAGCGTGCACACCCATTAGCAAAGACAAAAACCGTTTTACAAAAATAAGTTAGTAGGCTATAAGCTCACATGGTGGCGCATGAGTGTAACGTTTCGAATAAAGACGAAGACTTTTCAGGATTTTACTTCGAAGAGGCACGTCTATTTGTCTGTGCTTAAAGTATCGGTTGTTAGGGTTGATCCTTGATAAAAAAATACGTGAGTATATCCTCCTTGCTGGATACATGGGTCGGATATTTCATTGATATGACACCTGACTACTATCTGGTACAAGTCAGCTGTTATTTTTTTGATTAGCCTTTTGATTTTGATTGATGTTTCTTTCATCAGAGAAAAACATTACAGGATTAGTATGATGAGCATGCTTCAACCGACTCACATAACAGTAAATGAAGTAAAAACCTGATCAAAAGTAAAAAAAAAAAACAAAAGTTTATTAACCATGTTCTGCATAGTCTCATTTTGAAGTGTGATACCTACTTAATCTTTTGACAGCTAATGAGCATCCGGAAGTATTGTTAACATTTGTTACAGTTGGTTAAAATCGATAAAATTTTAGTTTTCTGTTGTTGCATTCGATGCTCCCGCACTGTTTTTCAAAACAATCAAGTGCAACGTAGTGATTTATCATCAAACCAACTATGGATATTGTCAAAGAAGGTTAGTTCAATCAATCTGTAAACTTGGAAGTCTTATAAACAGTCTCGATATTGCCAGGAAACATTTTAATAAACACAAAAATGCTGTGAATGAGATTTTTTGTCATATTATATGAAGTAAGTTAGGTATCAATGAGTTTCAATGTAAACAGTCAATTGCAAATGAAAGCCTGTATGTTTCCAGTCAAACTGGTGATATTGGGCCATCCGAACCAATTCAAACTCGTGAGTTACATCATTGTAAAAATCAATGAAAACCTGCAATTTTTCAGCTTTCAGCAGTGTTTTTTTCTTCATCTATAATTTATTTGACACGGCACAACCACAATTTAATGTTTAACGGCGCCAATTATATCTGGTAGCTTACTTTCTAAAGTATCTTACAAACTAAAAGCAAATTTTTCATCCTCGCTGCCGACTACGAGCTGAAACTAAATCTAACTTAAAGCTAGAATGTTTTGCATTAAAGGCTTTTCAGCCGTGTTGTTGCCTTAGTTTCAAGACATACATACATCAAAGTTTGCAGATTACGTTCTTGAAACTGCTCAGACGTTATCCTAATTTGCATGAAGTAAAATAAAATATAAGAAAAACGATCAAACTTTTTCATCCTAGGCAATGCTAATGTTGCGAGTGAAATGTTCATACACGAACAATGGTGATAATACTAGTGACTCTTTAGATTCTTCTGAGTGCTCAGATCGAATAATAAACAACACAGTGTTAACCCCGAACCTCAAAGCAAAGCCTTGGTGCTACATTCCGCTTCGGAACTCGACCTTCTGTTTATTATACACAGACTTCGCAGCAAACTGTTGAGTGTACAGGACAATTGCGGGGCCAGCGCTACGATCCTACTAACACTATTAGTCTCTCCCGTGCCGAGACTCGAACCTACGACAACTGGTTTGTTAGGTCAGCATCGTACCTCGAGATCAGCTGGGAGGGTCGGAGCCCCGAACCTCACTGATCTAAAAAAACAGTTATACTTATATTTCGATCTATGATACGTTTCCAGTCCAAAACTCCTTTAGAATAATTTCGATCCGGTTTGATGTTCTAAGTGCTCCACTGTGTGACTCATGGAGTTTTTAGTTTCCTCCAATCAACTTCTTCTTCTTCTTTCTACAATCTCCGCTATCAATGACAGCAGGATTGTTTTGAATGGCTAAGCAGTGTTGCTATATTGCCAGCGGTGTTTGTTTATAGTCACATCGATTTTACATTTCCAGTCACCTTGATTGGGACTTCCTTACTTTTGTTTAGCACCACTTGTTTACATCTGACATCTAACAGAGTAAACTGTTAGGTGCTGCCAGATTCATCTGAATCTTGTTCCGCAAGTGTGAGAAATTGCTATTTATAATTTACTACAAAAAATCGTCATGAACCCTGTGTAGGGGAACTGCTTCATTATTCATCTCATTGAGCCGATATTCACTAAGAGTGCACGGAATAAATACCAAATTTTCACGAAATCATTGAACAAATAAGCTAAATATACTTACGTACTCTTATGGAATCGTTTAGCATTGTATATTTATCTCTCTGTATGCCTTAAGGGCACTGGGTACTGAAATGCCACTGCGACATTCTTGCTGATTGTCTTTTGTGGCGGGCGGGGTGTATATTTAGTAAAATTAACTAGATTTATCCTGAATTTTATAAAACGAACCATTTTTTACAACGCTTCTATATCCATCTCAAAACTTGAATCACTGCTCAATTATTCATCTCACGATGCCCCCATATTCATCACACTGTTAATCATGAATGAATCACATGATTATGAATGAACGTAGCCGCAGCCCGTCGCAGTAGTTACCTAGATATCCGCTGCAGTTGTTTACGTGCGAAACAGGTAACCTAGGTAACCACTACAGTGCTGTAGATTTATGTCAATTATGTCGGAATAATTCAACATTTTCAGCATGATTTTTTCGTATTAACAGAAACTGATTTGGCATCTATTGATTTGCTTCAACGCAGTGAAAACAGATGAGAATTCCTACAGTTGAAATTAAGGAATTGTAAAAATTCATCTCACATATTTCTGCTGATGCAAGCTTGTGTTAGGAAATTTGAGGTGAACATTTCAAAGATTAAAATATTCTTAGTTTTTTTTTTATTCTAATTATTATTAATAAAATAAAGGCCCAATCGCAGAGAACATAACGGGGCCGGAATTTCTGTTGGAGTAGGGAAAAGCCTGCTTGAGTAGAATCAATAAATATTTCTGCTCAAACAGGCATAAAAACCCTCTCATCTTTTCATATATAACAATACAATTACAAATAAATAACAAATCACAGCACTTAAAACTAGAAAATCTTCAAAAATATGATTCTTGCAGCTTTAAGAGTCCAAAATAATGAATTCAGGAGCATTCACATTCTAGTTGAGCCCGTTGAGCACATAAAATCTGAAAAGAAAACAAAAATGTACTAAATAGGAACATCAATGAATTTAAGAAAGGAAAATAGAAGACGCGTATAAGGGAAATCTAAATTTGCTAAGACATCACGAACAGGGACATTAGGTTGCTTATTCCGAGCTTTAAGAGAATTTTCTAAATTCGATCTAGCTTCACGATATAACGGACATGACCAAACAACATGTTCAATATCGTGGTAACCCTCGCCACAGGTGCAAAGGTGATCCTCTGTGAGTCCTATACGACGAAGGTGAGCATTGAACCAGTAATGATTGGACATAAGCTGAGACATCACACAAATGAAATCACGACCTACGTCCAATTTCTGGAACCAAGGTCTTAAAGAAACTTTAGGAATAATGGAATGACACCATCTTCCTAGTTCCCCATTGTCCCAAGAATTTTGCCAGTTCATGAGCGACCCTCGACGTATAGAACCAAAAAATTCATTAAATTGAATAGGTCTTTCATATATGTCACCATGTACCGTGCCGAACTTAGCTAATGAATCTGCCATCTCATTGCCCTCAATTAAAGAGTGAGAAGGGATCCATACTAATGTAACTTGTGATGCAATTTCGGATAAAGTACTCAAATGGTCGCGTATTCTATTTAAAAAATACGAAGAGTTCTTTAAACTTTTTATCGATCGGAGAGCTTCAACAGCACTGAGGCTGTCCGTGAAGATGAAGTAATTGTCCATAGGTAAATTTTCAACAATACTCAATGTGTATTGAATAGCAGCCAGTTCTGCGACGTAAACAGAAGCAGGGCTTTCGAGTTTGAAAGCGACGGATAAATTATTGTTATAAACACCGAAACCGGTAGATCCATTAAGAAAAGATCCATCAGTATAAAATGAATTATTACAGTTTATATTTTGATATTTTTCACGAAATAGATTTGGAATCTGTTGTATACGTAGTTGATCTGGGATACTACGAATTTCATTCAACATGGATGTATCAAAAAATAAGTTAGAATCAAAAGTATCTAATGAGTAAATATTATTTGAAGAATGTGATGCAGGGTTAAAATTTCGAGACTTGTAATTGAAATATACAGTCATGAAACGAGTTTGAGATTGAAGTTCCACAAGTCTTTCAAAGTTATTTATTATCATTGGGTTTAAAATTTCACTTTTCACAAGAATGCGAGAAGCGATAATTAAGAAACGTTCTTTTAAGGGGAGAACGCCCGCTAATACTTCTAAACTCATTGTATGAGTTGAGTGCATAAAACCTAAAGCAATGCGCAAACAGCGATACTGTATTCGTTCCAGTTTTATTATATGAGTTTTTGCGGCAGAACAAAAACAAAAACATCCGTATTCCAGTACTGATAGAATTGTAGTTTGATAAAGTTTAATAAGGTCCCCTGGGTGCGCTCCCCACCATGAACCAGTTATTGTGCGCAAAAAGTTAACTCTTTGTTGACATTTTTGAATTAAATATCGAATATGACTTTTCCAAGTGCATTTTGAGTCAAACCAAACACCAAGATATTTGTGAACTAAAACTTGAGCTATGGGTTCTCCCACTAACATAAGTTGGAGCTGAGCTGGTTCATGTTTTCTAGAAAAAACCACGAATTCAGTTTTTTCAACTGAAAATTCTATACCTAATTGTATCGCCCAATTGGTTAAGTTGTTCAAGGTATCTTGTAAAGGTCTTTGTAAATCGGATGCCCTGGGACCTGTGGCAGAAATCACACTATCATCAGCAAATTGTCTAATAGTACATGAATTTGCCAAACAGGCATCAATATCATTAACATAAAAATTGTAAAGTAGTGGACTTAAACATGAAACCTGTGGAAGACCCATGTAACTTAATCTAAACGCTGACAAACTACCATGAGAAAAGTGCATATGTTTTTCTGATAATAGATTGTATAAAAAATTATTGAATTTGGGAGGAAGTCCTTTTTGATGAAGTTTATCAGAAAGGACATTTATAGAAACAGAATCGAAGGCTCCTTTAATGTCTAGGAATACAGAAGCCATTTGTTCTTTTGAGCAAATGCAAGCTGGATTTCTGTTGAAAGTAATGCAAGACAGTCATTTGTTCCTTTAGTTCTACGAAAGCCAAACTGGGTATGTGATAATAAATTATTACTTTCGACCCAATGGTGTAAACGGTATAAAATCATTTTTTCAAATAATTTACGAATACAGGAAAGCATCGCAATCGGACGATATGAATCATGATTAGAAGCAGGTTTTCCAGGTTTTTGGATAGCAATTACCTTGTCTCCAGTCATGTGGAATGATGTTTAATTCAAAAAAAAAAGTTGTATAAATCTAACAACAGTTTTTTAGCATTGTCAGGTAAATTTTTCAGTAAATGAAATTTAATTTTATCTAGACCAGGGGCATTATTATTGCAAGTAAGAAGGGCAGTAGATAGTTCGGTAATTGAAAATGGTAGTTCCATTACTGATTGTTCAGAAAAAACATCACGAGTAATTTTTTGAGCAGAAACAGTGTCTGGACAAACTTTTTTTGCGAAATTTAATATCCATTGATTTGAATATTCTTCATTTTCATTAGCCACAACTCGATTTCTCATTCTCCTAGCAGTGTTCCAAAGAGTACTCATGGATGTTTCTCTAGAAAGCTCATTAACAAAACGTCGCCAATAACTACGTTTTTTGGCTTTGATCAAGTTTTTGAACATGGATTCTAGCTTTGTATATCGTACAAAGTCTTCGATTTTTCCTTTTTTCCGAAAAACCTTATACACCCTAGATTTTTTAATGTAAATTTTTGAGCACTCTTTGTCCCACCAAGGAGTAGGAGGTCGTCTTTTAGTTGAAACGCCAAGATATTGTTTCTTTTGGGCTAGTATTGCGGAATTCAAAATCAAACCCGCAAATGAATCATATTTTTCAAGTAGCGGAAGGTGTTGTACTGCCTCTAGAGCTTCTGTAGTTTTTGTTTTATAAATTTCCCAATTAATATTTAATGTAAGGTCATACGGAATGTCAACTGATGGAGTAATTTTTGGCCCTTTGTTAATTGAAATTGAAATTGGTAAATGATCACTACCATGAGGATCGCAAACAACCTTCCAGGTGCAATCTAATCGCAATGACGTTGAACATAATGATAAATCTAATGCGCTTGGACGAGTCGGTGGTTTCGGAACACGTGTCATGTCTCCATTGTTTAAAACAGTCATATTGAAATTGTCACAAAGATTATATATCAAGGTGGAGCGATTATCGTTGTAAGATGAACCCCAAGCTACACCATGTGAGTTAAAATCTCCCAATATTAAACGCGTTGAGGGTAGAAGTTCAAAAATGTCAGAGAGCATTCGTTGTCTGATTAGTGCTTTAGGAGGGATATATACAGAAGCAATGCAGAGATCTTTGTCATGTATTTTAATTTGACAAGCTACAGACTCGATGCCTTGAATTGAAGGTAAGTTAATTTTATAAAAAGAATAACATTTTTTTATCCCTAAAAGTACACCTCCATAAGGAGCATCTCGGTCTAATCGTATGATATTGTGATTATTGAAAGTGAGATTGATATCTGAAGTGAGCCATGTTTCACAAATAGAAAACACATCACATTTCAAATTATTAATCATAGCTTTAAACAAATCTAGTTTTGGTATGATACTCCTGCAATTCCATTGTAAAACATGTATAAAATCATTAGTTTCGGACGATAAGTTAGTCATCGAAGGATATTAATGTTGAAATGAGGGGCCATTGAAAGGTAAGCTGCTTTAAAAATGTTTTGAAAACAGGGAGTAGTGAAAGAATAATTTTTTTAAGAGGGTCCGGTATGTTTAATGATTCAAGGATCCAATTTATTACAGTAGAAAATTTCAGAATTCCTGATTTTGTTTGATTAACTGAAGGTGTGAATGAGTTATTACAGTTTTTGGGTGATAGTGGTGGGAATTCTTGTGTTGAATTTAGGTTTAAAATTTTAGGAGGAGTTTGATTCAAATTTTCAACATCATGATTGGATTTGGGAATATTAACTTTTTTATTAAGTGTTATTTTAGGACCTTTGTTGGGAAGTTTCGGAGGAGAAAGATTTTTTCTTTTTCTAGACCCACCAGGATTAGAAAAAGGAGGACCAGCAAGAGGAATGTCACAGTCTGTCTCATCAGAGGACAATAAATCATAAATATTTGAAGAAATGAGAGTACTTGCTTCGGATTTTTTGAGAAGATAAGAATAATTACGTTTAGAGTGGTCTTTAAGAGACCGTTTCATTTTATTTTTATGATGAATGTATAATGAACATTTCGTTAGTTCATGTTGATTTTCACCACAATAATAACAATTATTATTCTCTTGATTGCAAGATTCATCAAGATGATTCCCCCCACATTTGCCGCATCGGCTTTTATTGCAACAGTAGGCAGAAGTATGGCCTAGCTGTTTGCAATTGATGCAGTTCATGACTCGTGGAATATATAGGCGAATAGGCACGAGGACATTGTGAATGGAGATGTGAGATGGTAAAGCAGATCCGGCAAAAGTGACACGGAATGAATCTGAAGGGGAATATATTTTCTTTCCTTCTACAAAGGATACGGATCTCAATTGTTGACAATCGAGAATTTTAACCGATGGAATTGAAGAGTTTTTGAAATACCCAAGTCCGTCTTTTAAAAGACATTCACTGGATAAGCTGGAATCGGTTACAACACCGTCAATTTCTACATCTCGTGCGGGAACATAAACATGATATTCCCTGGTAAAAAATTCTGATGTAGCAATTTTATTAGCTTGAATAAGGTCCGTAGCCACAACTCTCAACTTGTTGGGCCTGACCTTAGAAATTTCAGTGATGGACTTGAAATGAGACTCTAAGTCCTTGGATATCTGAATAATGTTTAAGGGCTTTGATTTAGGCCCTATTTTAGGTCGGAAATAAATAATGAATGAACCAGTCGATCCGTCTGGATAAAGTTTAACGCGCGGGGGAATTGAGGCAACAGAGAATAGAGGGTCAAGAGGTTTTGGAGTGGCGGGAACAGGAGCGTTCAAATTTTTCTCATCCACTTCCATTGTGTGTAACGCACACTATGGCAGGGCAACAAAATATGGAAATAGATTATAAATAAATGAATTAAGTCTAATACTTAGCTGTTATAAAGTTACAGAATTCTTGATTTCTATATAGCTTGATGAACTTGAGTTGTTCCTAATCTCTTGTAATCATCAAACCCCTGGAGAACTTTGAACAGAGAAACTGAAGAGCTGTGAATCTTGAATTGTTCAGGTTCACTTGAAATATTCAAACTCCTCAAAAACTCTGGTCACGGTATCCTGCAGAACTGCAAATCCTGTTATTTCCGATATTGAATAATACTTTAGATCTGAAATTATAAGAAAATTTAATGACGGTAGCAGCTGTAACTAAATGCGACACTTCCCAAGCGAAGGTTGCTGAGCTTATGAAAATATTCTTAGTGTAGTGAGTGATTTTGTTTAGTGATTGAAATAAAAAGTGGTCCTCTAGTGATGAAAAAAACTTTGGTTGGCTGCTGAACAAATCCCGTTGTAGCCGTATAGAACGATGCGCGGATTTTGTTTTCTGAGGTAGGTGATTGAATTAAACGAGTTTTCGAGTGCAGATGTCCGACTTTAATATCAAATTTAGTGCTCTTAAGTGAGTTTTTGAGGATTATACTATGAGGAATCTAAAGTGAACTAAGACGAATCCATTCCATGGATTAGCAGATTGGTTTAAGAAAAAAATATGCGTTTTTTCCTGTTGTATTCTCAATTCTCAATTGTATTTACATGTTGAATGAGATGAATATACGGGCTGATATGAATAATGGAGCAGTTCCCCTATTTGAAATATATTTAGAACATTTGTTTCCCGGCTTGTCTTATGGCTCAAGAAAGACTATGTCAGCGTCCATGGGCGCCGCCTTCATAAGGCGGCCAATAAGGGTGGGCAAAAGAGTTTCGAAATAGTCTGATTTATCTGAATCTAGAGATGTATTGCTTAAAAAGTTTTGCGTGCGATACGTCTTGACGTTAAGTGACTAGAATGAAAGTTTGGAAAGTAACTATAATATATCAAAGTTTTGCAAAATGGCGTGAGGGTAGTGAAGTTTAAAAATAACAAATAAAACTATCAGGAAAACCGAAAAAAGAGACGCCAACTTTCTAGAATTATTGAGGGGGCAAAACGATACGTTTTCCCTCGGAAAGTTGGCGCCTATGTCAGCGTCAGTAGGGTATCGTAAAGCTAGTCCCGCGCCTGTACTGTACACTAACCGTTAGCAGTTGTCCGTGAAGTCTGTGTAATATAAAGGAGGTCGAATTGTTTCAAAATATCGACAAAACTGAATTTGTTGGTAGAGTTCGATTCGATAAACACCGACTTGTTAGGGTCATTGTGAAATCATGTATAATAAATCCATATATATATATAAGAACCAGAATAGTACAGCGGTACATCATTGTCCAGAACAAAATAATTAACATTTACATGCGTATGGTATTACTAACCTGTTTATGTTTAGTAATAGATATATTGTACTCGTCTTATCTCTTATCGAAATAACATATACCGTATCATCAACAAACGGTCAAATCCGACGCCACGAGTTGAAAACAAAAGAAAATAAGACCAATGTATTTATCAATGCGCGCTGTTACATCACAGCCGTTTCATAACCCTGCGCGCATTATTGTTTATCTAAGAGTTGAATTTGGAAAAATAACCAAGAAGACAAATTTCAATAGCAAGTTGCGCATTAAAGATGTCACCATCATATTGAAAATCACACGTTGTCATATTTGAAATTCCCAAAAAATAAACTTCGGTATTGAAGTGCTAAAATTTCGAAGTGATAAGAGAGACTTCGCTAATCAATTTATATCTTGCGAGCTACCGTTAACTGTTCATAAAACCGCAGATAATTATGTCAACCTTAACTGAATGTTGAAGAATCGGGCGATCACTCACACAAACCTAGTTTATTTTTTTCTACATCCACTTTAAGAAAATTTTCAAAATTTACAATTTCAAAGAAAAGAAACACAGGTCTGTGAAGCAACCTCAATTGCACCAGCAAAAATATCCTCAAAAAAAAAAATGTTTTGATGGTTCAAAATTTTGTACAATGAATTTCAACAGTCTCCAATACAGCCATGAATAGGCTTGGTTACCATGTCTGCCTATCCAATTGAAGCACACGTTATGTAATCTGTTCGTATTATCGTATCGATGTGCCGATCGTTTGAGTTCACACGTTTTGAGTTCACGATAGTAAGCACTCGAGTCGCAACGTTCGCCACACGAGTATCCCTGCGCTATACTAAGCGTTTGTTCAGAGCCGGATTTATGGGGGGGCCCAGGGGGCCCAGGCCCCGGGCCCCCACATTTTTGGGGCCCCCACAAATCGAGAAAAAGATTTTTCTCTCTTAAAAAAATGAGATTCAATCAAAAGTTCGATTTACAGTACGAAAATTTGAACAGACCATTTCAATCTGACACTTTTCTTCAGTGTTATTTTTTCGCGAGCGCCACTATCACAACTGCATCCATAAGAGTTCACCTTGGATTCTCTTGGAATGACACACATTAACACACTATTTGAATCAATCCAGCGCGCATGGGAGGTAGAAAGAAAATAAGCCACAAGTTTTTTCAATACATTGCATTTGCTAACTTGTCCGAATCAGGGATACCAGATGTGCTTTGCAAAATGCAGATTATCTGAGCTCGTGTGCAGATTTTATGATGTGTGTAGTTTTTCCTAGTTTCTGGAGATTATTTCCAAAGTCGTCTTATATTTGCGCAGTCCTCCTCAAATTGTATGCAAATTTTTGCCTGTGGATCGCAATTTTTTCAAATTTGCGGTGGGTTTTTTTTTCAGGTATCAAGAAAAAAAAATTCGAAGATGAAACTTATTAAAAATAGGTTGCGTACGACTGTGAAGAATGCAAGGCAGTCAAACTTAGCATTATTAAGTTTCGAGTACGAGTATACTGAAGGAGTTGAATGTTGATTATTTTATCAATAAGTTTTCTGCAAAAAAACTCGTAAGAAAAAATTCTAACAAATGTTTGGTAACTTTTCAATAGCAAATAAATGTTTTTAACTCGTACGATAAAAAAAGGTTTTGTTTTATTTTGAGGGCCCCCACTATAACTGGGCCCCGGGCCCCCACAATCGTAAATCCGGCCCTGCGTTTGTTGTTTCATGAGTACATCGAACCCTGCAGAATGTTTCCCAAATATGCAGTCAAACGTCCAATAGATTGGAATACACCACTCTACGTGATAAATATTCTTGAAAATTATTTATGATTAAGATCATTAGTGAAACAAATCAAATCGTGGTTAACCTATCCGTAGATAATAGGTTACAACCGTGAGTACATAATCGACACCCATAATAGCTAAATATAGAAGCTCAGAGCTCTTTCCGTTGGTAACGTATTATGCATCGCAAATGCAGGATTAAATATTAGAGATATCGTCAAATTGGTACAAAAGTCAGTTTTAATCTCTTCGGAAAGCTTTACCATATCTGTTTTTGTTGCTAATATGATTCAGAAACTGATTACCCAACCTAACTTTGTGGTAAAGCACTTGAATAGGAATAAAAAATTTTGTTTCTATTTTATTTTTATTCATTTTGTAGAGTAAAAACTGTATAAAATAAACTTAATCTGTATAAAATAAACTTAAACTGTATAAAAAAACTTATATAATTATAATAACATTTTTGGGATTAATCAAATTAAGCATGAAAACTTAAGAAATTAAGAATTATAAGTTAAGGAGAACAGATTATTTTATCTAACGGCAAGTTTCTTTTGTCATCACATAGAATTATTTGTTTTTCTTTACTTGTTCTTGGACAGTTTTAAGTACGAACATTCAAATTAGATTTTTTAAAAGATTAAATAAAACCATTTTTATTAAACATTTAAGTAAAAAAAAACAGTTCTTAAATAGAAATACGAAGAAAAACATTCCCATTGAAGCACATTAGGCTGGAAACCGAAGTCAGAAAATAGCTAGTTACAATACGTTCACGCGTTCACATTTTGAACTAATTTCGACCGTCGGGTGACATATTGTTTCATACTTTAATTAAGGTTTTAAAAACCTAATGGTGGGATCGAATCGAATTTGGAATTCACTCGTCAAGTCTCGCAGTTGGCCTTGAGGTACGATGCTGGTATAACAAACCAATCGTCGCATGTTCGAATCTCGGCTGGGAGAGATCGTTATAGTCAATAGCATCGTAGCGCTAGTCCGCAATTGTCCTGTACATTTGACGGTTGGCTATGAAGTATGAGTCGAATAAACAGAAGGTCGAAATCCGTAACGGAATGTAGCACCAAGGCTTTGTCTTGTTTCCGTGATTCAAAATAAGAAATCTGATTTTCAGTTTAGGAGGAAGTTAGCTCTATAAATACTTGCGCGATTGTGCGGCCGCAATACTTTCTTTGATTCACGTATTCCTTCTTAGGGCTACCAAGTGAAGTTCAGAAGCGCTAGTTCCTAGTAGTAAATGAGCGCTACTTCATGAACCGATTCAGTTTGGTTTTTCTGACTTTCCACAGTTGAATGTTTTTGGTAGAGACATCGTTTTATGGTATCTGTTCTTCAAGATCATGACTAATTTTTCAAAAGGAGATATTTAAAAATGGCAACAATAACTGATAAAAAATAAATAACTGAAGTAATCCGCAATAAAGCTAGTAGTACTTTTTAATAACACAATAGAAAAAATATTTAATGCAAAAGGAACAAATGCTCCGCTATCATTAAAAACTTGTACATGCATAAGTTCGAGCCTCGATCACAGACAAACAGACGTACCTCTTCGAAACAAAAATCCTGAAAAATCCTCGTCCTTATTCGAAATTTTACACTCATGCGCCCCTTAGCTTACTGCCTACTAACTCATTTCCACAAAACGGTTTTTGTCTTTGCAAATGTACACGCTTGCTTAAATCCACAAAAGCGGCATCACTGATGGTTTTTGTCTTTGATAACGAAAAGGCATGCTTGCTTAAAGCGACACTAGCGGCATTATTGCCCACTAAGCAAAATTTCAAAATTATCGGTATTTTTCTGGTCGATGAACTCGTCATCGAGTGGCACGTCTGTTTGTCTGTGCCTCAATCAACCAATGTTTTCTTTCGATTCGCACATTTTTTATATAACTTCGCACAACAGTTTTGTGAAATAAATAATGCAACAGTTGTAAAATACAACGACAATTCAATATATTGACAAAGATTGAAATTGGAATATATCATATAGGTACCGGAGATCGTGATGTTTCGGTGAACTTCGGTTCGGCAAACGATCAGTTTTGGGCGCTCAAAAAAAAACGCTGTTGTGCTAACTACGAACATTACACGCAGAAAAAAAATTCAATCAAATCAAATAAATTTTGGTTTTTTTTTAATAAAAAGTTTGGATTGTTCTCTGACCAGCAAAATGGGCAGTTTATTTCAAGAAAAGCAATAAAATCGTTTGCTTGAAACAAATGAACAGATTTTATTCAAACAATAAGACATTTTATTGAATCAAATAATGGCTTTTATTAAATTAAACAGCGACGTGTGTTTAATCAAACCGACGCCAGATTAATCGCCAGACAGAAAGTTTGATTTGTGTTGTTACTGACCGAACTAGAAAATTAACCACGAAACCAACAAAAAGCAGCATCATCCTTTATTGTTTCCCATTTTCGTGCCCCCTGATCGTTTTAATCATTAACGTTTGTTGTCTTTTTAACTGGGAATCGCCCCAGTTAGCGAGCGCGCAGTTAAAATAAGCCCAGGTAAAGCTACCCAGTTAGCGAACAGTTACTGTATATAAATAAATAATACATCGCATTTGCATATGGATCTTCGCAAAAAAAAAAAATTCTCCTCAATTTTCCAAATCTTTATTTTTTATTTATTTTCTGAGCATTTTTGGACTTACTTGATGTCAAATATTGTATCGAACATTCAACAACCGAGATAACTTACACTCTTCGGCTGTGATTCGCAGTATTTCTCTAAAAAAAAAAAAAACAGCATACACAATGGTGGTGCTAGGAACCAGGAAACAGGATTTTTGCAGCTCTAAAAAATGAAAATGTGGCTTCACTGCGTCAGATCCATTTGGGAAATCAGGACTTTCTGCTGATGCTTTGAAGCAACCTGTTTCAGAAGAATTTTCTTTGCTATTATTGTTTTTGTCTAATTAGTTTTACTTCGATTATTAATCAAAAGGTTTTGGAAAAAAGGTGAACTAAATCATTTTTCCAGTCAATTTTTTATTTTTAAATATTTTCCATGTGACGTCACAAAACGTTATACCCCCCTCCCCCCTACGTCACAAATCGTCATAATTTTCTTAACCCACTCTCCCCCTATATGCGTGACGTACTTCATGACCGCCTAATGCAATTTTAAAGCATTCTTAATTCATTTTTAAGCAATAGAACAAGAAAAACCTGAATTATTCCACCTAGTGGTGCAGAAACCTTTGTTATACCAACTATTACTTTATACAGAATAGGCCAGTCAAGTACTAATCGTATACCAACGTATTTCCAATTTCAATAATGAATGAAATGAATTTAAAAGATAGTTTTCAGAGAGTTAACCAAAGACGATCATTAAGCCTAACGTGGTTTTCGCAAATATTATGGATGTTATCACTGGAGTATATGAGTTTTATCTTTTAGATCACAAACCAATTTTTAAATGCTGGCTAGAAGATTTTTTTTAAATAATCGAACGTAGGGAAACAGTAATAGATAACAATGATGCTGATTTTACACTAATATGTGTGTTAATTCAAATATGTGTGTTAATTCAAAGAAGTTCTAATTATTTAATTCTCCATAATCCAGGATTGAATACCACATTCGCTTAATTTTCAAAAATCGCAGGACCTAGATTTATGAATCAGCATCAAGTATTTTTTACGAATTGGAGAAAACTTCTGCCAACCTGCTCTCGAAAAATTATAGTTCAGAATTATACAGAAAAAAAATATAAGAAATACCCAGCCTCTAACGGAGCCTGTGGAGCACCAGGGCACCCTTCACAGTAATTAGCCCTTACTGCATCACGCGGGTCACTGATGCAGCGGACTCTTCTTTACCCAGCGACTCGTGGGAATTTTATGGATCACTTCAATTCAGAAAATTCGGCCACCGGCAGCCTTTCTTTGCCGGTACCTATGGACTTATCGGAGCGCAGTCCTATAAAAACAAACGCACCGGGCGGAACGGAGGAGATGGAGCATGAGGACGACTTCAACCTCGACAGCGAATCGCTGGACGGAGGACCCTCTGTTTCATCCCTAATCCTTCGTTCTCCACAAGGGAATGACGAAAGTCAAATGGACTTACTTCCCGGTCCAGAGACAAGGCCCGATGACGAAGGGAAATCCGAATCATCGGCACCCCTTGTCCATCGACTTTCTAACGCACAAAGGCGGCGACTGAGCAAAAATCTTCGCTCCGGTCTCCCGTACGAAGAAGCCAGGAAGCTGGCCCTCCTTCCGACAGAGCAGCTTGCTCAATCGAACCAAGTCGCTGTCAAGCGACAGCGGTCGGACGACTTGGTGTCCCCAAACACCAGTACTAAGTGTCCACAGCCTAAAAAACTGCGGAACGGCACTGGTTTGGGGTAATCGGGTTCGAAGCCGCCTCCGATGGCCACATATAGGGACATGGTGGGAGCTATGAGCCTGGCGGTTACGTCTGCTACCCACCCCAGCTCCCTACTCACAACGGACCAGCTTCAGGCTGTCCGGACCTCCATCCTCGATCACATTGCGGACCAGGAAAATCCAACCACCAAGCCCAAGTTTAACGGTTGCCATCTAAAAAATGGCTTCCTACAACTTGCCTGTGCCGACAACGACACAGTACAGTGGTTGGAAAGGGAGGTACCTTCTCTCGTACCGTGGGAGGGAGCACAGCTTCGTGTTAACCACATGAAGGATCTGCCGAAGGCCAGACGGTATGTCGGTTACTTCGCGGACAGTGCGAACTCTCCGGACGAGAAGATTCTTCGTTCACTCCAGAATCAGAACGACCATCCTTCTACCAAAATGTGGCGAGTCTGTAACCGCAAATTGGTAAAGACCTCGGTCGAACTAGTTCTGGATATTGACGAAGAATCGGCCAAACTCGTTGAGAGTAGAAATAATGAACTGCACTACGGTTTCGGCAAAGCACGCATCCGAAAGGTAAGCGGAAGGCCGAACGTCACAGGCAGGAAAGACTCCGTCGCAATGTTAGGGAAGGTACGTGCGGGTAACTCCTCTGGGAGTATTTTGCCACCACCCAGGCAAAGCGATCCTGCGAATGGGCTAAAGGGTTCGCGTGGGAAACTCCTCTGGGAGTGCCCCACAACCACCCAAACGCAATCCTGCGGTTGGGAAGGTACGCGCAGGATGCTCTCCCGAGAGTGCCCTGTCACCACCCAAACAGCGCAACCCCGCGGCTGCTCGGACGGTTCCGCCGAAGACTCGCAAGAGTGTGAAGCATCAACCACCGAACAGTCGCACCCCCGGAATCAAAACCCGCCACAGTGTGCGCTACGACCTTCTGTTGCCAATCGACTGCTGCAACCGAAGCCGAACAGTAAGGAAGAGCAACTTCCATCAACCAGCCAAACCGCTGTTGGCAGCCGTCAGCCAATACCCGGATCATCTTCCGATCCGGACAAAGACGGCAACTTCACTGCAAAATAAGTAGCCTTCTCTGCGTGCAAGCGAATCTCCATCACGCAAAAGGCGCCTCGGGTGTTTTTTGCAGGAGATTCGCCAAAGAGCAGCTAGCGGCTGCATTCATCAAGGAGCCGTGGATCAACGAATCCAAAGTTCTCGGACTTAACGCTCCTAAAGGTAGGTTAATCTACTGTGATACGCAGTCCAAACCGATACGCAAACCAAGGACTGCAATTCTGCTAAATAGAGAACTAAATTTTTTACCTATTACAGAATTCATTCAACGCGACGTCGTTGCCGTCACGGTTGAAGTACCGACAACCAGAGGAAAGCAGGAGATGGTTCTCGCGTCGGCCTACTTCCCGGGCGACCAAGGTGATATACCGCCACCCGAAGTTGCTGCGCTCGTGCGGTACTGCAAGGCCATCAACAAGCCGTTCCTGATCGGCTGCGATGCCAACGCCCACCACACGATCTGGGGCAGCTCGGATATCAACACTAGGGGTGAGTACCTACTTGAATACCTTACTTCTAACGATGTCAATGTATGTAATGTCGGGAATAACCCTACGTTTATAAACGCTATCAGACAGGAGGTCCTTGATCTCACTCTGTGTAGCGCCTCTATTTCTGAAAGGATTAAAAATTGGCATGTCTCCGATGAACCTAGTTTGTTGAACCACAGACACATCGTTTTTAATATAGAGGTTAACCCTCTGAAAAGAGAGCTGTTCATAAATCCTAAGAATACAGATTGGGAATCCTTTTAGGAACACCTGATCAATTCACGAACTTTCAGTTACAGCAACATTCGAAATTCAGTTGACCTGAATTCGGCAGCAAATGATCTACAAAATAGAATCATTGATGCTTTCGACGCTAACTGTTCACTGACACAGCGGTCAGTATGCCGTGACGTACCCTGGTGGAATGATCAACTTAGTGACCTTCGTCGGGAAACTAGGCGGTTGTTCAACAGGGAAAAAGTCACGTCTAACTGGGACGACTACAGGGCGTCCCTCACTAAGTACAACGTCGAGCTACGCAAGGCTAAACGGAAATCCAGAGTTAGTTTCTGTGAAAGAATCCAAACTCTGCCGGAAGCTACGAGGCTCCAAAAGGCGATGTCCAAAGACCATACTAACGGTTTAGGACAAGTGAGGAAAGAGGATGGATGCCTCACTGTCACTACCAAGGAAACGCTGAAGGTTCTTATGAACACCCACTTTCCTGGATCGACAGAGACCGAAGAACTGTATAGTGATGGGTCGCGGCAAGACAATTCGAGACATATGGCGTCTCGGGAGTCCATCCTGCTGGCCCGTCGACTGTTCACGGAAGCTTCAATAGGTTGGGCTCTAAGCTCATTCGACCCTATGAAGTCTCCAGCTCCAGACGGCATACTACCCATCTTTCTACAAAAATCGGCCGCAGTTATCATGTCCGAACTCATCAACCTCTTCAGAGCCAGCTTTCTCCTGGGCCATATTCCGGATAACTGGCTGAAGGTGAAGGTAGTGTTTATCCCCAAAGTTGGAAGGAAGGACAAAACCCTACCTAAAACTTTCAGACCCATAAGTCTGACTTCATCACTTCTCAAGTTGATGGAGAAAATAATGGATAAATATATCCGTGATGAGTTTCTTAAAGACTCCCCGCTGAATAGGAACCAACTTGCCTATCAAAGCGGCAAGTCAACAGAAACTGCTCTTCACAGCTTAGTGACGTTGATTGAAAAGTCCCTGAGTTATCAGGAGACGGCGCTATGTGCCTTTCTTGATATTGAAGGGGCCTTCGATAACACGTCCTTTGCATCAATTAATATGGCTCTCTCCAATAAGGGAATCAACCACACTTCAAGGAGCTGGATACACGCAATGCTCTCTCAGAGTGATCACAGCAACCTTGGGGGATTCGTCTGTTACAATGTCAGTGATCAAGGGATGCCCGCAAGGAGGAGTTCTCTCCCCCTTGTTATGGTCACTAGTTGTCGACGCACTTCTCAACAAGCTTTCACAGCTTGGTTACGAGGTCATTGGATACGCCGATGTCATCGTCCTCATCGTCAGAGGTAAAGATGACGCAACTCTGTCGAGCCGAATGCAAACGGCTCTGAATACCACCATGTCATGGTGTTTACAGAAGGGTCTAAACATAAACCCCTTAAAAACAGTCCTTATTCCATTCGGCAGACGAAGGAAGATCTCCATCACTCCTCCAATACTGAATGGAGTTAGACTGGGCTTTAGCAATGAAGTCAAATACCTCGGAATTATTCTGGACAAGAAACTGAACTGGTCTGCACAACTGAATCATGCCGCTAAGAAAGCGATCTCAGCGATCTGGGCCTGCAGAACTCTGTTCGGTAAAACCTGGGGACTGAAACCAGACTTGGCACTCTGGTCTTACAAGACCATTGCCCTACCAAGAATCACCTATGCTGCCCTAGTGTGGTGGCCTAAGGTGAACGAAGTGACTGCGCAAGCCAAGCTCAAACAAGTCAAAGACTTGCATGTCTTTCGGTTACCAGCGCTATGCGAACAACTCCAACTGCAGCCATGGAAGCTATGCTTTGTCTACTACCTCTACATCTTCATGTGAAAAAGGAAGCAGAGCTTAGCGCTCTAAGGTTGCAAAGGTGGAAAACTATACTTGAAGGAAAACTATACTATCGGCCACCTTCGCATACTTAGGGAGTTCAAACTAACTCCGCTATTAACCACAGTCTCTGACTGGATGGACGTTAAGACCAACATGGATATTCCATATAGAGTGATTGAAACAAGCCGCTCTATGTGGAACAATGGAGGGCCTAATCTTCCACCTGGCATCGTCAGTTTTTATACGGATGGCTCGAAAATGGGATCCCTAACGGGATCTGGTATATACGGACCCGGTATCAGGGAAACGTTTTCCTTGGGAAAATGGCCCACCGTTTTTCAAGCAGAGGTATATGCCATATATATCTGCGCAAAAATATGTCTGCAACGCCACTACAGACATGCGAAAATCGGTATATTCTCGGACAGTCAAGCAGCACTACTAGCACTTAAGTCCGTCAAATACGCTTCCAAACTTGTTTGGGAATGCATTGAAACTCTACGGGAACTTTACCGACAGAATTCAGTTTTTCTGTTTTGGGTGCCCGGACACTGCGGAGTCGAGGGTAATGAACACGCTGACTACCTAGCAAGACAGGGATCAGCTCAGCGGTTTATTGGCCCCGAGCCGTTTCTGGGTACGTCCATTTCCGCTATCAAAAGCGAACTACTAACTTGGGAAAGGCTAGAAATAGTATCCCAATGGCAACAGGCACAGGGTTGTAGACAAGCTAAACAGTTTATCTATCCGAACCCTGGAACCGCCAGAAAGCTACTTAGTCTGAATCGTAGTGACCTACGGATAATCACGGGACTCCTTACCGGACACTGTCCCGCTTTTTATCATTTAAAGAAAATCGGTGTAGTGTTGAACGACACCTGCCGATTCTGCAAATCTGAACCAGAGAGTTCAGAGCATTTGCTTTGCTCTTGCGAAGCTCTTGCTTCCTCTAGGTACAACTTCTTAGGAAGCTACCTTTTAACTCCATACCAAGTGTGGAGCTCTAATCCCAAACAGGTAATTAGTTTCATCAACTATGTTGTACCTAATTGGGGTACAGGTTTACAACAAAGCAGCTCTACTCCATCAATGAGTACGAGCAATCCGTAACCTGTGCACAGCAATCGGGGCCCGCCACAAAAGACAATCAGCAAGAATGTCGCAGTGGCATTTCAGTACCCAGTGCCCTTCAGACATACATTAGAAAAAAAACTGAAAAATTTTCCAGCTGTTCAAAACGTAACATTGCAAACAAAACAGCGATTTGTTTATGTTTTTCTATAATACATTCGTACGTAAATAGGCCTATACATCCTTGGTAAAGCTTTTCAAAATATCTGTATCGCTAATTGTGTTACATTTGCACACTGTGGGATTAGATTTTACTTCAATGCTTGGCTCCCGAAAGCTGTAAAAGTTTAAGAAACTTCGCAAATCGCAAAGCTAAAGGGTAATTTAGTTACACGAGTTAAGACGCACTACGAAGAGTGTAAAAATAATGCAAAGTTGTCGAAGATTGTTGATTTTATTTGAGAAATAAATAGCGATACGAAAAAAGAGGGATAGAGAAGACGAGAGAGCAGGGAAAGAGAGAAATCATCCAGAAAGTAAGATAGCCCATGTCTAAAATATACTTTGGTCAAAACTCTACAGTTCAAGCAACCAATGAACAATCGCACTCAGTATGATTTTCAAAGAGCTCTGGGGCTTTCATTTGAGCATGCGAAAATCAAAATCGGAACATGCGTTGTGTAAAAAGTTTTTTTTGTTATTTTTTTTTTGGTTCGATTTTGATATACTACACATATAAACAACATATTTACATATACATACTTACAGTCACACATACACAAACATACATAAATTGTTCAATTCGTCGATTGGTATACAATACATGGCCCACCGTGCCATTAATTTTGCCCTAAAAGTTAAATGTCTCATATAAAAAATACTCTTTGATCAATATTTTAAAATATAAGCCACTAATCAAAAATCCCATAGGTAGCATTCTGGGGGAGCACAGTAGCTTTCGTATAAGATCATCAAAATCGGATATTGCGTACTGTAAGAAAGGTGCGTTAGTATTTTGCGGCACATACATACAGACAGCATACATACACACAGACATACACACGAACAGACATTGCTCAGTTCGTCGAGCTGAGTCGAATGGTATATACGGTTCGGCCCTCCGGGCCTTGGATCTATTTTGCGTTTTTCGACCGGTTTTATAACCTTTGTTTAGTATAACAAAGGTAAAACGTATGAAATCAATCACGTCCTTTATTGTCACTGCATTGTTTACTTTTTATCTACCTTTATTACCTATTTTTAACATTATGTAGTCGACTAATATTGATCAGATTTAGAAATAAAGTAAATGTTATCTCATGGTTATTATACCGTAGTACTGTTCAATTAACCGTGCATAAACAGCGATCAATAACAAGCGACAACTAAAAATTTGGAATTTTTTTAAAGGCTCTCTTACTTTATCACGAACACGCTCAGAGAGAAATGAGAGTATGTATATGTGAGGTTTCTTTTCTCTTTATGCCAGTATTTGTTTTTTGTTGTTTTTGGATGCTCAGTTCTGTTCAAAATGGCGTCAAAAGAAGGAACATTCCGCCAACCCATTGTACAGTTCGCTATGAACTGTACACGCAAAAGTTCAAGCCTTACGCAGTCACTGTGTCCTCTCAGTTCACACATTTTCTGCTTTAATAACGCACAAAAAATATGTGGAAAGCATAACGTATCGGCTGCGCAAGGAATACATAGACATGATTGAAATCCAAAAGTGTATCATTAGCAGCAAATCGTGTGTATATGTGGAGCTCGCAAAAAAAAACACCGCTGTGGAATCTGTCTCCAGAGAAATAGCAAACTGGTGTGATCTTTCTCACACGAAAGGACAATACGCTCAAACACAACAGAGATCACTGCAGAACGTGCTTTGTGAGAGAAACATATACCCAAGTAGAAAAGTAGACAACGGTGTATACTAGGCATCTCGAAACTGAAAAAAAAGTAATCCAGCCGTCCGTCACGCATGTTTCCTCTTCGAATTATATCGCATTGATCTCAGCAGTGTACTCCGCGTGACGTTCTGCTTTGAATTCTCTCTAGAGTGATTCACCACTCTTCTCCCGCTCAGCTGTGGTGTAACCAGGTCTGCCAAATTTATACCTGTACTTATTTTTGACAATATCTGTTTCTCTGTATCTCGGGCCGAAAAATCTGTATCGAGCAAATTAAGAATGTCGGATGGAAAAATTCTTACTTGCGGAATATATGTAAACAATTTTTTTTTCTAGCTTGATTTTTTTATACTTTCAATAAATAAGGCGATAATTAAATGTATTAACTGATGATTATTCATTTTTCTCTACGTGATGTTTATATATGTTTTTGTTAAATTTCTCTTTTAAAGTTTTCGTTAATTTAATATTAGTATCTCCTCTTTGGTCTGCAACAAAGCATTTAGCGTTTAAAATTGAAATCATCAGTGGCTATGCAATTCCTGGCTTTAGACTTGTTTCAACTATATATTAAAATAGGCGTTCTACATAAGCCGAAGCATGTGGAAATTTCTCACAAATGATCTGTAATGGAAACATGAATTTCTCCATCCCGCCTTGCGGTATCCAATGCAATGCCTTTGCTTATTATTATTGATTCAATGTTGTTTTTGAATGACCTGGTTCTTCAAAATGAATCGATCTGGTAATATTTCAATAAACTTAAAAGTACCTCAATTATCAGCAACCAATGCTGGTTACACTGCATCAACGAGAGCAGTCCACAGTGGGGAATCGCTGGCCATCGACCCAGAATTGAAAATGCGAATTTCGTTTCAATTTTATTTTTCCTATAGTTGTATACTGTTGAAGTCTATGAATCCAAATTTTTAGAGCATTATGATAAAATTTGAATTTTCTATGATTTTTCAAAGTGTACTGAGTCAGTGTTTTTTAGCGTTTTTCTTGAAAAAATGCAATGTTGCGAAATTTGCTGGAGAATCAAGGGTAACTTGAATCTTGATGACGTCTAAGGGAAAGTTGTCTGTAAAATAGTAGAGAAGAAATCCTCATTATTGGATAATGTATAATCTCATTGTAATACTCAAAAAAATTAGGCGGAATCAAAAAATTACGTATTTTTTGCATGAAACAGCGTTTAAAGTTTATATGGCAGGGTTTGGCACTATTGGCACTAGTTTTAAAAGAAAGCTTGGAAAAAATGCTTCCAATTGCATCTAGTCCGATCCTGCGCAGAGTTGCGCAGAGTACCCTTCTTTCGAAGAGAAACAACGAGTGTTCGGCACATGACGGATTTTAAAAATGTAAATTTAAGTTGTACACTGCAAACAGTCAACAGAATAACAAATAACTTGTATTCGTCTGATAACAACAATGTTTTCAAACATGTTTCAGTATGATTAATCATACTGTTTCCATATTTACAAGTTCAACTCATCAATATTCCGATATTTAACGCAGTATCGAAAACTAATCATTGTTTATGTTTTGGATCACCAGCACTGAGTACCAAAATCATGTTTTAAGTTTGTATCATACCAGTCGAATGTAAAAGCAATCATGTAAACACAAACCATGACATAATAAATCGCCTGCTAATTTCTGCAGAGGAACTAGGGAATTATTATTTTGACGTTAGTAACTGCAATTTGAAAACTCTCTTTAAAGATATTAAAACTGTATTAGAAATGAACACAAAAATGAAGATGAAGGTAGAAGTGAATAAAAAGAAGAACGCGATGAATAGACGCATTGTAATATAGTCACTTTGAAAAAACAAGTCATAAGTAATTTTCATCACGAAGCATATTTTTTAATTGATTTTTTTTTGTATTGTACATGTATTTTATATGATTTAAGGACATTTTTTGACGTTGGACTAACGTCTATATCGAAGTTAGGCACCTGAATTTGAAAATCTAGTAATTCAACCGGGGAAAACCAGGGAAAAGTGGTCAGGTTTTGAGCGCTTATATATCAGTCATTTCTTTTCAGAATTTCGAGGTTTTGGGATCAGCCGATCAGAAATTCTTTTACGGTTGAATTTATGTAACAAAAATGACCTATTGTTCGAGATACACTATTGAAAAATTGATAAATCACATCGATTGTCTAAATCATACCGAGCAACCAATCACCACCTCTCTTCACAAGCACAGTCGACACTAACGGATACAACCGATCTGACTTTGTAAACAGTCTCACAGCTTTCAACCAATAACGAGCTCGCTTTCGGTAGCTGCAACAGGTGTTTCAACACCGTTTTAAAATGCTTCTTTTATCATTACCACTGAACAGATTCTAAACACCAATGGCTTGATTGATAGGGGAAATATTGCGCAAGATTGTCATATAATAATTTAAATATGTTTTCGATACTAAACTAGTTAAAAGTTGTGTTAAAAGTCGTGCACATTCAACCAATCACAAGCTCGCTTCTTGTTTGCTCGCGGATGGATTTTTGCTTTGGGCTATATAATAGCCTGTGTCGTCTCATAGCAGTCATCAGTTAACAAGTGATAGGCCACCAGGCCGGTCTTGTATAATCAGCAGCGGTGGCTGATTCCAGCGGCCAAACTGAGCTGCAGCAGAACCAGAGCGGTGGTATCAGGCAGCAGCGGCGGAGGTAGTGGGAAGCTGCATTTCTTCATTCAGTTCGGTGCTCCTTCGATCTGAGTTGGACCCCACCAGCGGTAATCCAATTCAGATATCGTTGGGTGAAAACGTTGGGTGTGTGTGCAGTGTGCACATATAGCGTATGTGCATCTGTATTGCTATGACATTTGCGATGATAGGGATGGCGCTGTTGCGTGTGTATGGCTAGCTATAGCGTGTGTAAGACACTAGCATGTGTAGCATATTATGGCTATTGCGTGTATATCGTCAGCGTGTGTACGGATAGTTATAGCTTGTGTGTGGATAGCTGCTGCGTGTGTAATGATTAGTTATAGCGTATGTATGGATAGTAATAGCACATGGTTGGATAGCTTATGCGTGTGTATAGATAGTTGTATCGGATGTATGGAAAGGAATAGCGTGTGTATGGATAGCTATAGCTACAGCGTGTGTATGAATAGTTTTAACGCGTGTTTAGATAGTTATAGCATGTGTGTGAATAACTATAGCGGGTGTTTATCGAAGATTATTATTGTCATTGAAAATATTAAAACGTCTTTACGAACACAGTTGTGAATTTGATTTTACAGCAGCGATTTTAACTTTTTCAGCCAGTCTTTATTCATCGAGGAAAAATTACTACCTATGAATGATCAACACTTATTTACTAGAAATTTGATTTAGATCAAAACGGGTTCTTTTGAGTATCATAAGTTATTGGTAAAAAGAGTTG